>NC_066870.1:21742855-22074105 GCF_022985175.1 Labeo rohita | reverse complement strand
ATGGCATCATAAGTAAGACTTAAGTCCTCATGTGGCTCCTTGACTCATTCAGCATCACTAACCTGACTTTAGTCATGATCTACTTGAGCGACTCTTCGAGGGGCTGTAGGAGTGCTGACTCACTGTATGTGGCTCTTGTGGGATGAGCTACAGGATGCTGCATCTTGATTGAGCGTGTTGCGTGCCAGAGCTTGGTATCTGTGGGCATGTTAGTTTTACCCGGAGCGAGGCCCCTTTGTGAAAACACTGAATTAAATGAAGCACATGACCACAAGCCTCAGTTTATCCTCAGGATAGCATACCACAGACAGCGGGGGAGAAGACACGGAAGGAGAAAATAAGCAGAGGGAGACAGATAGCATACATAAGTACATACAGATATGTCATTCATTTACTATGAAGGAGGTCAACAACGTAATGCTTGGAGAAAGTAATCTGATGGCATTTGCAATCATTTCATCGACAGTTGACACCCGAGAGTTACCCTAAGTGTGTCATTTGAAATCTGCTGTCTTTGCTCAGAAGCACACAGATTTGCATTCAGAGTTTATTTTCGCCAATCAGGTGAGTTGTAAATGCCATGTGATTGATTAATCAGCTGATGTATGAAAATGACATGACAGCGCTGATTGGCTGAAGGCAAACTGGGAAATATAAAAGTAAATTACTTTTTGCATGTATGATTACAGAATTGATCATTTTGGACCAAGTTTATGGAATATAGACCAATTTGGAGTTGGTGTCACAGTTACGTCACATGCTGCGCGCATATTCTGGTGGCAGAAAAACACTGGTAACAAGTGCATGAAAATTCATAAAATCTGTGGAATAATAGAGGAAAAATGTATTGCTGTGCCTTTGGATGTCAGAATTAGAATGCAAATCATTTTTATAGAATGCTGTCGTCAAAGACGACATTTGAAACTAAACACAAATGTACAAATGACTAAATTAAATGAAAATGCATATTAATTTGACTGTTTTATATTTATAGTGTTTCATGGTGGGTTTTTTTCTAAAATTTTTGCCTCCAAAGAAAACATCAAAAGTGAAATTTGTTGTCATTGTTTACTCTTGCTCATATCATTCCGAATCTGTCGAATCTGCGAAAAATTAAATCATTAAGTTCTCATTGAATCATAAATGGCTCAGTGGATAGTTAGTTAGGCTAATAAATACGTTTTCCATTGATGTATGAATTGTCAGGATGAGACAATATTTGGCCATGATACAACTATTGGAAAATCTGGAATCTGAGGGTGCAAAAAAATCTGAATACTGAGAAAATTGCCTTTAAAGTTGTCCAAATGAAGTTCTTAGCAATGCATATCACTAATTAAAACTTAAGTTTTGATATATTTACAGTAGGAAATTTACAAAATATCTTCATGGAACATGATCTTTACTTAATATCCTAATGATTTTTGGCATAAAAGAAAAATTGATAATTTTGACCCATACAGTGTATTTTAGGCTATTGCTACAAATATACAAGTGCTACTTAAGACTGGTTTTGTGGTCCAGAGTCACATATGCTGTTCGTAGGGGACATATTGTATTAGCCATACAGTTGCAACATGAAGTACTGTTTAAACCTGTGACATTTTATATATAAGTTTTTCTCACTTTTTTCTCAAGTTTATTTCTCCTAGTTTGTACTTTAGAACTCAATATAACTCAATTTATCTCAACAATTGTGAGTTTGTCAATTCTGAGGGAAAAAATAAGCCAGAAGTGTGGGATATAAACTCATTATTCTGAGCCGAGGGGAAAAGATATAATAACGAGTTGATTTTTCTTATCAAAAACGTGAGACATAATCTCGGAATTGCGAGAACAAAGTCAGAATTTTGAAATATAAACTAAATATAAAACTTTTTTTAAATTCTTTTTTTCCATTGCTTTCATAGACTGCTACTTGAAACCTGTTATTTTCTGCCACCAGATGACAAAATACGTCATGACTGTTTGCAAACACCATACTGGTATACAGTGGTGACAAAGCAACTGAACATATTTTACATTTAAACGTTTTAAATCATTTTTAAACTTTTTATTTTTTATGCATCTGTTATGATTATTTTATAATAATTAGTAAAACTTTTTTATGTAACAATTTGAATTATAAAAACTATTTAAACGAAATAGTGCTGTTTAAACTAAGGGATAGTTCATGCAAAAATGAAAATTCTGTCGTTAATTACTCACCCTTATGTCGTTCCAAACCCGTGAGACCTTCGTTCATCTTCAGAACACAAATTAAGATATTTTTGATGAAATCCTAGAGCTTTTTGACCCAACTACCATGCAACGCATCTACCATGTTCAAGATCCAGAAAAATAATATGGACATTGTTAAAATAGTCCAGGTGACACCATAATGCTATGAAGCTATACAAGAATACTTTTTGTGCACAAAGACATCAAAAATAATGACTTAATTCAACATTTTCTTCTCTTACGTGTCAGTTTTTGACACGTTCATGAGAATACCACGATGCATACGATGCGATGCTGCTAACGCAGCAGCCGGCATTTTTGTTTTCTTTGCGCACAGAAAGTATTCTCATAGCTTCATTATATTACGGTTGAACCACTGATGCCACACTGACTATTTTAACAATGTCCTTACTACCCTTCTAGGCCTTGAACGTGGTAGTTGCATTGCTGTCTCTGCAGGGTCAGAAAGCTCTCAGATGTAATCAAAAATATCTTAATTTCTGTTCCAAAGATGAATGACGGTCTTACAGGTTTGGGACGACATGAAGGTGAATAATTAATGAGACAAATTTAATTTGGGTGAACTAGCAAATAAGAACCTGGGAATGCATGTCTGAGTCTGAATGACTCTCTCCTTGCTTGCACAACATCTGCTTCTATGTAGGCTATTTCAAAAGAAATTCAAGTTAATATTTTTCTCTCTGGTTACATGTAGCCTGTTGTAGTGCATTCTCTGCCCCAGCAATGTGATGATGATGATGAAGGGGACTTGAACAAGACACTGGGGGTGCAGCGCTTCCAGCAGATCCTTACACCTCCCCAGCGCGTGCCCATCGAACAACACCGCACCTTTAATGAGGAGGACTTTGAGTGTGAGTGCTTTACTATTGATGCGTCTGGTCTGTAGCCTTAAACAATTTTCTTTATATTATAAATGACTCAATTAAATAAGAATGCATATTAATTTGACTGTTTTATAGATATTTAAAGTATATTATGTTGTTCTTTTCTGAAATATTTGCCTCTAAAAAAACAACAAATGTAAAAATTCTGGCATTGTTTACTCTGCCTCATATCATATCAAAACTGTATGACTTTCTTCCATGGACCGCAAAAAATTAGATGCCCAATAAATCATAAATGGCTCAGTGGATAGTTGGTGAGGCTACAAAGCCCTTAAGAGGAAATAAATTATATTTTATTGCTTTTATGTTTTTCTGCAAAAGTATTGTGTTCTTCTGAAAAACTTTGCATTTGTTTGCAATAGCACTGAAATATAGTTTTTCCTCCCACTTCTTATTATTTCCATCTCAAAAGTTTTGTAAGGGACATTGAAATACATTTTTTATTATCTTTTTATCCATTTCCCTTAAGGGACTCCGCAGTGATGCTTTTCTAAATCTGTGGTGTTTTTGGCTTTTGTAGTTCACCGTCACACGTCTCTACACATTCACCACCCTCTGTCTAAACACCTCCCAGAGGGCCGGAGGAAAAAGCCCGGAAGAAAGCGGAAGGACTCTGGAAGGAGGAGGAGTTCATCTATGGGAGCAGCTCCCCCGATAGATGAGGATGACGAGGATGAAGAGATGGACGAAGATTCCTGTAGCCAGCAGGATAAAGAGGGCAATGTCACCACCACACCCACACCGGAAACAGACACAGAGGTGGATGCTGAGCAGGCACAGGTAGTCAAGTCTCAAACACACACACGCACACACATTTTATGATCTTACTAACTTCTTTCTTTTTGGCCCCCAGTTTTTTGTATCTGAAGATGATCCTGACTCCAGTGTAAAGAAGAATGGTAAAGCCTTACCACATCGAAAGCTGCCAATCATACCCCATTCGACGCTTCACACCAGTATCAGCATCCCAGAAGATGTTACAGTAGCCACGTAAGTGTACATGCGCATGCACAAATACACAAATACATAGAAAGATTCAAATATATGTATGTGTTTGATCTCACTTTGTTCTGTTATTGCTGCAGGGGGAGAAATTGGGTTCGTAATCTGCCCAATGGCAGACGAGTTTCTGCACCATGTTTGTTTCCAAGTTTGAGTTCGCCAGACGGCAGCTTTAAGACCAGCCGCAGCTATGATCTGCAGGAGCGCCGCCGGACGGGCAACATGACGGGCACTGCACTAGAACACTACCAATACATGCCCACTGATGAGAGCGAAGCACAGACGCTTGCCACGGTTGACCTGGATGGCATTAAAAGTGAGTATGTGTGCTTGTGTAAAATTTGACACAAGATTTATTTATTTATTTGTAGTTGTATTTTATTTAATCATACTCCTTTCAAAAGTTTGTGGTCGTTAAGTTTTTTAAATCTTTTTGAAAAGAAGTCTCTTATATGTTCAACAAGGCTGCATTTATTTGATGGAGTAACAGCAGTAATATTGTGAAACACTATTATAATTTGAAATAACAGTTTTCTGTTTTTAATATATTTTAAAATGTAATTTATTACTGCGACGCAAAGCTGAATTTTCAGCATCATTACTCCGGTCTTCAGTGTCACATGATCCTTCAGAAATTATTCCAATATGCTGATTTGCTGCTAAAGAAACATTTCCTGTTATCAACGTTTGAAACATTATTCATTATTTTTATTTTGAAAACTGATACATTTTTCAGTAATTTTTGACAAATAGTGATAAAAGGACAGCCTTTATATGAAATAGAAATCTGCAATTTAAAAAAAAAATCCAAGAATGATCACACTAATAATGATTATTATTTTTAGATACAAATTGAATGTACATTATAAAAATAAAAATAATATAAACATAATCAATTATACATAATATATTATATATATACACACTGCCATTCAAAAGTTTGGATCAGTAAGGTTTTTAATGTTTTTAAAAGCATTTATTTGATTAAAAATACAGAAAAAACTGTGATAATGTGAAATATTATTACAATTGAATATAACTGTGTTCTGTGCTAATATACTTTAAAATATAATTTATTTCTGTGATCAAAGCTGAATTTTCATCAGTCATTACTCCAGCCTTCAGTGTCATGTGATCCTTCAAAAATCGTGATCCTTCTGATTTTTTGGAACCTGTAATTCTTTTTTCAGAATACTTTGATAAATAAAAAGCAAAAAAGAACAGCATTTATTCAAAATAGAAATCCTTTTGTAACATGACCATATACACGACCATTCAAAAGTTTAAGGTCAGTACTTTTTTTTTTTTTAATAAATTAATACTTTTATTCAGCAAGGATGTGTTAAAAACGTGATAGTAAAGACGTATATTGTTAGAAAAATATCTGTTTTTAATAAACGCTGTTCTTTTTAACTTTTTATTCATCGAAGAATCCTTCAAAAAGTATCATTGGTTCCAAAAAAAATAATGATAAGGGAGTATCAAATCAGCATATTAGTTCTGAAGGATTGTGACACTGAAGACTGGAGTAATGGCTCATAAAAAATTAGCTTTTCATGAAAGGAACAAATTATATCTTAAAGTGTATTAAAATAAAAAAACATTATTTTAAATTATAATAATATTTCTCAATATTACTGTCTTTATGATTGAATACGTTTGATCAATATATGTACACACAGACGTTTTTGGACAGTAATATTTTTAATGTTTTTTAAATAAGTCTCTTCTGCTCACCATGTCTGCATTCATTTGATCCAAAGTACAGCAAAAACAGTAAAACTTTAAAATATTTGTATTATTTAAAACAACTGTTTTCTATCTGAATGTATTTTGAAATGTAATTCATTCCTGTGATTTCAAAGCTGAATTTTTAGCATCATTACTCCAGTCACATGATCCTTCAGAAATCATTCTAATATTCTGATTTAATATTTTTATTAAAAAATGATGAATTCTGTTTAATATATTTAACAAAGCAAATTAAGTATTTTCCAAGTACCCATGAAAACTATTCAAGTACCTCCTATGGTAAAGTGTAGTGTTATATTAGTTATTAGTGAGATTGGTTGTTTTTCAGCAAGTATTGGGCATTTCAGCTGATCATAGGTCATCAGTGACGTGTATTGAGTGCAGGAAAATGTGTTTGTTTTCCCGCCATCTTTTCTGTTTTTGTCTAAGGTTATAAAGGACTCCTTTATTTACCTTTCTGTTCTCATTCTTCTGAGAATAAATCATGTTTTCAGTCTGTAAATCTAACCATCTATGGCTGTGGTTCAGGAATTTGGACATTCTCAAAGAGTGCAGAGCTGCCCACTACAACTGTGCCTTTGACGTCTCTCTTGTGTGTGTGTGTGCTGTAAATACAGATAATTTCGACTGAACAATAGATCACTTTGAGAAACAAATTTGAGTCATGTTCTATTGAGTGCTCAGTTGAGTTTTCAGCTTGTGCTTCTGTGTTTGGATGCTGCCGAGTGTTGTGTGTAACGTAGCCAGCATTGTCAAGGGTAGGTAAGCGCTGAGTTACTACAATGGATTCAGTGTTCTGAGTTGTTTGTTGTTTTTTAACTCTTGGCATTAACACTCAGCATTGTCTTGCTGTCTTTCTTGCAGGTCACAGGTTTGAAGATGTCCCTGGTGTGCGGCGGCACCTGGTTAAGAAGAGCGCCAAAGGTCAGGTGGTTCACATCGGCAAGGACCACAAAGAGCCCAGCAGTCGTATCCGGACCAAGTTGGATCGAACCCCACATGAGGTGAGACGCCAGCTAACTAGACTATCTTTCACTTTGCCCATTTGGAGCCATTTTCTAGGCTTGTGTTAGGTGTAACAAATAAAAAATGCATATTATATCATCAGCATTACCTAAAAATGTGTAGTTTTTAATAGTCAGTCTTACACTCGTCTGTAATCAGTCAGTCAAACATGTAGCCCCACCCCAAACACAATGTTTTCACACATTTTAGGAAATCAGCTTACTAAAAGTTTCATTATTGAGCAAATTTCACACTTTAGCTGTAATGCTGTATTATACTGAGGGGAAAATACAGTAAAGAATCGTTTTAGCTTGCATGCTGTACAAAGCTGGGGTATCACTACCATTGGCTCACTGAGCCTGCTGTTGTTTATTAGAGGAGATCATGGCCCTGTTACATGGACCACAGGGTTCGTCATGCCCAACAGCTGAAGGTAGGGCGGCACAGAGCTGGTATGATTGCTTTGCGGAACAGCTGAAGCTTGCGTGTGGTTTTTACTCACCACTTGTTTGCTAATATCACGTCTGTACCACTGGTGTAATGGAAGGCAGTGGATGGTTACAGAACTGTGTATAACTAAGCTCACACTGGTGTAAGTCTACTTGTGTAGAGCTGTTCGATCATGATAGAATGCTGCTTTTTGGTTTATAGGGTCTGTTAACATTACTAACATTATTTTAACTATTTGATATTACTTAAAGAGACTTTAATATTAAATGTAAAATTGAACTGTAACACTTAATGCAAACTGCTAACAAATAGCTAATTAAGTACTACAGGTTCAACAAGAGTAAGAGTTCACGTGCTTGTGGAATGAAGTGGCAATTATAGTATTTTTTTTTTCTAAGGAATTTAACATCTTTAGAACTTAAGGACACACTAAATTAAACAAAAGTTACAGTAAACATTTGAATAATGTTACGAAACATTTCTATTTGAAATAAATGCTGTTCTTTTAAACATTTTGTTCATCAAAGGTCCAGAAAAATGTATCATAGTTTCCAAAAAATATTAAGCAGCACAACTGTTTGCAACTTATGCATCTGAGACATATTAAAAAAAAAAAAACTTACCAAACCCAAACTTTTTTTTAATGGCAGAATAGCTTATATATTATGAAATGTATTATATATGCTACATATATATGAAGAGTTTATTTGCAAAAACAGATAAAATGTTTTTATTACGTTGTCATGTTTTTATTGTGTTAGTTAGCTGTATTTTTTTTTTTGTTATTTTTACTTAATCAAAATAAAATAACCCAACTGCATTTTGATTGAGATAAATTGGAATACACAACTGATGGAGTCATCTCTTTTCCCAAATGAACTCTTCATATATATATATATATATATATATATATATATATATATATAATAAAATATTTTTCTAACAACCCATTTGAAATTTCACTGAGAACTTCAAATGCTTAAAATTAGTTTTAAAGTGATAGTTCATGCAAAAATGAAAATTCTCTCATTAATTACTCACCCTCATATCGTTCCATACCCATAAAATGTTGGTTCATCTTTGGAACACAAATTAGGGTATTTTTGATTAAATCCGAGAGCTTTCTGAGCCTGGATAGACAGCAATGCAACTGACATGTTCAAGGCCCAGAAAGATAATAAGTACATTGTTAAAATAGTCCTTATGACATCAGTGGTTCAGCCGGAATTTTATCAAGCTATAAAAATACTCCTTGTGCGCAAAGGAAAAAAAAAAAAAAGATTTTATTCAGAAAGCGTCAGTCTTTGACTTGCTACCTTACTGGGCCTTGAATATTGTAGTTATGTTGCTGTCTATGCAGGGTCAGAAAGCTGAAAATCAAAAATATCTTAATTTGTGTTCCAAAGATGAACAAAGGACTTATGAACTTGGAATGAAATGAGGGTGAATAATTAATAACAGAATTGTCATTTTTGGGTGAACTATCCCAAAAATGGGGATAGTTGAAGAGACAAGAAACTGAACAGCTCTACTGACATCAACTTAAATACAATAAATTATGTTTTATTCCAACAGCTGATATCTGCAGAAATAAAACTACAGATACAATTAACAATGAAATGTAGACTAAATTTAATCTTGTCTGCTTTCTCTAATAAAGTGTTTAGCATTGCCTGCAATGATGCATGAACTATATCATTTAATTTATTCAATTTTTTGCTAAAGGTTGTGAGGTTTTGCGAACTCTTTTGCATTTTTATTTTATAGAAAGAATGTTACTGAACCAAACCTGACTGAATGAACACATCATTTCTTCTAACAGATGGCTTTCCATCAAGTTAGCTGTATTGGATCTAAAAATGTACATCTTTGAAAGAAAGGACAAATAAATAAAAAATGTATGTGTTCTCTCAGGTGTTTGTTGAGCTGAATGAGCTGCTGATGGATAAAAACCAGGAGATGCACTGGAAGGAAACAGCTCGTTGGATAAAGTTTGAGGAGGATGTGGAGGAAGAGACAGAGCGCTGGGGCAAACCTCATGTAGCTTCACTCTCATTCCGCAGCCTGCTGGAGCTCCGCAAGACCATTTCACATGGTGAGAGAGACGAGTACATTTACAAATATATATTCATAAATACAATTTGTGAATTGATTGCTAGCTTAAATTCTTATATATTCCCTTAACACTTTACAATAAGGTTCTTTAGTTAACATTAATTAGCTACATTAGGTAACATGAACTAAGAATGAACAATACTTTTACAGCTTTTATTAATCTTATTTAATGTTAATTTCAGCATTTACTAATGCATTATCAAAATCACAAGTTGTGTTTGTTAACATTAGTTAATGCACTGTGAACTACCAATGAGCAACTGTGTTTTTATCAAGTAACATCAACAAAGATTAATAAATACTGTAGTAAATGCATTGTTCATTGTTTATGTTAATACATTAATGTTAACACATGACACCTTATTGTAAAGTGTTGTATTTCTATTTCAAAGGCCATGTGTGACAAAGTTAGCAGCAATAACTTGAAGCATTCATTTTCTGTGTGACTTTATCAGTCTCTCATCTTTCTTCTTTTCAACGTAGCTCCAGTTTATTGAGGTTTGTGGGCATTTGCTTATGCACAGCTCTCACCACAGCATTTGAGTCAGGATGAGCTCTGGACTTTGACCGGGCTATTGCAACACATTGATTCTTTTCTTTTCAGCCCTTCTGTTGTAGATTTGCTAGTGTGCTTGGGATCATTGTCCTGTTGCACCACCCAATTTTGGCCCAACTTTAGATGTCGGACAGATGCCTTCCCATTTGACTCTAGAATACTTTGATATACAGAGGAGTTCATGGTCAACTCAATGATGCTCTCCAGCATGCTTGTCTTTTGGTATGAGGTGTTTGTGCTGATATTCTCTTTAGATTTTCACCATACTTGGCGCTGTGCATTATGGCCAAACATCTCCACTTCGGTCTCATCTGTTCAAAGGACATTATTCTAGAACTCTTGTGTTTTGTTCAGATGCAACTTTGCAGACCTAAACTGTGCTGCAATGGGTTTTTTTAGAAAGAAGAGGCTTTCTTCTGCCCAGCCTTCCAAACATGCCGTTTTTGTCCCATATTTTTCTAATGGTATTGTAATGAACTTTATCATTTAACGTGTTAACTGAGGCCTGTAGAGTCTGAGGTGTAGTTCTTGGGTTGTCTGCCATTTCTCTGAGCTTTACACGGTCTGATCTTGGGGTGAATTTTCTGGGACGTCCACTCCTGGAAGGAGAGGTGTCTGTTTTAAATGTCTTCCACTTGTGAAAAACTTCAAATTGTTTGGAAATGGTCGTATTACTCTTCTCGGATTGAAGGCAGCAACAATTGCTTCTCTAAGATGATTGCTGATGATTACCTCCTTGACACCTGAAGGCTCCAGACCAGCAAACTGCCAAAGCTTATGCTTTTGTACAGGCGCTTAGACTTGCTGATGATCAGTTAATCAAAGATATTTGATAAGCAGTGCTTGACTGTTATTTACCCTCTTAATTTCTTTGTCACACATGGCTTTTCCATTTTGGCTTTATTTTTGTTCAGTAAATAATGACACGGTGCAATTTGTCATGTGTTCTTCACCTGAGGTTTTATTTTCGCAATTTTAAGTCCAGCCAAGGACCAGTTTTCTTTTATGATGTCCTGATATGGAAAACCATGGAATTCAATAGGGTGTCCAAACTTTTTCATATGACTGTATACTTAAAATGCCCTTTAGTGTGCTTGATGCATTGATGTAAATTTACAGGCGCAGTGTTGTTGGATCTGGACCAGAAGACGCTGCCTGGTATTGCTCATCAGGTTGTGGAGCAGATGATTATCTCAGATCAGATCAAAGCACAGGACAGAGCCAATGTGCTCCGAGCACTGCTCCTCAAACACAGGTTAGTTTCACATAGGTTATATGAACATTACACTGCGTATCTCAAAAAACAATCAGTCACTCACCTGTTAAAGAAATAGTTTTAATAGGTCATCAAAGCTTTTGTCATCATTTAATCACCCTCATATCATTCCAAACCTGTATAAGCTTTCTTTCTTATGTTGAACACAAAAGATATTTTGAAGAACCAAACATTTGTTGGCCCCCATTGACTTCCATAGTAGAGAAAAAAATACTGTGGTGGGGACCAACTGGTTTGATTCCCAGCTTTTTTCAAAATACATTCTTTTATGTACAGTCTAAGAAAGAGACTTATACAGACTTGGAACAACATGAGGGTCATTGCATAATGATAGAATTTTCATTTTTAGGTGAAATATTCCTTTAAGGAACACCTTTCTCATTTGGATGAGGCAGCTGAACTTTCTGCTTTGTTGTTCTTCTGTTTATCAGTCATCCGAGCGATGGAAAGGAGCATAGTTTGTTCAACCGGAACATCTCAGCAACCAGCCTTGGCTCTCTTATATCTCATTACCATAGCAGTAACCATATCGCCGCACCGGAGCCCCCTGCCACAGACCCGCTCATCGGAGGACTACGTAACTTCGAGTCACGCATTAGTGTAAACTCAGAAAAGAATGAGGTACTGTGTGCATTAAAGTCTGTGTGTGTTTTTAAATGGCAGAGAATGGTAAAATAGACAATTAGAAATAGACTTTTCCTCTTTGTTTTCACAGAAAGACACGCCTCAGTTTTTTGGTTTGCACAAGACCAAATCTAAACATGAGCTGAAGCTGCTTGAGAAGATTCCAGAGGATGCAGAAGCAACCGTTGTCCTTGTGGGTCAGTTAACCATCTGTTTTTAACTCACAACAATCAACACATGGCATATTGCATCTGTTCAAGCCATAAAGCAGATGTTTGTTCACAGGTAGTGTGGATTTCCTGGACCAGCCCACCATGGCCTTTGTGAGACTGCAGGAAGCAGTTCTGTTAGAGTCAGTTCTAGAAGTGCCGATTCCAGTGCGGTTTCTTTTCGTGCTGCTCGGCCCACCCAATGCCAACATGGACTACCACCAAATCGGCCGTTCCATATCAACACTTATGTCTGATAAAGTAAGCACAGAATGAATGAAGAAATTCAGATTCTAATAGTGCCCCCAAAAATTAATATTCTGTTATATTATGATATATACAGTACCGTTCAAAGATCTGGGGTCAGTACAATTTTATTTTTTGTTGAGTTAAAAAAAAAAAAATTGAGTAAGGACACATTAAATTGATCAAAAGTATTAGTAAAGATATTTATAATGTTACAGAAGATTCTATTTTAAATAAATGCTGTTTTTTTAACTTTCTATATGTCAAAGAATACTTTAAAAATTCAACACTGCAACACTAATAATAAAAATGTTTCTTAAGCACCAAATCAGCATATTAGAATGATTTCTGAAGGATCATGTGACACTGAAGACTGGAGTAATGATGCTGAAAATTCAGCTTTGCATCACAGGAATAATTTGCATTTTAAAATATATTAAAATAGAAAATGGTAATTTAAAATTGTAATAGTGTTTCACAGAAGTGCTGTTTATACTTTATTTTTGAACAAATAAATGCAGCTTTGGTGAACATAATAGACTTTCTTTTGAGAAAAAAAAAAGAAAATTTACCAACCCCAAACATTTCAATGGTAGTGTATAAATATCTAAAAATCCTTGAAACAAGACAATTTTACTGCAAGATATACACTACCAGTCAAAAGTTTCTGAACAGTAAGATTTTTAATGTTTTTTAAAGAAGTCTCTTTTGCTCACCAAGCCTGCATTTATTTGAGCCAAAGTACAGCAAAAACAGTCAAATTTTAAATTATTTATACTATTAAAAAACTGTTTCTCTATTTATTCAAAAATCTAATTTATTCATATGTTGCATTTTTAGAATCATTAATCCAGTCTTCAGTGTCACATGATCCTTCAGAAAAACTTCTAATATGCTGATTTGCTGTTTAAGAAACATTTATTATTATCAATATTTAAAATGAGTACTGGGAGGAAGAAATTATAGAAATTATTACTTTTATTTAACAGGGATGTTTTAAATTGATCAAAAGTGATGATAAAGACATTTATAATTTTACAAAAGATTTCTATTTCAGATAAATGCTGCTTCTGAACTTTCTATTCATCAAAGAAACCCAAAAACATTATACTCATTATACTACATTATAACATTATACTCAGTTATAATCTGTTTTCAACATAATAATAATAATAATAATAATAATAATAAATGTTTTTGAGCAGCAAATCAGAATATTAGAATGATTTCTGAAGGATCATGTGACTGGAGTAATGATGCTAAAAATTCAGCTTTGAAATCACAGGAATAAATTACATTTTAAAATATATATTCAAATAGAAAACAGTTATTTAAATAGTAAAAATATTATATAATTTTACTGTTTTTGCTGTACTTTGGATCAAATAAATGCAGACTTGGTGAGCAGAAGAGACATTAAAAATCTTACTGTTCAAAACTTTTGACTGGTAGTGTATTTTTATACATTTGATTTACTGCACTTTCAGATATTTTTGTTTTACTTGTTTTAAGTGTAAATGGAATTTTAAACGTCTCTTCTAGCACTTTCATGAAGCGGCATATTTGGCAGATGAGCGGCAGGACTTGCTTACAGCCATCAACAGCTTCCTAGACTGCAGTATTGTGCTTCCTCCATCTGAGGTTGGAGGAGATGAGCTGCTGCATTCTATCGCTCGCTTCCAGAGAGAGATGCTGCACAAGAGACATGAGCAAGAGGTCAAACTACAGGCCAAGGAACCCAAGAGCCCCGAGGACATGGGTACAAGGCTCTCACTCAGATACAGAATACATGAACGAACTGATCAGTTTACAGTTTATCTAAAATAAATGTATTAAATTACCTTTTGTATTTGTTCTTAATGTTCTCAGCTCTCCATCCTCCTCTAAAACCTGAAGACGATCCTCTTCAAAGGACGGGTCGGCTTTTCGGCGGGGTTATCCGAGATGCACAGCGCCGCTACCCCAAATACATCAGTGATTTTAAAGATGCACTAAGTCCTCAGTGTATGGCTACAGTCATATTCATTTACTTTGCTGCCCTTTCTCCTGCCATCACCTTTGGAGGACTATTGGGTTAGTCAACGCTCTTCTTTTTATTATATAAGGCACTGCATCTAAAACAAGAAACTTTTGCCTAATAAAATCCTTTCTGTCTTCCACAGGTGAAAAGACTGATGGTTTGATAGGTGTGTCAGAGCTGATTATTGCCACTGCCATGCAGGGAATGTTGTTCTGCCTGCTTGGGGCTCAACCTCTGCTGGTGGTGGGCTTCTCTGGACCCCTTCTAGTGTTTGAAGAGTCCTTTTATTCAGTTAGTATTCCTAATAAATGAATACAATACTACTAATTCACTAAGACAAAAAATTGTGCCTGCTAGTAGTGCAGTTTATTTACAAAATGCATGCAAATAGTGCTGATTTTTGAGAATAAAGCACAACCTGTATTGAGCATTATTTGCATGCGAAAGCATGTTTAGATAAAAAATAAATAAATAAATAAATTGAAATAGTTGCTATTGCAATGCATTTAGAACCTGGTTCAGTGAAGACTGAATTGCTGCATGCAAAAGTGGTGCAACTGTTTAGTGAATTCGCCCCACAATTCAGATGTGAAATCTTTCTCTGAAATGACATACCAGGAAAACTCAATATGCATCAATGTGTTTGCAGTTCTGTAGGTCCAATGAAATCGAGTATCTGACAGGACGTGCGTGGATTGGAATCTGGTTGGTTATCATTGTAGTTCTCACGGTGGCCTTTGAAGGGAGCTTCCTGGTGCGATTTGTGTCACGCTTCACCCAAGAGATCTTCTCCTTCCTTATCTCGCTCATCTTCATCTATGAGACCTTCTTCAAGCTGGGCAAAGTATTAAGATGTTTTTGTTGTTTATGATACTGTTCAAAAGTTTGTATTTAATGCATCCTTGCTGAATAAAAGTATGATTAAAACAAAAATCTTAGTGACCCCAAACTTTTGTATGGTAGTGTCTGTTAATGAGAGAGATTTAAAAGCAATCAACAGATGTTCAGACAGTCTTTGTATATTGTGTAGATCTTCATGGATCATCCTCTCAGAAGCTGCTATGGGCGAGAAGAAAATGACACTGTTTTACCAACACCCACAAGTGACGGCAGGCCTCCAGATGCCACTCAAACCCTAAACCAGCCAAACACAGCTCTCCTCTCCCTGGTGCTCACTGCCGGCACCTTCTTCATTGCCTTCTATCTGCGTAAATTCAAGAACAGCCCCTTTTTCCCTGGCAGGGTAAGCTGGTATTCCAGTGTTCCTGCAAACATGATGCCATTTACTCTATGTCTAAATAAACAGAAGTTTTAAATTGAAAGTTTGAAATATCTGTATGTGATGAAGACGTATTAACCGTAGTGCTATTGTCTCTTACCTTTTACTCAGCTCCGAAGGGCTATTGGAGATTTTGGAGTTCCTATTGCTATCTCCACCATGGTTCTGTTGGACTACAGCATTAAGGACACTTACACACAGGTGAGAAATGAAGACGTGTTTATATAATGAAGTGTCTATTTACACAAAGTGCAAACAGCCTGCCTTGTTGGCAGAGGCTACTTAAATGAACTCCGCCCACCAATGTATGATTGGTGTAGTAAACAATACAAAAGATGGCTGTCAATCGTCAGCTCCAGTGACGCAGAGGGTAAAGCGTGTACTGAAGTCTTTTTTGACGCGATTGACCTGGGTTTGAACCTGCCTTTTTGCAGAACTTTTTTCTTCCTTTTCAAATCTCATCACTTCAGAAAGGCATTTATTTTCAATAAAATTGAAGGAAATAATCGAAAAGTTGAAAACAAAGTATTGGGTAAGGGTTATTGTCCCAATAAGGTGCCATCCATTTAATAATCTGAATTAAAACTATAATTTACACGCAATATGTTATTATTATTAATACTGTTTTATAATGTACAGCAATACTAAGGTGCAGATAATTGCCACTATTTGCAAAAAGTAGTATAAATAGCAGAAAATCATGCTTTTTTAACATATATTGTAAATAGAATCTATAGCTATTTGTACTGTTTACTTAGTGTAAACAGCATATTGCTAAAAGAAACACTGTTATTTTCACTGATATTTTTCAGTGTAAATAGCATCTATCACTAAGAAAATATGCTATTTTCACTTAGTGTAAATAGCAAAACTTTAATTGACACATTTTAAAAGTACTTATGTCTAAATGTTTTTTTCTTTACATAAGTATATATAGTATTTTGGAGGAAATTATAAAATGGTTAAAAAAAGTAAAAAGAAAAGTAAAAACACATGCACTGGTATTCCTGTCATTATGGTATGGGGTTAGAATCGTTGCATAATTCCAAATAAATACATTATGATCCACAAATAAATGTAAAGCGATTGACAAAAACAAAGCATATTCACAAAATAAATAGAATGAGATCCACAAATAAATCTTAGAGTTCCACAAACATGAATTATATTCACAAGTAAAAAAATTAGAATTGCAAATAAAAAATATACACAAATTTTTTTTTATTTTACAAACACAACTTTGCCCGGCATTTATATGTGAATCGCGTACTGTGCATTTGTAGATCGCTGCGCATATTTGTGGATTGCTCTCTGTGCATTTGTAAATCGCTGCGCGTATTTGTGGATTTTTAAACATTTCAAGCGTCAAGACGCACACTGATCCACAAATGCATGGACTCCACCCACCTTCTACTTAAGCCAATCAGATACCGGCCACGTGGGGCTGACCAATCGTTGCATGTTCTCGCTCCAACCAATCACGTTTTGCCTTACAATCAGTGCAGGACCAGCCGTAATTCAGGACAATTAACCTCTTCAAAATGGACGACTAGGACAGTGGTGCTCATCACAGCATTATTGTAATAATATCTAAAATAAAACAAGTAATGTTATGTGTAATGTAATCAGTGTTTCATGTATCACTGAGTCGATGCGTGTTTTCACCGTGAGTGTGTTTAGCAAACTGATATTCTACGGTGACCGGGAGGGGAGGTCTTCGGTTCACTTAGTTTTGGCGTGGCCACGATATATAAACTCGTGAGAACGTGATAATATAACACAGCCACGAGATATTAATTTGTGGGAACGTCATATTATGTCGTGGCCACGAGATCGTTTTGTCGAGGTAACGATGTCGTGGTCTCCAGATGCTATGTTGAGGGAACGACATCCATTTCTCGTGGCCACGTCTTATTATGATGAGGGAACGGCATATTTTTCTCATGCATAAACAAACCTTCGTGACCATAGCAACCTGGGATTATCAGAGTTGTTTAAAACATTTTTACTAACATGAAACATTTAATTTAATATTTGTATATTCTTCTTCTTCTTCTTATTATTAATAATAAGAACGTTATGTAAGATCGAAATGAAGGGAAAATATAAAAATATAATAATAGGCTAATAATAATGATGTTGATGAAGATGATGGTGATAATAATGGCCTAATAATAATATACAAATATTTTGAAGACGATTGAGGGATGGGTAAAAATGTTTTCTTGTATGCCTATGTTATTTAGACTACTTTAGGTAACGTTTATTCATTATAAACTTAATATGAATGCTGTTTACATTGCGTGCAATATAATAATTTATATTATAAAACAATAAAATAAATTATGAAATAATCAATAATTAATATAATAATTTATTAATTCAAAATAAAATAATAATGAATCCATCTCTGATAATCCCGGGTTGCTATAGTCACGCAGGTTTGTTTATGCAATAAACTCGTGTCCACAAGAAAAATATGTCGTTCCCTCAACATAAGAAGTCGTGGCATAAGTATGTCGTTACCTCGACAAAACGTTCTCGTGGCCACGATGTAATATCACGTTCCCACAAATTAATATCTCGTGGCTGTGTTATATTATCACGTTCTCACGAGTTTATATGTCGTGGCCACGCCAAAACTAAGTGAACCGAAGACCTCCCCCCCCGGTCACCGTAGAATATCAGTTTGCTAAACACACTCACGGTGAAAACACGCATCGACTCAGTGATACATGAAACACTGATTACATTACACATAACATTACTTGTTTTATTTTAGATATTATTACAATAATGCTGTGATGGGCACCACTGTCCTAGTCGTCCATTTTGAAGAGACTGGTTAATTGTCCTGAATTACGGCTGGTCCTGCACTGATTGTAAGGCAAAACGTGATTGGTTGGAGCGAGAACATGCAACGATTGGTCAGCCCCACGTGGCCGGTATCTGATTGGCTTAAGTAGAAGGTGGGTGGAGTCCATGCATTTGTGGATCAGTGTGCGTCTTGACGCTTGAAATGTTTCAAAATCCACAAATACGCGCAGCGATTTACAAATGCACAGAGAGCAATCCACAAATATGCGCTGCGATCCACAAATGCACAGAAAGCAATCCACAAATACGCGCAGCGATCTACAAATGCACAGTACGCGATTCACATATAAATGCCGGGCAAAGTTGTGTTTGTAAAATAAAAAAAAAAATTTGTGAGTATGTTTTTTATTTGCAATTCTAATTTTTTTACTTGTGAATATAATTCATGTTTGTGGAACTCTAAGATTTATTTGTGGATCTCATTCTATTTATTTTGTGAATATGCTTTGTTTTTGTCAATCGCTTTACATTTATTTGTGGATCATAATGTATTTATTTGGAATTATGCAACGATTCTAACCCCATATTATGGGGACATTCCATAGGCATAATGGTTTTTCTACAGTACAAATTGTATTTTGTATATATTCTGTATTTTCTAACCCTAAACCTAAACCTACCCCTAACACAAAACGTTTAGCTTTTTTACATTTTCAAAATACTTCATTCTGTATGATTTATAAGCTGTTTTCCTCATGGGGACCTAATAATGTCCCCACAAGGCCAACATTTACTATACTTGTGGGGACATTTGGTCCCCATAATATAGTGAATACCTGTACACACACACACACTTTAAAGGGACAGTTAAAAATAAAAAGCTGTCACCATTTACTAACCCTCATGTTTTTTCAATCCTGTATCAAAAAGTTATTTTGAAGAATGCTGGTAATCGAACAGTTGACGGTAGACATAGACTTCCATAGTATGGAAAAAATGCTGTGAAAGTCAAAGGGTACTTTCATGTTACCGGAATTCTTCAAAATATCTTCTTGTGTTCAGGTGGATGGTGAGTAAATGATGACAGAATTTTTATTTTTTTATAAAAGCCATTTAATCATTCATTTTTCTGTGCTATTTTCTATGCTATGCCATGCTCTTGTGATTTAAGACACTTCTTGAAAAGAAACATTTTTTTAAAATGTGAAATTAAGACATTTTAAAACTTTTTAAGGATCCGTTCCACTACCCTGGTATTACCATCTGATACCATCATCTCAGTACTTTTTTGTAAAAGGGCAGTCATATTTACTGTTGTTCTATACATTTTTGTAGATGGTATCCAGTCATTTTAATAGGAATCCCAGTAGTTGGGTTTTTTGGGTGAGATTTCACAACATGTTGACGTTGATCATGCGGATTCAATGCGCTGACCAACAGAAAGCAGCTTGTTTTGGACTTCAGGACTTTTTTTGCCTGTAAAATTTCACTAATGTGACAGTACCTTAAGGGTTACCCTGAGCTTATTCATTTATTAAACACTGGACAATATTTGATGTCTTTATAGTAAATTGGCCCATATCCCCAGAAGTCATATCCTCCTTTAAACTTTTTTCCTCCCTATACAGAAACTAAGTGTGCCTGATGGCTTCTCTGTGACCAGCCCGGACAAGCGTGGTTGGCTAATACACCCGCTGGGCTCTGATGGCCAGTTCCCCATTTGGATGATGGTTGCCAGCATTCTACCTGCCCTGCTCGTCTACATCCTCATATTCATGGAGACCCAGATCACCACGTGAGTCAAAGATATTCACTTACCTGTTCTGACAGTACCTATAACCTCCATTATATTAATCCTCCATTCATACTGATTCAATTTTCGTTTACAGTCTTATTGTGAGCAAGAAGGACAGGATGCTGGTTAAAGGTTCAGGGTTTCACTTGGACCTGTTGATCATCGTGGTCGCGGGTGGAGTTTCAGCACTGTTTGGGCTGCCATGGCTGACCGGTGCTACTGTTCGTTCTGTAACTCATGCAAATAGTCTCACTGTGATGAGCAAAGCCGTTGCACCTGGTGACAAACCACGCATTCAGGAAGTAAAAGAGCAGAGAGTAACAGGATTTCTGGTGGCTTTTCTAGTAGGTGAGTGGCTTAAATACATGGATGATAAATATCATGTACAGTATATCTGCACCTTACTGTTTAGAAGCGATATAGTTTATTGTTATCAGACAATATCGCAAATACAGTGGAGATCAAAATGAAACAGTCTATAAATACTTAAATTTTTCTGTTAATCTTCACTGTTCAAAATTTGAAGGGATATTGGCTGTGGGTATACCACTGCTCTACTAACATGTTTGGCAAATAACATAAAAAAAAAAACATTATTTTGTGGAAAACACAGTGATCAAAATTAGAGAACAGTAACCAGTGTTGCACGAAAAAATTTTGGAGTGCATTTTCTGTTTGATTTCTTTTAAACGTGATTCTTACCCTGTTCAGCACTGAACTAGCAAGCAATTCCAGCTGCAGTGCTGAACCGATTCCCCATTGAAAGTCTCTGCATTATCCCGTCTTCTAATGCATTGGACGACCAGCCTTTATGAGGGACTTGAATGAATTAGTGTCACTGAAAACCTGCAATATTTGAGAAATCAGTGGCTAAAAGGGTCATCCCTTTGGCTTTCATCTAGACAACCCCCTGTCGCAGGGTTTCAGTCACGTTAGAGCGGCACGCCATCTTGCAATCTCACTGAAAACTGGAGGAATGCTGCCAGTTAAATAGGGTTTGTCATATAATTAAAATATTATATTATAAAGAAAATTAGCACCAGGCGCCAGATTAACACCAAAAACTTGGAGGTATCTGTAAATGTTCTCTAATTTTGATCAGTTATTTTTCAAATGCGTCATTTAACTTTTTAATACTGTGCTTCAGAATACAATAGATTTATAAAATATGTTAAAAAACGGCCCTTCTACTTGTTAGGATAACTTCAAATAAAACTAAGCAATGAGCTTGAAATGTAGGACAGTTTATATCTCACAATTCTGACTTTATAACTCACAATTGCGAGTTTATATCACACAATTCTGACTTAATTTCTCAAAATTGGGAGTTTATATATGAAAAAAGTCAGATTTGCGAGTTTGTATGACGTAAACTCGATGTAAAGTCAAAATTGCGAGAAAAAAGTCTGAATTTTGATATAAAATATCACAATTACCTTTTTTCATTTTTTATTCAGTGGCAGAAATGGGCTTCCATACGTTAAACTTGTTAAAATGATGGGTTTTTAGATTTTAATGTTTTATTTAGTAAAATAGTATTTAAAATAGCATTGGTTATTAGCCCTAACATAAGAATAATTATTGGCTTATTGGTCATTTTAATATCATTTGTGACCCTGGACCACAAAACCAATCGTAAGTACTGTAGCATAGGTATATTTGTAGCAACACTCAACAGTATGGGTCAAAATTATAGTTTTTTCTTTTATGCCAAAAATCATTAGGATATTAAGTAAAGAAGTAAAGATCATGTTCTTTTGTAAATTTCCTACCATAAATATATAAAAACGTAATTTTTGATTAGTAATATGCATTGCTAAGAACTTCATTTGGACAACTTTAAAGGCAATTTTCTGTTTTTTTTTATTTTTATTTTTTGCACTCTTAAATTCCAGATTTCCAAATAACTGAATCTCGGCCAAATATTGTCCTATCATAACAAATCATACTTTAATGGAAAGCTTTCAAAAAAATTGATCCTTATGATTTTGTGGTCCAGGGTCACATTCAAATGAGAAGTTCACTTCCAGAACAAAAATTCACAAATAATTTACTCACCCCCTTGTCATCTAAGATGTTCATGTCTTTCTGTCTTCAATCGTAAAGAAATTATGTTTTTTGAGGAAAGCATTTCAGGTTCATTCATCACGTGACAGCCCCATAAGATGAATGACTCAAAAAACCCAAAGACTCAAAACAGGTGGACTAATTCCAGTACAGAACCTAACAGGATGTTGCGCATGCACGACTGAACGAATCACTCCCCGAGACGACTCGTTCTTCCCAAGTCACATTAAAGATTCGTTCAAAATGAAAGAATCGTTCAAGAACGACCCATCACTAATTCGTAGCGTCGTGAACGTGCATCCCAGAGCCTGTGCTACATGAGCTTTTGTGCTTGAAATGTATACAAATTTTTATTTTTTAAAAAATGATAGATTGTTTCACTAGATAAGGTCCTTCTTTCTCGGCTGGGATTATTTAGAGCTCTTTGAAGCTGCATTTAAACTACATTTTGGAAGTTCAAAATCGGGGTACCAATCAAGTCCGTTATATGAAGAAAATCCTGAAATGCTTTCCTCAAAAACCATTTCTTTACGACTGATGACAGAAAGACATGAACATCTTGGATGACAAGGGGGTGAGTAAATTATTTGTAAATTGTTGTTCTCAAAGTAGAGTTCTCCTTTAATATTAATATGTTACCCTCAGTGAATGCCCTGTTGAGTTGTTATTTACATTTTCTTTATATTTGTTGTTTGGAACTGACAGCATATAAACCCTGTTCCCTCCAAAGGTCTCTCCATTGTGATTGGAGATGTTTTGCGGCAGGTTCCTATCGCAGTGTTGTTTGGTATATTCCTCTATATGGGAGTGATGTCCCTCAACGGGGTCCAGCTAACAGAACGCATTATGCTGCTATTTATGCCTCCGAAGTACCATCCTGACCACACCTACGTCCGGAAGGTTTGTCATTGAGAACTCGGATAATCACAATAACACACCAGTCTTAAATCAATCAGATGATGGTATGTCTGGAACGCCATCTCTTCAGATTTAGCTGTTCTTTAACCTTGGCTTGTCTATTTCAGGTGCGTACTCTACGCATGCACCTGTTCACATGTTTGCAGCTAGTGTGCCTGGCTGTGCTGTGGGTTGTAATGTCAACCTCGGCCTCATTAGCCTTCCCGTTTGTTCTTGTCCTCACCGTGCCATTCAGAAGGTTCCTGCTGTCCCGAATATTCACTCACCGTGAGATACAATGTGTGAGTGTTTTGTTTCATTTTGTCGATTGGAAAAATTATATTTGTGAATGAGTAAACTTATATTACGGCTTATACAGTTGAGGTCAAAGGTTTACACACACCTTGCAAAATCTGCAAAATGTTAATTATTTGACCAAAATAAGAGAGATTATACAAAAAGCATGTTACTTTTTAATTTAGTATTGACCTGAGTAAGATATTTCACATGAAAGATGTTTACAGGGCAGTATTGAATAAAAAATAACATATATTTTGTGTGACCTTTGTTATTTTGGTAAAATAATGAACATTTTGCAGATTCTGCCAGGTGTATGTAAACTTTTGACTTCAACTGTATTATCATATATTGTGGTTTGTCTTTAATATTGTTTATTTTGTCTGTGTGACAGCTTGACGCAGATGATGCAGAGCCGTCATTTGATGACAAAGAAGGTCAAGATGAATATACAGAGATGCAAATGCCAGTATGACCTCATTCCTCTCCTGTCACCACCTGGGCTGGCCTGATTTATTTTTTATTATTTTTTAGTCAGAGACGCACAGATCTACTGCCTGTCTTTTTTTGTTTTTGCTTTAATTATGTAAACGTTATATTTATACATATGTAAAGTGTTAAGTAGTTGCTCAATGACACTTGAGCAACTATGTATCTGTTGCGTGAAGAAAGCTTTGTCACCTGTGCTATTAATATTTTTTGTTTATTTATCAGAGTTGGAATGTTACTGCGCTGTGTGTGTGTTGTAGAGGGTTAAATGAATTTATGATATCCAGTCAGCTCAAAATGATACAGGAAGCACTTTAAGGGAAATTTAAAATGAAGCCTTTTCTACTGCTTATCAGTATGTTTTATTTCATTGCAAGGTGACATACTGTGTACTCCTAAAAATGAAAAACTGTACATAATAACAATAATGTCAATTATATATGGTCGATATTTTTGTAGCTAAACAGAAATTCTACACACATTGCCTGTAGCAACAGTTAAAAATATACGTTGTTCTTTTTTTTCCAACTATAAATTGTTGCATAGCTATTTTGAAATTATTTTTCTCACCAGAGCACCAAAGAGGCTCGTGTGTTTATATGTTATAACACATAACACTAATCGTATAAGTAGTCTTAATAGTTACAATAATGCTGAAGAAAATAAAAGAGAGAAAGCTAATTTTAAAAATGTTAAAAAGAAATGTTTTATGGAGTTCGAAAGGTGAAGTTTTACACTCAATCTCTGTTATGATGAATAATGTTATGATTAAAATATCACCGACCACACTTGTGAAATGGTTTGATCGTTCAGTGCACTACTGTTTATTTTTATTAGCAAGCTTCATAGGCTAATATTTGTCTTTGAGGTACAGAGCTAGAATCTGAATAATGTGAAAGCAAGAAATATCAAACAAGTGTAGATTTGGTACAATGCTGTAATCCATTTTCTTAAATGTGTGTCATGTACATTCCAATTGAGAAGATCTTGCAAATAATTATTTTTATAAAGAAGGGACTACATCTAAGATGTTAATGAATTTGTTTTGTGCTTAATGTCAACATGTATTTTCCCCTGCAAATTCTGAGAGTTTATTTTACTGTTTTCATGATCTCACATTTTGTGGTAGTGCCTTTTTTCATTTGATAGTTCCTTTCAGATAATGTTTTTTGCACAAGGTTGGAAAAAGTGACCTTAGCAAGTTGAGAATAGCAAGTGTGAATGAAAAAGAGCTGTTTGGCAATAGATTTTTGTGATTATTAATATATTACTGTAGAATGTAAATGATGTGGGCATATTTCTTTGGTTTAGCTTTAGAAATGTTTGGAGTACAGGCCCAAACCTAATAAAATAATAGAGCTGATTTTACATTAAATGGTTTGTATATGATTTATTAAATCATGAATATTAAACTGATAGTTCCGGTCCTTGATTCTGATTGGTTGAGCTGCATTCAAAGCTGTTGTAAATTACTCTACAAACATACACCTTTGTTTACTTCTTGTGTACAGCTGTTTCTGGGCAACTACATTTGTTTGGTGGAAGAATACTCTTTTTATTAATACACTTTATTGCTCTGTTTTATTTTGTGAAACCTTACTATGTATGTGGAATAACCATTTTAAAAAAGCAATAAACCTTGTGTAGCCGTGTTTTACAGTGAATTTATAACAGCTAAGGGAGTTCAGCCACTGGTGGACATATTCTACTTCCTGAGTAAATACTCTCCACGTATTCTATCTAGTGCACTATTTATGTTGTCTGTACACTACGATGGCATATTTTACAACTTACTCTAACCTTAAAGGAATAGTTCACCCAAAAAATTAAATTATGACATTAATTACCCTCATGTTGTTCCAAACTCGTAATACATTCGTTCATCTTCGGAACACAAATGAAGATATTTTTAGTGAAATCCGAGAGCTTTCTTGCCCTGTGTAGACAGCAACGCAACTAACACATTCGAGGTCTGAAAGGTTGTAAGGATATTGTTAAAATAGTCCATGTGACAAAAGTGGTTCAACCATAATGCACGTTCATCAGAGTACCAGGACACATGCGCTGTTTGGAAGATAAACAAAGGTCTTATGGGTCTGGAACGACATAAGGGTGAGTAATTAATGACAGAATTTTCATTTTTGGTTAAACTATCCCTTTAAGCAGGTCAAACTGACAAGAAAACACCATTTCACATGTGCTAGATATGAAGTGATAAACCTTACAATAAATATGCTGTAGTGGCAGTGATCAGCGCCATAATGAAGGCCCGGTCACTTTGTTAATACACCTCTGCTGCCATCTCATGGCTATTACATGGAGCTAGCAAAAAGATATGTAGGCATGGAAACCAAGAGTACCAAGGCTGAAACAAACTTCACTTGGACCCAATTTTATCAAGTCCACGATTTTCTGTGGAACTGGGCTACTTCAACACTGTTGCCACTGTTTACTGTTTTTCATGTCCGCGGTCTGAAGCGACCCCAATAACGTAATATTTTGTCCCTGGAATGGTAAGTTTACCAGGGGAACCGCACCAAAAAACTTGTATTTTACCCCCGGAATGCGTTTTTTAACAGGGGATCCCCCTCAAAACGTGATTGGGCTACTTTTCGGCTAGTTTTGAGTAGCAATTGGGCAGGTTTGTTGTGAAGACCTGGCAACCCTGCTTGGACCCACACACTTCTGCAACATTAATTATTGTATTGGCGGCGACATTTGCCTTATTTATAGCTGTAATCAGGCCATATAACAGAGTTAAAGAGTTAAACAGACAGTTATACCTTTAAATTAAAATTCCGTCATCATTTACTCACCCTCAAATTGTTCCAAACCTGTATAAGTTGATTTCTTCTGTTCAGCACGAAAGAATATATTTTGAACAATGTTGGCAACCAAACAGTTGACTGTTACTGACTTTCATATTTTTTCCATTTTATGTTAGTCAATAGGTAGGGGAATGTGGGGTAAGATGAGCCATTTTTTACTTATGTGGTCCTCAAGATAAGGGAAAGTGATCCAGAAGTACAATGAAGTCATCTAAAGTAAGATGTTCAGAATGTTTGCTATTATTTTAAATAATCAGAATGCATCTATGACAGGGGTGCCAAACCCTGTTCCTGGAGATCTACCTTCCTGCAGAGTTCAGCTCCAACACCGATCAAACACACCTGAACCAACTAATTAGGATCTGAAGGAACACTTGATAATTACAGACAGATGTGTTTGATCAGGATTGGAACTAAACTCTGCAGGAAGGTAGATCTCTAGGAAGAGGGTTGGGTACCCCTGATCTATGACAAAGGGTTCAAAAATGCAGCTTATAAAGTGTTCTTGTGGCTCAATTTGTTCTAGGTTAGGAGTAAGTTGACCCAAGTCAGTGGGTAAGATGCACCATCTGGGTCATAACTGACCATCTGACTGAATCTGATTCAAACCCATGTGAAATTTTAAAGATAATTTACCTCTTTTAAAAACTAACTTCATAATCAAATCTCATTGTACAAAGTCATATTTCTTTTTTTAAGCCAACTTAAAATAAAACCAATCAAATTAAGTTTAATCTTTAGTTTGCATTTCTGAAACAATATGTTGAACACCAAAGTTTTAACCTTCCCAAAAACAGACTAAACAGAGAGTTTGTTGAGTAAAATGAAATAAAAATTGAATTAAAAGGAATAAATGTCACTGAAACTAAAAAATTCAGCCAAAAGATTATTGGCATGGTACCTTTTTTTGCAATGTAGAGCAGGCCATTAGGGACTACAGGTGGAAAGATATGTTTGATTAAAGCATCTTCTGGTTTTTAGAGAAGGATTTGGTGCACTTGTGCACTGTCTGTATCAAATAAACTACAAATATTATGTATATATGATAAACCAAACCAGTTGTGCATACCACCAGTTCAACTTAACTTCAGTGCCTTATGGAGGGGTGCTGGCTCAACTTACCCCACAGCATTTGGCTCACTTTGCCTCATATTTGGTATTTTGGGGGGAAAAAAACAGCTATCTTGCCAATTCAGGATAATATTTAGCAAAATGTCTTGCATGTTGCTAAATCACCTATATGCATCATAAATATTTTTAGACCTGGATAAGTTTGCCTTGATGTAACAGCCATTACATCTGTTGAAAGTTTACTTTGACAAGCCAAAAACAAAAAATGGGTGCCTTCCACTCCTCCCATGTGTTTTTCCTTTTCACAGTTTGGCAGAAATGATGTGTGATTCCGAAATACATTGTCACATTACAGTAAAAGTGTACAGTTGGAAAGATACAGGGGGTGGGTCAACTTACCCCGCGCTTCCCTACTGTTTAGTTACCAACATTGTTCAAAAGATCTTCTTTGGAAATGTATGAAACAACTGTCATAATGACTCAAAACTGACCTCCCACACATTTTTCTTTAAAGAGTGGAAAAGATTTGGTAATTCTCAAATACAGGTCCAAACAAACAGTTTACACACATACATTTTTGTTTAATTTCAGCGTTTAGCTTTAAACCAGTAAGGACAGTTACAAGAAACAAGTAACAAAATACAACTAACAATAAAAAAAACACTCATTCACAGCTTTTCTGATCCACTAAACAGAACAGATCATCATATATTTCAAGCAAATTTTATTGTAAATAAGAACATTGTCTAGCTGATGAAATATTCAGAAGCTCATTATAACGTGACAAATGTATATTGTGTACCTTTCTACCATGATTTCCATGTAAAATTGATTCATTTTAACAATTTGTTCCAGGTTTTCCTTAACCGTAGGAATCGTGAGAGACATGTTCACACATAGACCACTAACGCTCACTGTTCATGAAAGATCACGATGACAAAATGCTGCTTAAACACTCATCAATGATAGACTTGTTTTCTCAGTCACTCCAGTGATCTGTATGGAGCATCTCCTTTCAGGCCTGGTCAAAGTGAGGGGGTTGAGTCAGTCACAGCTGTCTCCTCCTTTCCTCGTGCCATTGGTCAGTTTCACATAAAGAACTCTCGTGACGATTGTGTACAATCAGAGAGCATGAGAGGGCGAGATACAGTCAATGGCACTTTTACTCAGACTGAGAAGAAACGGTGCCTCTCTGTGATGTTTACGCTCAGTTCAATCCATGGGAACTTTAAGCACAAGCAGCCACCAGTCTGCATCGTCTCTGCCAACACATCAGTTTAACGTCAAAATGGAGATAAACTCAACACACTAATTAAAACCGAGTGTTTTGGGGCTGCAGAAGCGAGGTTTTTGGAGCGCGGAGGCCGTGTGAGTCTCAGCGGCAGCAGAATGAACTTGGGCACCCAAACTAATCGGTTTAGCACTTGAAGTCCTTGCAGGGTTGGCAAAGAGTCCTGCTCTTTTGCATGGGAACCAGAAGATATTTTTCTCGTGGTAAATGCTCAGTCATAAAATAGAACTCTCTAGCAATTCTAAACTAATATTAACGTAGTTTATTATTGTTAGATGCACGCACGGTAATTTGCTACTTTGGTTTAGGTGACTTTAAGGCTTGAGAAAGTTGCGCTTTAAAATGTTGCAAAATGAATAAGCATTAACGCAATATCATTTAAAAATGTATTGTAATGTTAAAAACAAATATTATTTTTAAGTTTCAGCCTCCGCCTTTTTTTCTCGCATGTTTTCCCTCGGAGTTCCTCCCCCTGCGGCGCTGGGCGGAGTTTCATACCGAACCAGACGCTCCTTTTGTCGGATTCGTTTCGACCTGACTCCCCGGGGTTTACGGCTAAAAAACAGATACTTAAATACAATAAAACCATTTAACACGAACACGTCGCTAGTTAATAAGCACATCCGTGACGGAATATTGAAAAAGGTAAGTGATTCGATGATTTTTGAGCCCGTTTAGAGCGTTTTTCAATTTGCTCGTCCCCGAGTCTTTGTAACATTCATGGCGGCTCTGCAGTGAGGGCTCTGGGGCGAGGGAAGGCACAAGCGGCCGCTCATACCTCTGTTTTGGATTCTGATTCACCAAAACATGGTATTATTAAACTAAAACTGAACATATGACAAGAATTAACTACTTAAGCATTTATATTCATTAAAAAATTGATTTTATTGTGAAATACTGCGTTTTATGATGTTGTCACAATCCCTGCAAAAAATCAAAATGTGCATGCATCTACACTCGAATGGTCGGTAAGGATGTATTTGATGCGTATATTTAAGACATCAATTCACAAATTTAATCGGCGTAAGCGATATTCCCCGTACTTTCGCCAGTAGCTTGCTCGCTAGCTAAGGCATTCGTGCCAGCGGAAGCTGCGTGGTGACTCCTGCCGGAATAAAGACGCCATTACCGGGGTTGGAAACAGACTAACGGTCGGTGCGCTGCAAGAAACGTATTTTACACTAATTCATTTAATCAGTTAAGGTGAGCTTTACGCGAATTATTAATGTAAATATGCATACACTTGTCAGTTACATAGTTTTAATAAAGCGCGGTGCTTTTTTGAACAGTTTACTTCATGCCATACTTTCTGTCAGAAGTGATTAGTGCAATATCTCTCGAACACAAAACGGACAATAATGCTTTATTGCTAGCAGAAAGACTGGAATATTGCAGGAAAAACAGAGATTTTCGTGTTTTTAGCTTTTGGCTCAGTTGACCTTGCGCGCGGGCGGGGATGACACTGTAACCGGGAAACCGGCGCCTCGTGCGGGCGCGCAGCGACGCCACAGCTCGAGAAGTACGCGGGCACGCATCAGTGACACTTCCCGGTGCTGTTGCGGGCTGAGTGACATGACACACCATAAAATATGTTACAGTAAATATTGTGACACTGGCAAAGTATATGGAAGAATAAACATGAGTCTTTGCTCAACATACCGAATCTTGGACTTAAAATCGGTATTTATTAAATGTGAACTATACACAAATTACATGAGAAGATATCAGTTATAAAATCAGTTGCACAATTTTATAGTTATAAAAGTTATAAAATCATTTAAATAGGTGTTAAAACAAGCCGTATGTGTTGTAGTGTCATACGGATCAAAAAATAAAATGTCTGTAATATCTTTATGCATATAATGAAGTACTCGCCTATGAATGTGCCGTACTGGCAGCATGTAAATAGTGAGCGCTCGCAGAGAACGGGAGGAGAGACCGAGGCTTCCGGGAGCACTGATGCACTTTAGCAAGGGCCGTGCTCGTCCTTACATCTCGCTGCTCGTGGTTACATAATCCCAAAGGAAAGCCTTTCCTGCCATTCCTTCCCAAGATGACCCCCGACACCATGTACGTGCGTTTCTCTCGCATCCTCAAATCGTGGCAAGAATCGGGCAGGAAGGCCGGATAGTTGTCGGTCCTTTCCTGGATGCTTTGCGTAGCCGATCGCTGTAGGTGAACCTAGATGAAATTCGCGGTTTGATCATGGTTATGCGTTGGAAATGTGCGGTTAGGGCATCATTGTCATGGTTTCTCACCGTTCGCCGCCGCTGGTGCACTGGTATGGCCACGGCGTAATGACGCGTCCGTGTCTAGGTGGTCCAGAGGCGGAGCATGGGCACATGGTCCTCTGGGTGGCAGTGATGACATCCAGAACATTTCATTAATTTTATCACAATTAGACGACCATTCACAAAATTGAATCACTGCTGTGCCAGTGTTTTTTTTTATTTTATTTTTAATTTATTTTTTTTTATCGAAACTGTAACTAAAACATGAAATATAAAACTATGTGTGTGTGACCCTAGAACACAAAACCAGTCATAAGAGTCAATTTTTGGAAATTGAGATTTATACAGCATCTGAAAGCTGAATAAAAAAGCTTTCCACTGATGTATGGTTTGTTAGGATAGAACAATATTTGGCAGAGATAAAACTTTGGTCGGGGAAAAAAAAAAAATACTGAGAGAAATATCTTTAAATCTGTCCAAATGAAGTTCTAAGCTCTGCATATTACTAATCAAAAATTAAGTTTTGATATATTCATGGTAAGACAATTTACAAAATATCTTCATGGAACATGAGGTACAAAAATATGTATTATATAATATGCATAATATGTAAGCAGTAATATCATAAATAAAACTGTTGACCAATCAGAATCAAGGAATGGAACTAGCTGTTTTATAATAGTATATAAAAATATAGTATATAAAGGCTGTTTACCTTTTTACTCACTTTACTGGATTAAAAGTGATGAACTAATTTTCTTGTTGTCATAGTTATGGCAAGCTTTTTTTATCATTTATTCCTTAAAATAACTAATGTTACTTTTTAAAATTTTCATTAAGTAAAACAGTGGTAATTTCAACTTCTTTAGAACCTGTTCTTTAGAAACTGGTATTTATATGATACTAGATAGAAGTCTAGAATTAGTATAAATACTAGTATCCGTACAATTAGTCAGTAGTGCTTGGAATTACAAATAACTATTCCATAATCCATCAAATAATTCTCTTATGCCTAGCTATGGTTAGGCATAGGGACTAGTACCTAACCCTAACCCTAACTGTACATTCACACAGAACATTGGTGTTGACACTTAATGCTGACATGAGCGTCATAGTGACGACAGCCAATCACATTCATTTTCTGGTGTCGCGTGAATGCAGTTGGCTAGTGTCTGCACCAGGGTATTTGCATCAGCCTGTCTGATTGGCTGACACCTGTGTTGGTGCTTGAAAAGTTGAAAAATTTTCAACTTATGCCCGAGCAACGCCAGTGACGCAATGCAACAGACCCACAATTCAGTTCGGCAACCCTTGACGTCACACGCCGATGCCCTGTGTGAATGTACCGTAACTCTAACCTTGTCTAATGAATGCCACTGATAGTAATTAAAGAGATGCTAGTAACAAAAATATATGTTAGTTAAAATGGATAAATATTTAAAAGGCTTGCCATATTCAGTCAGTAACCCACAAATACAGCCTGGCTTTGAATTGTCTTTTTTTCTCTATGTAGCCTATTGGCTAGGGAAGTGTCAAGGTGGAGCTTGGTCAATTCTGTCATTATGAATGGCAGCACCAGTGTGTCTGGCACCCAGACAGGACGAATCAAAAGTGAGTCAGGTATGCTTGCATAATGGACATATTCACACAGACACTACACTTATATTAAGCATACAAAAAACACTGTGTGCATTTGTCCATTCAACATGCTCAATGCGTTGGTGTGCACTGTTGTTGTTAGTTGTTGATACATGGAGCAAAGAGGACTGTCTGACACTGCTGGAGAGGATACGCAGTCTGCTACCTGATGGAGACACAATGAAGTATAAAACCACAGAGTCTCATTTTGACTGGGAGAAGGTGGGGTTCGGGGGTTTCACTGGAGACATGTGTAAGCAGAAATGGCAGAAAGTTTCCACAGAGGTGAGCCAAATTCCAATGGGCTAAAGCAATAATGCTCCTGTTTTCCAAATAACAGTAATAAGTGTTTATGTTAACAACACTTTCTTTAGATTGTCTATGTAAAGATTATTTTACTTTGTGCTTTGCCAGCTTAATAATAAACAGGACGTTGAAATTATTATTTGCCTTCATTCATAGGAGTTGTGTAATGATTTTCCCACCCTAGGTGCGTAAATACAGAACGATGACAGAGCTCATTGTTGATGCTATTGAATATGTGAAGAACCCTTACAAGGGGAAAAAACTTAAGGTGAGATTGCTAAAATATAGGAAGGTCTCAATAATTAATGTTCTCTTTTTTCCCTAATGTGTCCTATTTTAGATTGAATATTGATATGTCAACTAAAAGCCTATGCATTTGCCTTTATTTTAGACGCATCCAGATTTTCCAAAGAAGCCCCTCACTCCCTATTTTCGCTTCTTTATGGAGAAGCGAGCCAAGTATGCAAAAATCCATCCTGAGATGAGCAACTTGGATCTCACCAAGATTTTGTCCAAAAAATACAAAGAGCTTCCTGAAAAGAAAAAGGTTAGTTTTTCTGGGTAGTGTTGAGAAGGTTACTTTGGAAATGTAATAGGTTACAGATTGCAAGTTACCCTATTTAAAATGTAATGCTCAGTGTAACTATTTCAAATACTTTATTAAAATAATGTACATTTGATTACTTTTCTAAATGTAAAAATTCTATTTTTTTTCTATGTTTTTCTAAAACTGTTAAACATTTAAAATGAATGCATTGGCAACTAAGTAAATGCTAAATACTAAAACGAATAAAACTGAAACTGAAAAGCTATTTAGAAATATAAAGATGTAGTAAGATGACAAAAGTACATAATAAATTGATTAAAACCTCAACTAAAATTAAAATATAAAATATGAAAATAAAAGATCATTTAAAAATATGGGGGTCATCGGATGCAGAGTTCACTTTTACATGTTGTTTAATGTGTGTTGGCAGTGTATGTACAAATCTACCTTATAATGATAAAAATCCATGCAGTGTTTTTTAATTAATCTGTAAAAATAATATCCCCTTTTTCAAATCGAGCCATTCTCAGATGCCTGTTGGTGTGACGTCACAATGACAGAGGCCGCTCCCATGATAGTTGATTGACATGAGCGTCTTACCTCATATCAGCTGTAACAATCTGACCTCCATTGTTTCGATGCAGGAGCAGGGATGTAAATTAGACAAGAATATCTCAGATTGAGCGATTGAGGTGCTGTGTTACTGGATGTAATAATGAACGTAGTGGTCGTCATTTACTCCCGACATCTGAGCTGCTAAAGATGCAATAGATTAAGTTTATTTGTGAATGGAATGCGCCTCCCGATCTACATAAATGCGTCTATGTTCGCGCAAATCATTCGTGATCCAGCTTCATTTACAGCAGAAGTGAGTATGAGAGTTAGCAAGTTTAGCGGCTAAAGTAAACAGGCTCGTCACTCCACAGAGAGAAGAGAGGGGCGGGGCGAGCAGAGCTCATTAACATTTAAAGCAACCTTGACCAGAACAGGATGATTTTTGCAGAGCTGATTTTGATAAGGTAAAAAAAGTGTTATTTACACTACTGTTGAGAAATTTTAACCGAAGCATGTTATAGACTTTCATTAAGATCCTAAAGAATCATGTCAACTTGTGGAAAATGGGCATCTGATGACCCCTTTAACAAATACTGTAATAGTATATAAATAATATTTATAATCTGACATTAATTGAAAATATTTGTACTTCATTATTAATTTGTCCCACCACAGGACAATTTAAATGGCAAAATGATGATTACCAATGGTAAATATTGGTAAATAATGGTATATAAAGTGCTGGTGTTTGTAGAATTTAGTTCTTTTCATATATTCAAGTCACATTGCTCTTACAGGTAAGTGCTTGCAAATATTACTTTTGAATGTCATCTGTTTTGCTTTTAAATTTGCACTATTACTTTTGTCAGCTCAAATACATTCAAGAGTTCCAGAGAGAGAAAGAGGCTTTTGAGAAGAACATGGCACGATTCAAGTTAGTGTCTATGTTCCTCTGCACAAAAATACCTAACACATGTATGTCAGTTTTTTTATTGGTGATTCAGTGAGAAGCTTGTATTGTTTTTAGGGAGGACCACCCAGATTTAATAGAGGAGAGAAAGAAGTCAGACCTCCCAGAGAAGCCCAAGACCCCGCAGCAGCTATGGTACAACCATGAGAAGAAGACCTACATGAAAATTCATCCGGAGGTAGTCTTAGTATAATCTCAGTGTGTTGTCATAGCAAATTGAGTACAACTTGAGTGAATCAGCTTGCCGCTCATTTACATGAAATTCAATGTAAATGTTTTTTCTTATTTTTGAGAGCATTTAATGAGATTTAACGATTCATGGAAAGACCTACACTCACTTTTCCATGTCTGATGCTTGTAGGTAAGCCAGAAGGAGCTGAAGGAAGCATTACGTAAACAGTGGTCCCAATTATCAGATAAAAAGAGGCTGAAATGGATCAGCAAAGCTCTAGAGCTGCAGAAACACTATGAGGTATGGCTTTGTGTTCTCACTGATGAATTCTTTGTTGTTTTGAGGGATTTAAACGGCATTGTGAACTTGTGAAATGTTGCTTTCTCATATAGGACAGCATGAGAGCGTATCTTGAAGCTCATCCCGATGCAAACTCTGAGGAACACGTCAAATCTGTCCTGACCAAGGCTGAACGGCAGCTCAAGGACAAGTTTGATGGCCGGCCAACCAAACCACCACCGTATGTTTCAAACCACTAAGAAGCATTTGGTTTTCTCAGGAATCTCTTAATTTAGTTGTTTTGCATGGCTTATGCAGTCTTATCTTACCAAAGTCTTGCTCGTTATACCAAGATGTACTGCTGTTAAAATAGAAATAGAATGTTGGTGGCTCTTGTCTATATATTTACAGTGTTTGTGATATGTTCAATGCAATATGTGACCCTTAACCAAAAAAACATTCTTAAGTAGCACAGGTATATTTGTAGCAACAGCCAAAAATACATTGCATTGGTCAAAATAATCGATTTTTCTTTTATACCAAAAATCATTAGGATATTAAGTAAATATCATGTTCCATGAAGATATTTTGTACATTTTCTACTGTAAATATATCAAAACTTAATTATTGATTAGTAATACGCATTGCTAAGAGGTTCAGTTGGACAACTTTAAAGGCGATTTTCTCAATATTTATTTATTTATTTTTTTTGCACCTTCAGATTCCAAATTTTCCAATAGTTGTGTCTCGGCCAAATATTGTCAAATCCTAACAAACCACACATCAATCGAAAGCTTATTTATTCCGAGTTCAGATGATGTATTAATCTCAGTTTCAAAAAATGGACCCTTATGACTGGTTTTGTGGTCCAGGGTCACATATATACTGTATTATTTGTTCATTTCATCTATATATATAAATTTTTAATGTTGTGTTCTGCAGAAATGGCTATTCTCTGTACTGTGCTGAACTAATGGTAAACATGAAGGACGTGCCAAGTACTGAGCGAATGGTGCTGTGCAGTAAGCAGTGGAAGATGATGACCCAGAAAGAGAAGGATATGTTCCAGAAACGATGTGAACAGGTCTGACAGAAAAGCCCACTTTTGATTTGTTTAAAAAGGAAATATTAAAAATTGATGTCATATTTTTGTAACCTGGAAAAGTTTGTGTGGTTGACCAATAATGGCTGACCCTGATTTCTAGGAAGCTCTGGGGTCGATGGCCAATTTAATACGCGTGTATATATTTTACCAGTCAAAACTTTTTGAAAGTCTGTTATGACTATGAAGACTTTCTTCAATTGAGCAAAAAACTGTAACAAATAACTCAAATGTTTGGGATCAGTAAGGCTTGTTTTTTTGTTTTTTTTTAAAGAAATCTCTTATTATCATCAAGGCTGCATTTATTTGATCTAAAATCAGAAAAAACAGTAATATTGCAAAAAAAAAAATTACAGTATAAAATAATGGTTTTTATTTTAATATACTTTAAAATAGAATTTATTCCTGTGATGCAAAGCTGAATTTTCATCAGCTGTTACTCCAGTCTTGTCACATGATACTTCAGAAATCATTCTAATAAGGTGATTTATTATTAGAATTATCAATGTTGGAAACAGTTGTGCTGCCAAATATTTTTTTGGAACCTGTGATTCTTTTTTTCGGGATTCTTTGATGAATAATAAAGTTTGAAAGAACAGCATTTATTCAAAATATAAATCTTTTCTAACAATGTAAATCTGTGCAATCACTTTTTATTAATTTAACACATCCTTAGTGAATAAAAGTATTAATGTCTTTCAAAAAAAAGAATAAAAATGTGCATACCCCAATCTTTTGAACAGTAGTGTATATTGTTAAAAAACACTTCTGTTTTAAATAAATGCTGTTTTATTTAACCTTATTGATCAAAGAATCCTGATCATGTGACATTGAAGACTGGGGTAATTCTGAAAATTCAACTTTAAATACAGATATAAATGAAACTTTAATGTAAATTTTTTTGTGTTTTTGATCAAATGAACACAGCCTTGATGAGCATAAGAAATGTCTTTAAAAATCATTTAAAATCTTACTGATCCCAAAATTTTAAACGCATTACAGCATTAGTTAAGAGATTTTTTTCCTTGAGGAAATTTGGCATATAATGTATATGATATATATCCAAAATAATAGATATTGAATCGAATCCCAAGGTTGTGATTCTGAATCAAATTGAGTCATGAAATTTGTGTCAAAACCCAGGCCTAAATAATAATAATAATAATAAATATTATTATCACTATCATTTTTATTATTAAAATTCTCAATAACACAGTTTTTACATTAACATTATCGCTTAGCTGTAACTAAAACGTAGTGTTTATCTCTCTCATCAGAAAAAGAAACAGTATGAGATTGACATTCAGAGGTTTCTTGAGGTAAGCACTACAGATTCATTCTATTAAAACAGACACTGTTTAATTCCTAATCCTGCTTTTAAAGGGAAGCTTTGCTTGTTTTGACACTTAGTCTCAATCTCTGTCTGTCTACAGAGTCTCCCAGAAGAGGAGAGGGAGCGTGTGTTGGGAGAGGAGAAGCTGGGAGGCACCAAGCTGAACTTAGCGGGTGCAGGCAGCCCCCTACGGGCCAAATCCCCATCTGTGAAGGTGAGCATGTACAGGATGTCCTTGTTTATGTACTTGCATGCTCTTATACTCCGGTAGTAAGTTGTCTGAATCAGAATGAGATGCAGTTTCTTCTTGTTCTGCCGTAGGAACGGTGTCGTGACCCTGAGTTGGATCAATGGGTACACGGGCTTTCAAAAGAGAAGCGAGACGGGAAGAAGAAAACAAGGCTTCCTGAAACGCCGAAGACTCCAGAGGAGATGTGGCAGCAGAGCGTGATAGGAGACTATCTGGCTAAATACAGAGTAAGAGTGACATAGACTATTTTTCATAAAATAGAAAGAGACCCCTGCAGAATCACAAAATGCTAAAGAACCGTTGCTCTTCACAGAACGACCGGAAGAAAGCACAGAATGCAATGGATGCCGCTTGGAAGGCTATGGAAAAGAAGGAGAAGATTCCTTGGATCAAGAAAGCCGCAGAGGACCAGAAGCGATACGAGGTTCAGTACCGGACCGTGGTCAGTGACCAGACGTTTTGACCACTGTCTTCTCACCTGTGCTGAAGAAATGTCAAAATGTTGGTCACCCCTAACTTTCCTCCTCCCTAGAGTAGAGACGGAGGAGTCTGCAATGGATGCACTTGTGTTTCAATGTGTTTATGCTGAGTTTGTGCTGTTTCTAGCTGAAGTTGGTGGAGCTTGTACTTATGTTTGATGAGCGTGATTTGACATTGTTGCAGTGATGTTTAAATGTCTTCATTTCAGTGTTCTGTCATTTATTCTTGCATATTCCCTTGATGTGCTTTAACTCGTTTATATGTATTTTTGCAGTGTAAACATGTAGTTTTTGGTTTATCAGTATGCTCATCTGTTTTTATGAGTATTTCAACTTGTTTTACGTCTTGTCTTTGCGTTTAGGGTTAAACGAAAAAGTCTTTATGCTCATGTTTCTTGTTTTTCATCCTGCAGAGAGAGCTGTTAGAGATGAGGACAGTTTTGTCAGGACAGGGACAGAGAAAACCAAAATTCGATGGCGAGCCTAAAAAGCCCCCGGTGTGAGTGATACATTTTTAGTTGGTTGCTTGCTGAGAGACATTTTCCGTGGTAAAAAATACTATTTCGTCTGTTTCAATACTGCTTTGTCTTCTCCTGCCCAATTTTAGGAGCGGGTATCAAATGTTCTCTCAGGAACTCCTAACTAATGGTGAGCTGAATCACTTCAGCCTGAAGGAGCGCATGGTGGAGATCGGCAAGCGATGGCACAAGCTTAGTCAGAGCCAGAAGGACAAATATAAAAAACAGGTGGAGGAGCAACAACTAGAGTACAAAGCTGAGCTTGACGCTTGGGTAAAGGTAGGAAGTTTGTTGAATTTTGCAGTTCTACAGATCAAATTGACTTTCTGTTTATTATTGGGTGCTTATTATATGGTGGTTATTTATTGTATTGTTTATTAAAGTGATAGTTCACCCAAAAATGAAAATTAAGATATTTTTGATGAAATCCAAGAGCTTTCTGACCCTGCATAGACGGCAATGCAACTGACACATTTAAGGCCCAAAAGGGTAGTACAGGACATTGTAAAAATTAACATGCGTTGTGATACTTGTGTGAATGCAAAGATTGACATGGAAGAAAAGAAATTGTTGAATTATTTATGTTTTCTTTGTGAACAAAAAGTATTCTTCATAGTATTGTGGTTAAACCACTGATATCACATGGACTATTTTAATGATGTCCTTACTACCTTTCTGGGCCTTGAACGTGGTAGTCTATGCAGGGTCAGAAAGCTCTCAGATTTCATTAAAAATAAGTTATTTTGTGTTCTGAAGATGAACGAAGGTCTTACGGGTTTGGAACAACATGAGGGCGAGTAATTAATGACAGAATTTTCATTTTTGGGTGAACTATCCCTTTAAGTTATTCAAAAATTACATTAAAAATACAATTTATATATACACTCACTTAAATACAACTTATCTGCATGTTTTTCATTTCTAAATAGGAGTTTATTTTGATAATTGTTTTGTGTGGTATAAAGTAAAAATATCATAATGAAACAACTGCCCTGATATCGTAATAAAGAAAAAAATTCCTCATTAAACAATGAGAATGAAATTATTAAATAATATAATAATAATAATAATTTGTGGCATCATTTTTTAATTAAGATTTTATTATTATTTTTATTTTAGCCAAGGCTTCAATACTTAATTTTATGAAAAATAAGCAAGCAAAAAAACCCTGTTACTTTAAACTACATTTAAATATTTTTTTAGAATAAAATGTACAATTTATATTTTTTACATTTTATTAATTAAAAAAAAACTTTTTTTTGAATAAAAATAATTTCAAATAAATTAAAACTTTTGTAAACAATAGTTTTGCAATGTTAAAAACAACCAACATAAATACAAAGAGTCTGCTTATATGACATTGTCACATTTTAAAAAGATTTTCCTTTTCTCTGTCATGGACACTTGTGACCCTGGACCACAAAACCAGTCATAAGTAGCACAGGTATATTTGTAGCAATAGCCAAAAATACATTGTATGGGTCAAAATTATCTCTTTTTTTTGTTTGTTTGTTTTTTTTTTGCCAAAAATCATTAGGATATTAAGTGAAGATCAAGTTCTTCTATTCAAATTTTTGAATAGTAATATGCATTTCAAAGAACTTCATTTAACTTCAAAGGCGATTTTCTCAATATTTAGATTTTTTTGCACCCTCAGATTTCAGATTTTCAAATAGCTGTATCTCATTTAAAAACAAATTGACCCTTATGACTGGTTTTGTGGTCCAGTGTCACACTTTTGTGTCTCGGTGACCTTATTAAAAAAATAATTGCATGAGCTATGAGTTAGGAGATATTTAGTAACGTATTTCCTTCTCTTTTTCCTTTACTTCCTAGTCATTATCTCCTCAGGAGCGTGCTGTATATAAAGAGTTCTCAACTACGGTAAGTAATCGCTCATTTTTGTGGCTGTAACTTACGCTTAAAGCTCTGTATATTAGCATTACTTCTCACACAGTCGTTTATGTAGCTGAGATTGTGATTTACTCTTTTCTATACCGATACCCCCTGCACTGCATGGCAAGATGAGGCACCCTGGTTAATTTAGTTGATTGACTTTGCTTGTGAAAGCTGTTTCTATCCACGCCATCACATGTGGCTTTATTATTTCCTTTCTCCCTATTTAGAATCACATCTCTTGGCTCAAACTAACATGACTTGAATGGATAATGTTCTTAGGGCTGTAACTGTGGGGCTACTAATCATTGCTTAAGCTTGAACGTGTTTGTTTTTTTTTGTTTTTTTTCCTGTGCCGCTCTGTCCTTGCACCCCCCACCCTGCCCTCTCTATGCCCTCACAGAAACGGCGAAGCACTACAAAAGCACGAGGTCCCGGGGCGAAAGTCCGAGTCACCAAGGGGAAGGCGGTAGGTGCCAGAGCCGCGACGGTGGGTCCCGGGGGGGGCAAGCGTTCCATGGCGTACCGGGCCAAGGTAACGCCCGCTCTCTCTGGGCTGCTCACCCACACAGGCTGTGGACTCTATATGAAGTGGCTGCAACATTTTAAAATTTGACTAATTGATTTGTGTTCATGGTGTGTTCACATGCAAACACAGTGATGCTTGTATAGAGTTTGAAAGATGTGTGACTCTTGGTTTCCAGCAGGACACGTCAGACTCGGATGAAGATGATGACAAAACGGACACGTCAGACTCGGAGGATGAAGATGATGATGAGTCCTCCGGCAGCACTGATAGTGACGATGATGAGGAAGATGACGAGGTTAACTATGCTTTAATTAAATTCTACAAAATCAGCTTTCTTATTAGTGCAGGTGTTCATTCTTTTCAAATGTTGACTTAGAATGAAGATGACGAGGATGATGACGAGGATGATGACGACGACCAATCAGACGGTTCCAGCAGCTCATCATCAGAAGATAGTATTGACTCTGATTCAGACTAACCTGTCCCACCCCCTCTTAGAGGGGGCTGTGCCGGACACACCCCCTAGCGAAACCCCTCCCGGAAAACGTGGAGGAGGTCCAGTAGCTGTGAGCTCACAGCATGCAGTAACCTGCTCCCTATCTTTACAGGGCAAAAAAAAACAGGATGGGGGCTAACCGCTCTCCCCATCACCGCGTCCATGTGTCATGCGACTTGAAGTCAATCGGACAACTGTTTTTTTTGTTTGTTTGTTTGTTTTCCCTCTCTTTTAAAGGAGCTGTGTTACATGTGTGGTAATCGCATCAATTTTTATTGCCTTTATATAGGTGTGTTATTAAAATCTGTGTTGTTTTGTTTTGTTCTTTTTATTTTAACTTGAAAATAATTTGTTCATTTAAGTCGGTTGAGCTTTTATAAGTTTCGAGAGTATCAGGGTTGCTCGGAGGTGGATGCGAGGGATGAAAGACTTTGAAACGGAGGGGATGAATTCTCCTGTTCTCCTGTTTATATTTGTTCGCCTCACTTAGTTGCTGGGGCTATGAGGGCTATATGAGCTGCTCAAGTCTTGTTTGGATCATTCTGTTGCAGATCCTCAATAATAAATGCACTTTTTTTCTCTTGTACTCAATTGTTTATTTTCATATAGATGAGAAAGGTGATATTCACATATTGTTTTGCAAAAAGACTTGGTATTTGGATCAGGGGCGTTTCCTCTGAGGAGGCAAGGGAGGCAGAGTCTCCTCAAAATATTGGATGAGAAAAAAAATGTAAAATCGCCAGTATTACAAAATATAACGTGTATAAAAAGTTTATAAATCACTCGTTTTTCTAAAGAAACATTGTCCTACAACGACACAAGCAGGTAAAGTTACAGCGCATCTCTCTCGCCTGTTTTGAGCCCATTGAGTTTTAACTCCCTAAAGCAGGTAATTGAGAATGAATGGAGGAAAGTCAAATAAGTGAAGCAATCAAGCATCGTGATATGATTGGATATGACTGGCTATGGTCGGCTGTGATTGGTTCATGCGATTAATCCCGCCTCTTAAGTTTGAGAGTGTTGCACTTTCGCAAATCAGTCTGAATGAACAATGCAATGGCGTTAATGGAAAGACTAATTAAAAAAGTAAGTAAATAACTCACACACTTAGATATAACCACTTTGATAAGTCAAAATTAGACTTGAAATGGAATAAAAACATGATTTGTGGAAGTTTTTAGTGAATAATCAGCTCAAGTAACTCCAAAATTTACCAAGCTTAGATGACTGATGACCCAAAAATTTAATAAATGGTTAAAAATTGACTATTAAAAAGAATAACTAAACTTAAGTTCATATATAATATTGTTTAAATTGTTACTGCCTTAAGTTATTTTAAAAAAATGTAAGGATTTGTTTTCCTGTTATAGGCCTAGGTATTAATATATTTTAGTTTCTATGACTATTTATAGAAAAATACGTAAAGTTTTAAAGAAAATCTTTTATAAAATATATATATACATATATATATCTCAAGGAGATGGAGGATGCTGATTTGAACTTTTTCTTAATTTTAAAACATATTTGCCAAAAAGCACATTATCTTAAACATAATTTAACTTTTAACTTAATTTGACATGCAGTTTAGTTGTTTCCAAATTAGTTGGAACTAATTAAATACCAGTCAAAACTTTTTTTTTTTTCTAAAGAATTTTCTTCTGCTCACCAAGCCTACATTTATTTGATCCAAAAATACAGCAAAAACACTAATATTGTGAAATATTTTTGGTATTTAAAATAACTGCTTTCTAAGTTAATATATTTTGAAATGTAATTTATTCCGGTGATCAAAGCTAAATTTTCAGCATCATAACTCCAGTCTTCAGTGTTACATGATCCTTCAAAAAGCATTCTAATATGCTGATTTTCTGTTCAAGAAACATTTATTATTATTGTTATTATTATTTTAAACAGTTGAGTGCACAGAATATTAGAATGATTTCTGAAGGATCTTGTGACCGGAGTAACGATAATAAAAATTTCAGCTTTGAAATCACAGGAATAAATTACATTTTAAAATATATTCATATAGAAAACCGTTTTAAATAATAAAAAATATTTCAATTTATTTATTTTTTGCTGTACTTTTAATCAAATAAATGCAGGCTTGGTGAGCAGAAGGGACTTCTTTAAAAAACATTAAAAAATCTTACTGTTCAAAAACTTGGTAGTGTATATATGTTAAACCTCTTTTTTTAGTATGTAAAACATCTATTTTTGTGTTTCCGATGACCTTAATATACTTTGATGCGCATTACTTTCTGACAGCGATCAGCATGATGTTTTCTCAAAGATCGAGACCGTCATTTCTGTCACTGAGGCTGAATTTAATACTGCATAACGCGTTCATTTCGCCAGCGGTATCAGATTTCCATTTAAAAGTTAAGCGTTCCCAGTTCCTGCCATTAGTTGTGGTCCTGTGCAGGATTCCCTCCTCCGGCCCCCTCCGGCCCACATGCTTGATTTTCGCTTCCTGTCCAGCAGCTCCAGATGGGGCAGATCAATGCGCGCATTCCAGCTCATTGTAACTGTAGCGGCATGTGATTTCAGCCCGTAATGTCCGCGCGCTGGATTGAGCACAATGCGGTGAATATGGTGCCACTTGGAAACACGGAGCTCTACGCACAATTTACTTTGCAATTACTTTTGAAGCTGTTAATACGGAGTGAAACCGCAGCTGTGTCGGTAAGTTATAAGGCGTGGTTATTTTTCCCTGAGTGGCAAAATTTGTTTTAGATAAATGTGATGGCAGCAGCAAATAGAAACTTTAGAAAACGGCGCACTTTTTCTAAAGATGGTATTTTTCCCAAGAAAGATGACAATCAGACTTAATTATTGACATGTTTAATTCTCTGGAAAAACTGGACGATGTGTTTTGGAACATGGTAGCTGGTTTCTAGCTAGTTTAAGACTGGCCAACTAACATGTTTCAAAAACAGATGACCAGTTTAAGATGCTGGTTTTGATGGTGGTCCTAACCAGCTTGGAACAGCTAGAAACCAGCTACTAGCTAAAGCTGGATTTTCCAACAGGGATCCAATGTATTGAGTTGATTATCTAGCTCTACTCTCTGATAATAACACTTTTTTGTCTTAGCTCAAGGTTGTTTTGCTGAGGTGACTACAGAGCCATGAGGTCCTCATCCTCGCGTTTATCTAGTTTTTCCTCCAGGGATTCTTTATGGAGTCGGTGAGTTGAAAAATGCACTGCTCTTTTTTATGCACTGTACCACTAAATATTCCATCTGCACATCAGATGTGCTTCCACTGAGTTTATTCTGCACATCAGTCTATGCACTTCTCAGTTTACAGCAGAGTGATTTAACAATGTTTAAGTTTAATCAAAGAACTGCCTGACCTCCTAAATCATTTCATGCCCGCAAGGACAGATTGTGGTCCTGTGAGGCCCCGGGCAACAGCCTTTATGGATGCCCCCTCTTGTTGCAGTTGTGAAATGTCCAAATAATGTGAAATAATATTACAAAGAGAAACTGTTCCCACAAAGCAAAACTGGTGAATCTGAGACAATTAGACACTAGTTACGTGCTTACATGGTTGTTATAGCAGCATAATACACATACACTTTTTAATTTTTATGATTTATGATCCTTTTGATTTTCAATGTTTTTTAAAGCTCACCAAGTCTGTATTTTTTTATCCAAAATGCAACAAAAGCAGTAATATTGTGAATATTTTTACTATCTAAAATAACTGCTTTCTATCTGAATATATTTTAAGTAGGGCTGTCAAACGATTAATCATGATTAATCGCATACAAAATAAAAGTTTGAGTTTGCCTAATTTATATGTGTGTACTGTGTGTAATTATTATGTATATATAAATACAAACACATTCATGTATATATTTAAGAAATATTTACAAGTATATGTATTTATTATAATTTTTATATAATTTATATTATCTATAAATAAAAATATTTTGTACATAAAAACATATTTCTCTTAAATATACACATTAGTTTGTGTGTATTTATATAAACATAATAATTCCACACAGTACACACACATATATTAGACAAACTCAAACTTTTATTTTGTATGCGATTAATCGCGATTAATCGTTTGACAGCCCTAATTTTAAGTAATTTATTCCTGTGATCAGTGCTACATTTTCAGCACCATTACTTCAGTCTTCAGTGTCACATGATCCTTCAGAAATGTAAATAGTAAAAATATTTCAAAATGTTACTGTTTTTGCTGTGGTGAGCCTTACATTAAAAACATTAAAAATCTTGTTCAAAATGTTCAAAAACTTTCGACTGGTAGTGTATGACTGACTGTCATACCATCTAAAGCTATTTTTAGCTTGCCTTTATGTGATTGCTTCTTAAACATTTCTTCATAAATACATTGGAACCATTATTTTTATTTTTGCTAGTCCTGAATTGTATTAATTCACTAATGCATTCATCAATAATATATTTTTTGCCTTTATTTAATTCCGTATTTATTGTTATTTGACCTATACACATTTAGTTATTTATTTTATTCATTTCTTAATTTCTTTCATATGTGATCTGTTCTAAAGCGGTAAAAGTAAAGCCCTCTCCATTGCATTCTGGCGCATGCGCAGTTTGTCCTCTTGTTTATCCCGTCATCAATGGTGGGAGGAGATGAGCGTGCGTGCACGCGCTGGTGTCAGGGAGCTCGGACCGTCAGGACGGGGGGGAAAACGGAGGAAAGAGAAAGGGAAAACAGAATGAAACCGCTTCCGAAACCGGAACAGCAATAATTGAAGGAAATACTCCAAATATCAGTCTATTTTAAAGCTAGGTTGTGGAATGAGGGCATTTTAAACCAGCATCTTACATCTTACATTGGGAGAACAAGGAGAGGAGTCTGAACCGTTTTATGTAGATGCAAGTGGATAATTAAGACAAGGGAAGAGGAAAGACGTGGAAATTACACACAACGACCCTCTCCAGGGACGGGAACTGCACAGTCAGTGAAGAAAAAGCCACTGCCACACATTTGGCTCCGTTTCTTTTCATTTTACGCATTGCCTTACCATTCAACCTTACCCAAACAGAGAGAGACATCGCTCCGTTTCTGACCACCCCTGTCTAATTCATGGTGCTATTGTGATTTTTCTCCCCTCCATTTTTATCGGGCGACCGTGTTTGCAAGGATGCCGGATCAGATCTCCGTGTCCGAGTTTCTCTCGGAGACGACGGAGGATTACAATTCCCCCACGACATCAAGCTTCACCACCCGCTTGCAGAGCTGTCGGAACACGGTCAATGTTCTGGAAGAGGTAAGGCCGCTCTGTCACTCTTATATGAGGGAGGCTCAACTCGTACTATTGTGCAAGACACGAATAACGGTCCCAGTCCAATGGAGGATCCACTCTGAACACACTTATCGCGCATTTCTGTCCTACAACCTCTAAATTCTCCTTGACTCTCTCTATCTCTCTCTGTCTTTTGAAGCTCCGGTTTTTCCCAGTTGGGTTGATTGTAGTTCGGTAGATATGGATTTACAGTTCACAGAATGCGGCGCTGATAAACAGTGTATGGAATTATCTATTGTTAGCTGTTATACCTGTTACATAGTTTGCATTATTTATGTAACAGTTTCTGTTTTTTAATTGCGCTTGAGGCTATTTTATGTTGATCTGTGCGTATTTAATTTAAATAACGGATGCTCATTTTTATTTTAATAACGTGGTCTATTGTAATGCGCTATTATAGTTTTCTAGAATTACATTTATGCGAGAAGGTCAGTTGGATTTAATTTTGTTTTATTGATTATGTGCTCCGCCAACTGACTGTTTCCTCACAAGAGAAAACGTCATAATTTGGAATGTTGGCGCAATTCTCTTTAAGAAGAACTCCGTGATGTCATCGAGGCCGTGGATGCATAGTGAATGTTGAGAACCTAATATGTGACCATGGACCACAAAAGGGTCAATTTTTCAAAATTGAGATCAATACATCATCTGAAAGCTGAATAAATAAGCTTTCCATTAATGTATGGTTATGTTATGATAGGGCAATATTTGGCCGAGATACAACTATTTTAATATATGGAATCTGAGGGTGCCAAAAAATCTTAACAATGCATATTACTAATCAAAAATTATGTTTTGATATATTTACAGTAGGAAATTGACAAAATATCTTCATGGAACATGATTTTTACTTAATTTCCTAATGATTTTTGCCATAAAATAAAAATCAATAATTCTGACCCACACAGTGTATTTTTGGCTATTGCTACAAATATACCCCAGTGACTTAAGACTGGTTTTGTGGTCCAGGGTCACATATGACTTAATGGGATTTTATTTGTCTAATAAAATTACAGCCTTAAGTATTAAACGTGCATTCCCTATTTTTTCGCTGTTAAAAACAACTCTTTTGAGAAATATGATATCAGTCTTATAGAAAAAGCTGTTGTGTTATACATGGAGGGGGTCACCCCTTAATGGTCGCTGCCATGTTGACATCACATGACCAGCCATAACATTGACAGTTATTATTCATAATATTGATTGTTAATATATAAAAAAAGTTTATAACATATTTATTTAAAGTCCCACATGAAATCAAAATAAAAGGTTTTTGGCATTTACAAGATATAGCCTATGTATTCAAAACGTCCGTCAATATGGCACAATGATTTTGATGACATCACCCTGCACTTCAGCTTCTCATCAAACTTTCTGTCTAATCAAATGCTCTCTCCCGCCCCCTACACTATAAACAGACGCTGCAGCTGAAATTGGTCACTTTTTCACAGAATTTGTATTTTCTCTATGGTGAATGGCACATAGTGCACCATATAGGGGATAGGTAACGATTCAGTGTAAATATTCTTTCCATTGGGGCAAAAGAAGTCTGGTTTCATGCTGTGTCACACTAACGGCCGCAGCGCGCACACACTGCGTTAAAGACACGATAGCACGGAGCGAATCATATGCGCAAACCAGCGCAGACCATAAAATACATTGGATCCATTTGTATTGTGATATGGATGAGATTGTGGCTGTCATACGCTGTCAAATGTGTCTTTACCGAGCTCAACGGCTCTGGCTTAAGCTAATATAAACAAAACGCTATTGGCTATTAAAAAAGGGGGCGGGGCTGCTTGATATGTCCCGCCCTCTTTTCCTGTTTCAGTTAATATTATGTCAACAAATAACGCAGAATGTTTTAAAGCACTACAGTGGACCTCTAAAAAAACAATAAATAAATAAATACTGTTTTGTACAGGTCTTCATTATGCTTAGGTATAATTACCATACAAATACACATTAATTATGTTTTGTTTTCATCAACAATAAATTCCTTTATGCATTTGATGAATAAATAGGGGATATCCAGAGATTGTAAACCACCTCATACACGTGCAGCTGTGATTAGATCAACCTCAGTTAATTAGTAAAAAGCAACAAATGCACTGGAACATAAGCGAAGACAGATGGGCTAATGGTCCCCATGACCTAGATGTCTGTACTTTATTATGTTCATAGATGAGCATGGACTAGCGGAGTGGTAAAACGGGATTTAGGAATCAGCATATCCTTTACTTGAAAGCAGTTTTAATATGTTTTTGTCTTTAATGAATGCCTTTAAATCACATGATCTACAACAGCCTATAATGGTGTCATTTGGGGGTGTCAGACCAAAGCATCAGCTTGTTTATTTCATCATGTGAGATATTAAATAATTTATGCATCAAGCTCGCTCTTTTAGTTCCATCCGTAGTCGTGAAAATGCGTTATTTGCACACTTTGATGTTTTGGAGAAGGAAACGTAAGACTCGGGAACAGCCAGTTGTGCTTCCCAAAGAAATCCCACAAGTCATGCCAGCATCTCTCATCCTCTGTGGATCAGAGATTTGTGATGTTCTAAGAATAGTTCATGTAACAAGGAGAGGTTATTCTCCTGAGCAGTGGTTCCAGGAGCAGAAAGAGTGAGATAGAGAGAAAGGATTAACCTACTTACACATGGGCCAGTGAACACCTGACTTGCCAAGACAACAGAGAGCTCTGCAGGCGGATGAAGGGGCTTCCTCTCGCTCTGCCACAGAACCCACTCTTTATTGACGCACTGTTTTAACGGCCAAGAAAGTCATGGTGATCCCCGAATGACTCTGGGAGACATGAATGTCACCACCATGAATTAGCAATGTCTAGGGTAGTGATAGGAGCCATTGTAAGGCGGAATGAATGGGAGGTGAATGAACAGCGCTCTGAATAATGCACATGGGTAGGCTGACCGTATTTTTTAAAGCGAGGGTGTTAAGGAAACAAACAGAAAGCTCAGGCTGGGTGGTGTAAAGAGCCCATTAGTGGTTATAGCTAATGATGTTTCTGGGGATCTGGAGAGACTCCTCCGTGGTGTCTCAGTTTGGCAGCTCTGCATGTTTTTTGGCCTTTGAAAGCATAATCTGGAATCCAAAGGATTTCCTCTCTCATTTTATTCAGTGTTGGAAGACACAGGAATGTTAGGGAGAAAGAAGTAAATGGGATGGAGAAATGACAGATGAGATGACAGATGACATGAAATTGAATCGCTCCATATAAGCGGCATCGTGCTACGTTTCAGAACACATGCACTAACCATCAGGCTAGAGCTCAGATGACAGAAGATTTTTATTGCACTTTTTAGTCAACACACTTGGTGTGTTTACATTTACTATTTTTTCTAAATTTCTAATTTCAAGTTCTGAAAGTTCTATTTATATGAAACCTAAACATTGCAATCTGATTCACATGTTCGTTTGCAGGTGCATTATAATATACGTAAAGCTTACGTAAACTTTGCAGCACTGCACCTCCATGGTATTTTTAAATCGGATTGAGAAAATACCCGGAAAATACCCGGTGTTGACATGCTTAATTTTGTCCTGTTGATCAGATTATTTCGGATCTACACCACCTCTTTCAATGCAATCGAATTGAAGAATTTTTAGTCTAATTGAGCCATCAGTCAGACTTTAAATTGATTATTTAGGTTCATGTAAGCGTAGCTTTTGACATTGAGGCATATAGTTTCACCTGTGTTTTCGAGCTGCCAGGTGTTTAGCAGTTTCACTGGAGTCAGCACTTTCAGCTGCACAAAGTGAAACGCTTTTGTTTTAGTGAGTCATCTTCAGTTCTGTTCCAAAAGCTCGTTGCTTCCTGCCTACAGAGAGAGCTGCCAGCTAAAGGGAGATTGACACAGAATGTGATTTGCATTCCAGTTTTTTTTCTACACTGTAAAATATTTGATCATAAATGTAAACTTGATGCATGTTGCGCTATTCTAAAATCGAAGTTCTTTTAACTTTTGTAACAAATTTGTCTCTAGAATTTAAATGCAAAATGTGTTCTGTGTGAATGACCTTTATGGCAGCTTCCTAACTGTCTTGAAACCTCATAGATAATCAATTTAGAGCAGCGACTCACAATGATAGCACTCTGCAAAGGAAACTCGGCTTACAATAGAGGTCAACTAAATAATAATCAATGAATCAATTATTTTTAATCACACTAATCTATTATTCACAATGCCTTTTAGTGTTGAATGAAATATGCTTAGTTAACACACTATGTTAGTGATTGTGTTAATGTACATATACTTACTATAGTAATAACAGTAAGAGATGCATAATTACAAGAAATTAACCCTAAGCCAAACCCTATAGTAAGAATCTGTTATTAATTAATATTGTATAATTATGCATAATTATACTAATTGTATAATTACACTATAACAGACACCTTGGAGGTGAAGTTCACTTTCAGAAGAAGGTTTTTGAGGAAAACATTCCAGGATTTTTCTCCATGTAGTGGACATCAATGGTTTCCAATAGGTTGAAGATCCAAATTGCAGTTTCAATGCAGCTTCAAGGGCTCTAAATGATCCCAGCCAAGGAATAAGGGTCTTATCTAGTGAAACAATTGGCCATTTCCTAAAAAAAAGTATATAACCACAAATGCTCATTTTGCACTAACTCAGTGCACAAGTGCAACTTCACACACATAATCATGTTGGAAAGGTCATGCGTGGTTAGTTTTTCATCTGTGTACTCCAGTTCAAAAAGGTAGAGTAGAGCGAAAAACTCCATCCTATATTCCCCTCCAACTTCAAAAACGCCCAACATAGTTGTTTTACCTTTTTTTTGTAAAGGGCGTTTGACTTGCTTTGCAAGTTCGCTTTGTGAACGCTGGGTTGGTACTTCCGTCTACATCACGTGCGACCTTTTCAACATGACTACGTAATGCGTGAGGTCGGGCTGGTGCAAGACGAACATTTGTGGTTAAAAAGTTGGTAAGTTTTTATTGTTTTACCAAAATGACTGATCGTTTTGCTAGATAAGACCCTTCCTCGTCTGGGATCATGTAGAGCACTTTTAAGCTGCTTTGAAACTGCAATTTGGACCTTTAACCTGTTGGCCACCATTGACGTCCACTATGGAGAGAAATGCTCAAAAACCTTAATTTCTTTTGCGACTTGAAGACAGAAAGATATGAACGTCTTGAATGACATGGGGGTGAGTAAATTATCAGGAATTTTTTATGCTGCAAGTGAACTTATTTTTTCTCTTGCCTCATCTGCTGTCGTAACAGTGAGTTCTGGGATTTCCTTGTCGGCAAAGAACACGTGTGTGATACCTTAAATCCTGCCTCCCTAGACAGCTCACTAGGTTTTGGAACAGACCAGCTGTCTATGGCAAACAGTTTCAAATATATGTTCTTTCATCAGATATTCAACAGTCTATTGTTAGTTTATTCAAATATCTGTGGTGTTATATTACAGTAGCACATACTGTATTAATTTGCATATGCTCTGTAGCCTTGAGAGCAACACATGTAAATATGTGAAATTCAGCTGTCCTGGTTTCCTGTCTATCCTCTGGTTTTACATTTATATTCATGCATTCGACAGATACTTTCATCCAAACTGACTTTCATTGAATTTGAGGTTACCAATTATCAGATCATGGGTTTCCTTGGAATCAAACCCACGACCTTAACATCACAATCACCTTGTTCTATTGTTTGAACAACAGGAGTGCTCAAACAGTAGTTTGCTCTTAGGATATCAAATAACACACCATTATTGTATCTCCACTCATTAATTGTGTAATCTTCTACATTTTCACCATCCTCCACTCCATTTTGTCCACAACACCTTTGCCCCAATACTGCATTCCATACAAAGCCTCTCCATCTTGATAATGGTTTCCATGGCACTGTGCTCGTACATTCTCATCATGAGGACCAGATGGCAGGGTAGATGTATAGACTGCCTAATCGACAAGCTGCTGGCATGCATACTCATAGACGGCATTTTATTTACTCAATTTGTCTTTGGAATTTCCATTTTTTTCCAAACAATATTTATGGTGATTTCAGCTGGAGCTTGCATGTAAGCTCGCTTCTTGTTTATTGCTTGTTTTGTTTTACACAGAGCAATCTAGTGAAGAGATTGTCTGTTTTATCCCAGCATGGAGTAATGGCGCACTGATAATCCTTTTTGGCAAAAAAAGCAAAAATGTCCCTGAGAGCTTAAGGGAGAAGTCCCCAGTGACTGATACTGCAGTTAGTGCTTCATTTACATGGGCATAGAATAAATCCCTTGCACAGAGATGTGCAGTAATATTCTGCACTGCAGCAAAACCCATCCAACTATAGACCCGATTCACTCATTTGATGCCTGAGGTGGAGCTTAAAGTATTAAAGGGAACCGTAGACAAAACAGGACAGAAGCTTGCATATTTCATGGTCTTATGTTGGTCAGAATGATCAGAATGTTTTTAGTCAAACTCCTCTTTGGTAGTCTGGGTCAGTGGAATACCTCCTTAACAACACACTGACACTCATGTACACCCACTGCTTAGTCATTCCTGTCTTTAGAACACAAAAAATATGAATAAAAGATGTCCACGCTTCTCGCCATTTGCTCATAATATGCTCTGTTGTTTGCATTGTACGCTCCAAGCAAATAAAACAAGGAGTTACAACTGCACTGTATTATTGAATACAATAGTTTCTCTTTAATAACTCTTGTATTGTTTATTTATTCATTTTCTATTCTTTTGTCATTTTGGGTACCATTTTGTGTAAAGTCCTAGCAAAGATTACGACAGTGTTGAGGAATTTCATCACTGCTTTTTATTGATGGCTCTGGAAACAATGAGTATATTTGCCAACACATAAGACCACATGCTGACAGCAAATACAAATGTGATTCTGATTTTAAAGCTATTTAGTTTTTTTTCCAAGTGATTTTTACGTTTTTTGTTATTGTTGGTATCTGCACGTTTGCCATTTGTTTGCTCTTTTTTAGTTAACACAAATGTATTTTCTGTCAATTCATTCATGCATTATAGTGGTTGCATAGTAGTCATGGGAACAACAATAAATTGCTCTAGTGACCTATTTTATGGCAGACCTGATCTGCAGCCATTGATTTGTGGCCAGATGGGAAATCAGAGGATTTGCACCACATTTGGTTGCCTTGAAATTCCTAGTGCATGAGATCTGTGGGATTGTGCGGTGTGATGTTTTGGTGCTGAACAGATATTAATGTTTCAAAGCATTATGTTTTCATGTAGATAACTGAGCTGTTAAATCTACTTCTTGTAATGTACATTTACATTTATTCTTTTAGTAGATGCTTTTATCCAAATCGAGGTTCAAAACAATTTAATTATCCTCCTGGTGATTTTAATTTAATTATAATTCAGCCTTGAAATGAAAGAGAATGGCTATAATAATTACCTTATACAAAAGCAAGATTACAGCATTAGCACCAACTTGAGTGGTGATCGAGTATAGCTCCCTTTTTTATAACACAGCAACAAATTTATTAAGTGATATGCTGGAAATTACTATTATTGTGACTCTCTGGAATTCTTGTTTCTGATTTGTCAGTTCTGTCATCAGTGAATGGATTCAGTTGCTTACTTTCATTTGGACTGATCCTTAAAGGGATAGTTCACCCAAAAATGAAAATTCTGTCATTAATTACTCACCCTCATGTCGTTCCAAAGCATAAGACCTTTGTTCATCTTTGAAACACAAATTAAGATGTTTTTGATGAAATCTGAAAACTTTCTGACTCTGCATAGACAGCAACGCAACTACCACGTTTAAGACCTAGAAAGGTAGTACTGACATCATTAAAATAGTCCATGTGTCATCAGTGGTTCAATACTAATTTTATAAAGCTACGAGAATAGTAGAGGATAGTTTATGTGCTGCTGACGCAGGAGCTGGTGTTCTGACATAGAATCTGGATGCGTTGCACCTTGTTTACTGATGTCACATAGAATATTTTATCGATGTCCTTACTGCCTTTCTGGGTCTTGAACATGGTAGTTGCATCACAGTCTATGCAGGATCAGAAAGTTCTTGTATTTCCTCAAAAATATCTTAAAGGTGACCTATTATGCCCCTTTTTACAAAATGTAAAAAGTCTTTGCTATCCCCAGAGTGTTTGTCCCTTTAAATCCAAATGAGTTGGTGTTCCCCGCCCCCTTTTCAGAAGAGGGCGGAGCTTCAAGAGCCGCCAAAATCAAAAAAGGACAATATCACGCACTGAAAATGTCAGAAACTCTCAGTAGCAGTGTTCAGCCTTACATATTCAAACTGAAATTTATTTAAAAGTCAGTCATCTGATTGTACTGTGCATAATAAATGCGTAATGAATTACACAGACAGTGAGCATAGTGTGATAAAAATAATGACATAGTTGGTCTCATTGTGCTATTGTGTGCTGGCAGAAACTTTCTCAAAAAGTCCCACTTGTGATTATGAGCTTAATAAATTCAAGCGGTTGACTTCACATTGCTTTCATATGCAATTAACTACCACATTCCTATTTATGATCATTCTGGTAGCGTGTGAAGGCAGCATCAGTGAAAACATTAGCCTTACAGAGTGCCAAGAAGCGCTTTCAGAAAGGCAATTCGGAAAACAAACACATGATACATACTTTGTCTGGAGCTGATATTCGTGCACAAAGTTTTAGTATTGATCCCTAAACATATAGGGAACTTTATTGATTTTTTTCTGGGACATTTCCTTCGAAAATGAAATGTAACCACAATGTCCTGTCCTCAGCGGCTCAGTTGGAAGGAGTCTATGGAGACTCCTATGTCGTTAGTGTATCCCAAAACACAACATTTGTAATGCTTCTTTGGCACTTATATTGTATATCTCCAACAGCTACAGCAAAAGAACTTCAATGGCCAACTGCTGCTTCTCACTCAGGGCTGTGTCTTTGCTAATAGGGCAGAAATCTGGAATCGTGTTTTCAGAGAGATTGTTTATGATTTTTTGGGATTATAAAAAAATGTGAGGGTGGATTTTTACCATTATAGGCTGGTTGTTTTCACACACTGCGACCACACAACTGTGTTCAAACACCTTATAGAAGTGATTTTTGCATAATAGTTCCCCTTTAATTTGTGTTCCAAAGAGGAACGAAGATCTTACAGGTTTGGAACAACATGAAGGTGAGTAATTAATGACAGAATTTTCCTTTTTGGGTGAACTATCCCTTTCATGAGCGTTTGACTGGCGGTTATGTCATTATCAGTCAGAAGTCTGTGTAGCAGTCTGTGATTACTGAACAGTGGCTGCTTAGTGTTAGTCAGCAGAATAATAGTGCTGCTGCTGTTGGCTCTGGCTCTGCTGCTTTGTGATTGTGCTGTGTGTCTGTCATTTGAGAACTGTCCAGGCCGAGCTCAGCTGGATGGTTATACAAGCGCATGCAGCAGCTGAGGGAGAGACAGCATGCCGCGTCTCGTGTCCTTGCGTTGAGGTCACCAGACGCACTCTCAGGCATGGACGAATTGTCTTCTTCGCCGGCCTTCAGGGCTGACCAACCCTTCTTTCAACAAAGGCCACCCTGCTCTGACTGGCACCGCTAATGCTAAAAATATATTTTTTTGGAACAGCTTTAGTAGAGGACCGTTTTAGGTATTTGTGGAGGAAGACCTCATTTGACCTTATAGATGAACACAGATGCATTGTTTTGTTTTGGGAATTCCAGCCTTTTGGAAAAGACTGCACATAGTTATTTTTTCAAGTAGAAGTTTAGTTTGATGGGTGGAGAAGTCTTCTGGAAAAAATTTCCTTTGGAATTTGTCCGCCCTGATCTAAAGACAACAGTTTACAGTCGGCCGGATAATAATAATAATAATTCCTTACATTTATATAGCGCGTTTTTGGGCACTCAGAGCATTTTACATAGAAGGGGGTATCTCCTCAACCACCACCAATGTGCAGCATCCACCTGGATGATACGACGGCAGCCATATTGCGCCAGAACGCCCACCACACACCAGCTTATTGGTGGAGAGGAGATGTGAGTGATGATGCCAATCAGAATATGGGGATGATTAGGCCATGGTCAGAGGCCAGTGGGTAAATTTGGCCAGGATGCCGGGGTTACACCCCTACTCTTTTTCGAAGGACATCCTGGGTTTTATTAATGACCACAGAGAGTCAGGACCTTGGTTTAACGTCTCATCTGAAGGACGACAGTCAAGCAAGTGGATGACAGGAATGGCATTCCCTGCATGTGTGAAAAGTCATTCATTCAAGTCCATTCATTAAAGGTGCAGTATGTAACAAGCCTTACACTGTAAGCTTATGAGTTGATTTATCCACGTTTTAATATGCCTCTGGTCATATAGCTTTTTAGATGAATGCATAGGCTTTTTAGATCGATCTCTGAGCCAGTTCATTTGCTGCCTTCTATGGCTTCAATATGCTGTTTTCCACCAACTGGCAACCTGGGGTGTCAAAATACTATTGGTTAAACTGGCAGTGGGCGGAATCAAACAGACCAAAACAAAAACAGACATTCCAACACAGCAAGTAGAATAGTAGCATAGTGTGAATTAGCATGTTTCTTAAATACCTGTGAATGTAATATGGTGTTTTTATGCTTGGGTACAGTCTAAGGCTGCAATGATTCTATCCGAGTATTCGATTTATTCTATTTCTATGTCGAGTAATCGGCAAAATACCGGAAGTGGCATATGCCATTTCATCAGATTTGTAAGGTAAATCATTTATAAACCTATGCAACCACAGGAGAATACATCATTACATTTCTGAATATGCTAACTGATCATCGCAATTTCAAAATAAAGGCTTAAACCCTCACTCTGCGTTTACATGTTTTGATGTCCACATATCCAAGAAATTACAGTGGCTGTAGCTTTTCTGTCGTAAAGAAATGGCCAAATATTAAAGATTGTGTGGTCATTTGAATTACTGTTGAGTCAATATTAAACAGATTAGATCATGCAGTAAAGTGTAAAAACAATCGTCAGGTCATTGACGCCCTCTGCAGGCATTTGTTATAATGCGTAATGTACATTAGCTCAGTTGTTTATTATACATTATGTATTTTAACAGTTTTGTTCAGTAAAACCATAAGATTACTTGCTTTTGATACTTTATTTGAACTAATTATTGCCTCATTGCTATTATATTTGAAATTAAAGTCATTTTAAAAGCTATGTTAAAATGTTCACTTTTAAGTCTATTTTTATTACTACAAAAAATTATTTATAATCACATGATTACTTGATTAATCATCAGAATAATCGACAGATTACTCAATTACCAAAATAATCATTAGTGACAGCCCTAGTACAGTAAAAAAAAAAAAATAAATAAATAAAAAACAACAACAACAACAACAAAAAAAACACATAGAGCACCATTCAAAAGATTGGTGTCATTTAAAAGAAACAAATACATTTAGTCAGCAAGAATGCATTTAATAGACGAAGAAGTGACTTTATACTGAAGTGAGAAGTGACTTAATATACAAGAATATTAAGCAGCAGGACTGTTTTCAACATTGATAACAGTAAGAAACATTTCTTGAGGACCAAAACAGCATGTTAGCATGTGACATTAAAGACTGCAGTAATGGCTGATGAAAATTTAGCTTAGCCGTCACAGGAAAAAACTACATTTCAGAGTATATTAATATAGAAAGCAGTTATTTAAAATTGTAATAATATTTCACAATATTACTGTATTTCAAATTCATTAATGTGTATCAAATCATTGCAGACAATATTTGGTAAAAACATTCATGTGCATTCATTTTTCAATAATTCAGTGGTCCAGAGTTAAAGGGATAGTTCACCCCAAATTGAAAATTCTGTCATTAAAGAAATTGTTAAATAAAGTCATTATTTTTGTTTTCTTGGAGCACAAAAGGTATTCTCGTAGCTTCATAAAAATAAGGTTGAACCACTGATGTCACATGGACTATTTTATCCATGTCCTTACTGCCTTTCTAGGCCTTAAATGTGGTGGTTGCATTGCTGTCTATGCAGGGTCAGAAAGCTCTTGGATTTCATCAGAAATTTCTTAATTTGTGTTTCAAAGATAATCGAAAGTCTTACGGGTTTGGAACGACATGAGTAATTCGTTTTTGAGTGAATGAACCCTTTAATTTAAATATAAAAATATCAACTGATTTATGTCTAGTATTTCGCAATACTGCAGCTGTGAACAAATATGACAAGCACTGTGACATCAGTCCGCTTTCAGGGTTTTCTCCCTGCATTTTTGAAAGCGTTGACCCCAGTGTTTCTTCTAGAGTTCTACGAGAGTTTCCACCAGGCTCTCTCTGTATGTCTTTGTGTCAGTGTGTTTACGTGTATGTGTCTGTGTTTTGTTAATCAGACTTGGACAGAACATGGATTCCTCAGAAGCAAAGGCATACCTAGCATTCTGCATGAGTATCAGAGGGTCCGTAGCCATGGGTACGAACCAAACAGACCATAATTTACACAATGACCTGTTCTTCTCATATCTAGAGCCACAGATTCACTCAGTGCCAGCACTGGAGCAGTGCTTGCCAGGCCTGTGGGTGTTTGGTGGCTCAGTGATCAGGGTGTTGACTTCATGTAATGTTTCCATTGCGTTTCTCCCGGTCATTTGTATCCTTTTCTTCCACAGTTATTGTAATAAAAACAGACAGAATAAAGTTGGATCACCCTTGGCCTGTAGTTCTGACTCATAAACCCCATGAAACTTTGGCCTGAGCTCTTTCCCTTGCCTCTCCGCAGCCCCAGTCAAGTCTGCTGGCTTTGGCTTGGCAGCAAGAAGTAATTCCTTAAGGAGTTCATGTTTCTTGTGGCTGATAGCTGGTGCAGGTCTCTCCTGACCTAAATGTGCACATGGCAGTATGTTCAAGCCCTGGAAAAAAGTTTTCTAGTTGGCAGGCTGTATAGAGAGTGTCTTTTCTTGCTTGGCAGGCCTGTGTTGGTCTTCTCGATTGGCTGTCTTGATAAAGTCCAATATCGATCTAGTTGTTCCTCGTGTGAATCTAATGGATTGTGGTTGCTTTGAGCGGCAGTAAAAGTGTATTATAGCACTGTTTTTCCACCAGTATCTTGTTTCTGAGGGACCTACCATTTGGAGATTTGTCCAGATGAATTGTTCGTTTCTTTAGTTTATTATTTGCTTTTTTTTCCCTGGCAAAAAGCATTATTTGACCCATTTTGAGATATTGTCATGAAAGGTGCTTTCAATTTAGACTGGGATTACTGAGCGCTCCAGGAAGAGAGCCAAGGGCTCAGCGATGCCCATCGGTTGAGTGGGTGAACATCGGGTCAAGGTTTGTTGTGAGTACTGTAGACGAGTATTAGCACGTTACTGCCGTCTGTCCCGTCATAAAGAGGCAAATTGCTTAGTCATGGAAGGACAAAGTAGCCCTTTATTGAGAGTGTCATATTGTTATGGTGCCAGTGAGTGTAATGTTGCATTTGTTCTCAACAGGGCACTTAACTTGCTCCCTGTATAATAACTATAGTGCTGTATTTCATTTTGGTCTCTCTTCAGGATCCAGAATGGTATTGGACTGAAAAAACCCCCCGCATATAATTCAAGTAGCTGATTGACCATAAAGGAAATACTTATGCAAAAATGACATTTCTGGCACTGTTTGCTCACCTTCATGTCGTTTTGTATAACTTTGCTTCCTTAGTGGAACACAGAAGGTGATTTTTTTTTTTAAGAATATCTCATCAGCTTTTTTCTGTTCATTGCAAATGGAAGTTTGGCTACTGTGTATAAATCTGTTAAAGGATAATGTCAGATGTAGAACAAAGCTAGATGGTATTAAAGTGGTTCAAACTCATAAGGTTGAGAGATTATTCAGATCATAATGGAGATGTCACCTGCTGAGCTTTATCGTGTCTGCAATGTTCAGATTCACTGTTCTCTTCGCTGCGGTCACGCATAATAGCCTACAAGACCATTTGAGGACTTGGTTAGATTGTTGTAATTAGTTGTGTAATGATATTACCCTCTTGGTCCTACATAAGGAGATTGAAACTTCACACTTACAGGGTGAAGTGAATTAGTATATACTAGGGCTACCCCCTGATAGTTGACGAGAAGAGGCTTGATTGACTACAATTTTATTAGTCGCTCAGTGGCGGAAAAAAAAATCCACCGGAAGTGGCAACGAAGATGACAACGGCTGGGTTATGTGGGAATACTGTACATGGGGCAGGACATCCATACACTCACCTATCATTCATCGATCTCAAATATGGTTTATCATCTGAAAGATGTAGGTAGTAGCAACTTTTACATTGCTGGTCAATCTAATATTAACCTACAAAAATGTGCACTATTCAAGTGTTTGTGTGGAGTAGCTGAATAGTAGCGCGCTTACTGCATGACCAATGGAGGCGCAGATGCGGTCCCTTGCTCTTAAAATACTTTGTTGTTTTTTTTGTTCATAAGAGTAATACATCTTTCAAATCTGTAAAGACTCTACGTTTATTTGTGTGCACCCAGAATAACAATGAAACGTTGTGCTTTTGTAAAATAATGAAAGCAAACAGGATGTGCTTTCTGCCATCTCGGTCTCTCTGAACTTGAGCGCGTCACTTCGAAGCTCTGTGCTCTATTTGCCTTACAGACATGAAAAATATATCTATAGAGAGTGAAATGTCTACTTTCAAATGAACCAATTCAAATACAAAACAAAGATTCTTAGATTATGTAATCCATATGAAACATGCATACAGGTGCATCACTACTGCGGAGATGACGAGTCAGTTTCGCCGACTTCATCTCTTAAGCCGAAAACAAAGAAAACGCTAGTTTATTAATAAATTGTTAAAACGTTGATGCAGTGCTGTTTGTTGTTTTTCCATGACACATTCATAATTATTATATCTGTGCAGTGGTAAGCTTTGTTTACGTGCGCTTGAGTGCTTATTAGACAATTAAAGGTTTATTATTATGATTTATATGGTTTATTAATAAACTTGTGACTGATAGTCGACAAATGCTTAAAATGAACGACTACTAGTCAACCAGAAAAATCTTTAGTTGAGGGCAGCCCTAGTATATACTACTGTTCAAAAGTTTGGGGTCAGTAAAAAATTTTTCAGAAGAAATGAATTCTTTATTCAGCATGGATGCATTAAATTGATCAAAAATCATAGTAAAGACATTTATGTTGCAATCATATTTTTATCAAATAAATGCTGTTCTTTTTATTCTTTTGTCTTTTTCTTCTTTCTATTTATCAGTAATCCTGTAAATAATGTTTCCCATTTTCCACAAAAATGTAACTGTTTTACTAATAAGAAATGTTTAATAGTAAGATTTCTGAAGGATCATGTGACACAGAAGTCTGGAGTAATTTCTTCTAAAAATTCAGCTTTGCCATCACAGATATAAATTGCATTTTAAAATATAGATATTTTAATAATATTTCACAATATTACTGTTTTTATTGTATTTTTGATTACAGGATTAGTTCACTCCAGAATTAAAATTCCCTGATTATTTACTCACCCCCATGTCATCCAAGATGTTCATGACTTTCTTTCTTCAGTCAAAAAGAAATTAAGGTTTTTGAAGAAAACATTCAAGGATTTTTCTCCATGTAGTGGATTTCAGTAAGGATTAGCGGGTTAAAGGTCCAAATTGCAGTTTCAGTGTGGCTTCAAAGGGTTCTGCACGATCCCAGCCGAGGAATAAGGGTCTTGTCTAGTGAAATGATCGGTCATTTTCTGCATAATGTTTTAAGCACAAGCGGAAGTACTGACTAAGTGTTTACAAAGCGAATGTAAACACAGTCAAATGCCCTTCATAAAAAACAATGATGTCACACAATTTTGTCAGAGGAGGACATTTTTTTTTTTCGCCCTACCTTTTTGATCCAGAGTACACAGACAAAGAGCTAACCATGCGTGACCTTTCAAACGTGATTACGTAATGTGTGGAGTCATATGCAGAGCTAGTGCAAGATGAGCATTTGTGGTTAAAAAGTATATTAATTTTCTTTTTTTTTTTTTTTTAGAAAATGACCAATCGTTTCACTATATATGACGCTTAATTCTTTGGCTGGGATCGTGTAGACTCCTTTGAGGCTGCATTGAAACTGTAATTTCAGACATTGGATGTTTGTTTGCGGTGCTGCCTGCTAAGTGCATTGCTGAAAGTGATTTTTTGTTCACTTTTGTTCACTTGTTCACGATGTAATTGTTTGTAAATGCTTGTTGCCCAGTGTTCCTTTAAATCCTGGTATATTGCTACAGGATGTTGTAGCTCATAACAATGAAATAACAAGGGAAATGACCAAGGATAAAAAAAGCTCAGAGGAGTCTCGACCTGACGAGTCTGTCTCTCCCCAGACCACAGTGGGCAGTCCAATTTTGGTGTACCGATGTCCAAACATAGCTGCAAGAAAATGAGAGAATGGCCACAGAGGGAAATCATTTATCACGTGAGCGGCTCAAAACTTCTACTTTCATCACCACGGGTTCTTGATCAGTGTGCCACAGCTGTCCAAATGCTCATTATTTCTCTGCCTCAGCATGCTTTGTGTTCACTGTAGGAGGAGGTACATGAACACAATGAGTGGTTTGTAGAAACACAACTCATCCCTAAACATATAGCAGGACATCAGTCTACAGACGATTAGAAATGACATGTCTCCTCTCAAGGTTTTCCAGGCAACTCAGCTGCAATCAGTATAAAATTTGCAATTTTTATCATTCACACTTTTTGTCCCTTTTGCATATTTAAAATGACTGTATTTGCATCTGATTAGCTTGAGCTAATATCACAGCTCAACAGTAGAACAAATAAGATACAGTTGAGGTCAAAAGTTTACATACACCTTGCAGAATCTACAAAATGTTAATTATTTTACAAAAATAAGAGGGGTCATACAAAATGCATGGTATTTTTTATTTAGCACTGACCTGAATAAGATATTTCACATAAAAAAACATTTACAGATAGTCCACAAGAGAAAATAATAGTTGAATTTATAGAAATGACCCCTTTCAAAAGTTTACATACGCTTGATTCTTAAAACTGTGCTGTTGTCTTTTTTTGTTTAGTAATTTAGAGGAAAAACAATGCATAGGGAGTCAGGGGTGTAAACTTTTGAACAGAATGAAGAATGAAGATGGCAGTTTAATTGTCAGGACTAACAAGGGACTCATGAACAGCTATTACTAAACAATAACAACATAAAAAAACAGCTGTGGATCATTCAAATCATTCAGTATTAAGAATCAAGTGTATGTAAACTTTTAAACGGGGTCATTTTTATACATTCAACTATTTTCTCTTGTGGACTATATGTGAACATCTTCTATGTGAAATATCTTATTCAGGTCAGTCCTAAATAAAAAAAAAACATGCCTTTTGATTGATCCCTCTTATTTTGGTAAAATTAATGTTTTGCAGATTCTGCAAGGTGTATGTAAACTTTTGACTTCAACCGTAAATTATACAGTAATTCTTCAATAGGGGGTTTGCTATAGTTCTGCTGCAGCAGGATGTATGCTAATTATCATTTCATTTAAAATGAAAAGAAACAATATTCATTTAAACCAAAGCTAAATTATTAAAAGTATAATTTACCCAAAAATGAAAATTGTCATTAATTACTCACCATCATGTCATTCCAAACCCGTAAGACCTTACGAGAATAATTTTTGTGCACAAACAAAACATAAATGACAACTTTATTCAACAATTTCTTCTCTTGTGTGTGAATCTTAAAATGAATGTTCACGAGAGCATGTTATTTTTGTTTTCTTTGCGCACAAAAAGTAGCTTCATAAAATTGAGTGGTTGAACCACTGATGTCACATGGACTATTTTAACAATGTCCTTACTACCTTTTTTGGTCCTTGTCAGTTGCGTTGCTGTCTATGTAGGATCAGAAAGCTCTCGGATTTCATCAAAAATATCTTAATGTGTGTTCTGAAGATGATTGAAAGTCTTACGGGTTTGGAACGACATGAGGGTGAGTTATTAATAACAGAATTTTCATTTTTGGGTGAACTGTCCCTTTAATAACTTCACAATTCATGATAAACTATGTTCATACGTTTATTTAGTAGTAAATTAATATGTATCAATATTAACCAAGGCCTTTGAAAATGTTAAAGACTCCTCTTCCCTGTACTTTTTATTTTCAGAGAGCTGTCGTGAATGTTGAGGGATTTGCTTTCAAATTGTGGCCTTAAGCTCTGTCTTTCTCATTAATCACAATTGAAGGGCTTCTTTAGAGACACCACAGATTATTTTTGGGTATGTTTGGGTGTGTGTGTTTGGGAGGAGTGTTTGTGTTGGTAGCTGTGGCTATTAGGACACACATCTGTTAGCCACCAGCTGAAACAGAGCACATGAATGCATTATGAATGCCAAAGCGTGTTGTTTGTGTTCAATGAATGTCCTAAATCTGCTTTCCATAACTAACAAAGTCAATTAGTAAAATACAATTTTTTGGCCAAAAGTTGACTCTGATTTTATTTTCTGCTTATTCCCATGATAACAAGATAATTGCTCTGAGTCAGCTTGCCTGTATTCTCGACACTTGCATAATTTCCTTCTTTATCCAGAGAGACGCACATTTGATAGAATCAAGGAGGGAGGAGGGCATCAGCCAGGATACAAGTTCAAAGTGTAAAAGAGTAAAGCAAAGAATTCCTAGCAGTTCATATATGGTTTCTTTCTTTTAAAGGGGACATCGGATGCAAAATTCACTTTTACATGGTGTTTGCATATAAATGTGTCTTGGACAGTGTGTGCACACAACCACCCTACAATGACAAAAATCCATTCACCCCTTTTTTTATCCCGAAAAACCTAAACATTCTCAATTATTAAGTGTTTTGATTTTCTGAGCACTATGATGTCATAATGCTCAGGCTCCGCGCCTGCTGACGGACTGTCCCATATTAGCATATTTCTCCCCTTAGCCAGTAGTACACTGTCCACCATTTTCTCTGCGCTCAAGCAGCTGTAGCGACAACGTCTCGTAAGCAATGCATGTGTTTTGTAGTTAAAAGCAGTGTTGCCAAGTTTGTGGTTTTCCTGTGGAATTGGGCTACTTTCATACTCTTGCTGCGGGTTGTTTTTCATGTCCACGGGTTGAAGCGACCTCAATAATGTAATATTTAGCCTCTAAAATGCTAATTTTTACAGAGGAACCCCACCAAAAAATGTTTACCTGGGGACCCCCCCCTCGAAACGCAATTGACCGGGCTTTGTTGTGAAAACCTGGCAACCCTGGTTGAATGTAAAAGTGAACATAAGAGCCACTGAGAACGCAGTGGATTAGTTTTGTTTTTGATGGTAATGCGCCTTCAAATAAACAAAAAACGGAAGAGGGGGTGGAGTGAGCAGTAGCTCATTATCATTTAAAAAGACATGCCCCGTTTGGTTCGCTGTGAACAGAGCTGTTTTCGAAAAGGTAAAAAGGGTGTTGTTTTACATAAACAATGAGGAATTTTAACCAAAGTATGTTTCATGAAGACCTTAAATAATCATACCAGCTTTGAAACATGTAGATAGAAGGTAAGTGGGCTGCTCGGAGGAAATAGTATTCGTTAACACGCTGCTGTTTAATGTCATTCATTAAAATATTTTAAGAGATTTCGATGAGCTGAGACCCTCAGAGGCATGTCCTGTTCGCTATGCTCTCAGTTTCACAGCAGTTGTGATTTTTGAAATGATATCCACACTGTGTCAATGAAGTGTGGTCGAGGGGTTCTCCCCATCCTCGTGCTGCCACGGTTGCTAGGAAACTGCATGTCAAGGGTCTGTCACTGGTATGTTAAGTTGTGCACCTATTATCCATCAAATTTAGCCACTCCAGGCTGCATTTTCTGAGAAGATTTTGTCTAATGTTGATTACATTTATTACTTAGCTGAATTACGTGTAACCAATATTACTTTTAATGTTCAAATATTGCCTTTCACAGTCGTTAGTTTGGTCTTACAAGGAATATCTCTGACATTTTCTCCACCTGTTGGGCTATTTGAGTATTGGAAATGCCTCCAAGGCTTGCAGCTTGTGATTATGAGATTCCTAATGTCTGGTTTTGCCCCTCGAGGTGTGGCCAGTGATGCAGTTCCTCTGGAATTCTAAGATCATGAATCATAAATGAATCACAGACCTTTTTTAGCTGTGTTTTATAACCATCCTCTTCTCTTTTTGTCTGCCTCTCTAGGCTTTGGACCAGGACCGAACAGCTTTACAAAAGGTCAAGAAATCAGTCAAAGCAATCTACAACTCGGGTCAAGGTGAGTTTTGACCCAGCTCTTCAACAGTAATTCTAGAAATATTAAAATATGCTTTAGAGTTTCCAGAGAAAGCTACTTTTTGATACAGCGCATGGCTGTAAAGGAGGTCAAAGTGATTTTGAACTTGTTTAATTGACAAATTCCTACTCTAACTGACAATCCTGAAGTGAGAAGTCGCTGTTACCATGGAAACATGAATTGCCGTAGTGCTTACTTTTCACAGGCTCCTTGTTACCATTTCTTCCCCAATTCCTTCTAAGGAAACTTGAATGCTTACATGCCCTCTAGAGTAAATTAGCGTTAAAGGTCAGGAAATCCTCCGGACTATCTCATGACATTGTGGTTTTTGGCTCATCAAGTCTCTTCTCTTTTCAATGTCACTCCTCTCATACTGGCCAAGCACACAGTCCAGATGACAAATATCAAGGCCTGCTTAGTCGAGGCTTTGTAACGCTTGATATTTACACTCAGGCGTCTCCTGTGGCCCTGAAATTGGCAAAGACATTGACATATGCAGGGTTGGGATCAGGGCTGGAGACTGAGCACCAAACAGTATGAGGATGTAAGTATATTTAGGACTCTAAAACAGGACAGACAAATGTGTTCTGCTGCTGTGTGACCTAGAGATGGGTCACAATGGACGACTAGACTATGAAAGTATGAAAAGACTAAAAAGATGATAAAAGCACTGCTACAGCCATACATATTTAGGTGGGACGTCTTTGGCTCTTGTGCTGTTTGATCAGCAACCTTGTTATGAGTTTATTCAAGGGTTAACCTTTTAACACCCAAACAAGTCTTAAGAACTGCATTTTACTGGGATCAAAAGCAGCCTAATTATACAGGGCTTTCAGACAAGAAATTACAGAAATTATGAAATTATCATAATTATTATTATTAATAGCAGCAATACTACTACTACTACTACTACTACTACCAATGATAATACATTTACATTTTAATAATTTATTCAAAGCGACTTACAAATGAGGACAATAGAAGCAATAAAAAACAACAAAATAGCAATAATATGTAACAGAAAGTAAGTAGACAGATTAGTAGAATAGAGAATAGAGAATGCAAGTGTTAGAGGGTATTTTTTATAATAAATAAAAAGAAAACAAGTAGATAGAATAGAAAAAGAATAGAAAACACTAGTGTTAGAGGGTAATTTTTTATAATAAAAAGAAAACAAGTCAAAAGAATAGAAAAATAATAAAGAATGCTAGTGTTAGAAGAGATTTTTAAAAATCAATAAAAAGAAAACAAGTAACAAGTCTTGATTTTGTTTTGGGGGTGTACTAGAACATGATCTCATGCTTGGTGGTTCAAAAAATGATTTTTTTTTACAGTACCTTTCTCCCCAGCCTGGTGCAAATGGCTCGATTAGTCCCAGGTTTGATGAAGGCTTGCCTTCCGAAAAAATGAAATGTGTTGTCATTGGTTTGCTGTCCCAGTGTGTTGCGATTGGTGAACAGCTTAAACGGTGCTTCAGTACAGCAGCAAGTTCCGTCTGCTCCATTATAGTTAAGGATATATTAAGAAATAGCACCGACATATAGCACTGTTGCGCTCCGAGCGTCCCGTGTTCGATTCCTGACTGTGGGACCTTTCCTGATCCTACCCTCCCCCTCTCTCCCACTTTACTTCCTGTCAATTCTAATCTGTCCTATCACAAAAAAGGCCAAAAAATAGATCTTAAAAAAAAAGAAAGATAAAGTTGACACTACAGTAGTGTTGGGTCCTATCCTCTGCCTGTGAGATCGCTGATACATGATATTATCATGCTAATTCTGTCGTTGTGGCGTCACGCCGACAGAGGCCGCTCCCGCCATAGTTGATTGACATGAGCGTCTTACCTCAGATCAGCTGTAACAGTCCGACCTCTTTGTTTCAATGTCGGAGCAGGGATGTAAGTTAGACAAGAAGATCTCCGATTGAGCGATTGAGGTGTTGTGTTGATGTAATAATGAACATTGGTCGTCATTTACTCCCGACATCTGAGCCGCTGAAGATGCAGTAGATTACGTTTGTTTGTGAAGGGAATGCGCCTCCCGATCTACATATATCCGTCTATGTTCGCGCAAATCATTCGTGATCCAGCTTCACTTACAGCAGAAGTGAGTATAAGGGTTTTTTCCTAATAATGTGCTAGTTAGCAAGTTTAGCGACTAAATGCGGCTAAAGTAAACAGGCTCATCTCTCCACAGAGAGAAGAGAGGGGCGGAGCGAGCAGAGCTCATTTGCATTTAAAGCAGCCTCAACAATAGGATGATTTTTGCAGAGCTGATGTTTTCAAGGTAAAAAGGATGTTGTTTTACACAACCATTGAGAATTTTTAAGCAAAGTATATTATAGACTCTTCATTAAGACCCTAAAGAATCATATGAACTTGTGGAAAATGGGCATCCGATGACCCCTTTAATGGTTTTCACATCGCCTTGAATGAGCACTTTTAATGCTCTTAGATTCCCTCAGGTTGTTCCTGAGTCTAGAAATCTTCCCAGCTGGTCTTCCCAGCTTCCCAGCTGATTGCTATACTGATAGGACATGACTGGGACTACATGAGCCCCATTTTAAATGATGTAATATGTAAGACTTCCTCTTGTCAGCTGCAGTGCTTGATCGGATTGATTGGCTGACCTCTTTCTGACCTCAGTATGCCTTAGAGATCACTCGTCCTCTACACCTCTTCAGCAATGCAGAGATATCCCCGTCACGATTCAGCAAATGCCGGCAGAATGTCACCTTTGTGAATGAAGTCACAGCAGCTCCAACTGAATGCGGCTGCTCACGACACACATCACTCTGCTCACTGATGCCTTCCTGAAGTGTGGATGTCTCACGTTATGCCATTAAGTGTTGAGGGTTACTGTGGGCGGCAGGCAGAGGATGCAAACGGGCGCCCGCTGTGTTATCGACTCTCTGCTGTGTGCGTTGCAGGTGGCCTGTGTGTCACAATCCTGTTTAATCAGATGTGACTGTATAGTAAGCACTCTAATCGGCTCCTGATGATTAATACCTGAGCTTTCGACACTTGGCATGGGGCTTTTATTCTCTGGTGAATTGCAGAGGTCTGCTCATGTCACTTTGCTTACAGTCTTGTTTAGATCTGTCTGCCACCTTTTAATCCGTCTGTGACATGCGAGATCTACTTATCTTCAGAAGTCTTGAAAGTTAACTGAATGTTTGCAGTGATTTTTAAAATCTAATAGCTTATATTAGTATTAACGCCAAGTTCTGTCATGTAACTCTAGATGGGTTGTTAATGCAGTTGGTTGATTGGTTCATGTTGCATACACAGTCAGTGAGCTTGCTGTTTTACATTTAAATAACTGGTTAGTATTCACTAGAGCAGTGGTTCTCAAAGTGTTGTACAAGTACTAGTGTTACATAGAGGAATCACTAAATTAAATATAAATTAATGTTAAAACACAATACATTTAAATCTTTGAGTTTTTTTTTTTTTACATTTAAGTTCAGTACAGTTTTGTTTAACTTTTAGGTACAAAACATTTTAATTTAATCTTCATCAAAAAATATTTTGTAAAGTAGCTGATAAAAATATAAAAATATTGTTTATTAGGAATAAGACTGCCTTGTTTTTGAACTGTGTGGAGCTGTAGCTGAATAGTTAATGTTCATCATTTTGGTGGTACTTGGAGAGCCAAATGTTTTCTGAGGTGGTTCTTTTTTTTTGTTTGAGACACACTGCACTAGAAAGTTTCTCTGAAACCCTCCACCTCCCCAGCTCCACCTGTATAGATCTGCTCAGGTTATTATATATGTTTTTTGAGCGTTATGTCTTCAATACCAGTATGTGTTGGCAGTAGCAAGTTCCTGTACTTGCTTTAAAGCATGCAGCAGTAGCAGTTCAGCAAATCTATTCCGCCAAGACCAAATACTCACCCTTATGGGGTTCGCAACCCGTAATACCTTCATTTATCTTCGGAACACAGTTTAAGATATTTCTGAGAGCTTCGATTAAATTGAGCTTAAATGTTTTGAAGATGAACAAAGGTCATCGGGTTTGGAACAACATGAGGTTGAATAATTAATGACAGAATTTTTTTGGGTGACCTATGCCTTTAAGGTTCTGCACTGTTTGTATAATAACTAAACACAGATTTTTATCTGAACATTTAAAAATGATTACGTACTGTGTAAAAACAGCATGTATTAAAAAAATAATAATAATAAAGGGGGGTTGGCACAGTGGTTAGCCAGAAAAATTAAAAATGGCACTTTATCCACAAAAAGTTGTCAACCCCTGGTTTATACAGTACTTTAAATCAGCACCTTTATCACTGCGGTTCCCTTATGTTGTTCCTCTGAGTCCAGAAAGGCTGCAGTAAACCTTCTTAGCTGTTCATTTAAAGAAGATGACAGTCCCCTATTTCAGGATACCAGATCTCTTGGCTCCACTCAACAAGACAAATGACCTAATAATGTCATCCTGTCATGGGCTGGGGTCCCAGTGTGGAACTATGGGAAGCTGATGAATCAATCCCAGATGCTGGTGGTGTCAATACTGTTTCCTAATATATGGAGACCCTAAATATGGCACTGAAGATGGTAATACTAGAACTTCTTTTCATGTTCCTTATTAAACAAAAGACTGTGTGTGTGTGTGTGTGTGTTTTTGGTTTGGACAAATTGTTAAAGAGATTGAAAAATGAAAATTCTGTCATTAATTACTCACCTTCGTTCATCTTTGGAACACAAATTAAGATATTTTGATGAAATCCGAGAGCTTTCTGACCCTGCATAGACAGCAACGCAACTACCACGTTCAAGGCCTAGAAAGGTAGTAAGCTCTCGGATTTCATATCTTAGTTTGTGTTCTGAAGATGAACGACGGTCTTACAGGTTTGGAACGACATGAGGGTGAGTAATTAATGACAGAGTTTTCATTTTTGGGTGAACTATCCCTTTAAGGGGTACTTCCATTGTTTTCCTGTGGGTGCTGATGACCTTGAGCACACTCTCTGTCTGTGCCCATGGTGCATATTTGTATTGAAAAGGCTATTATTGGTTTAGTTTACATCCTGTGGGTTGAGATTTACACAGGAAGCTGTCCTAGTTGACAAATGTACAGGGATTTGAGGAATTCTTTTTCTTCCTTCACATGTACATGGTATTTAAATAGGTGTGTTCAGCTTAAAACAGCGCTGAGCAGACGGATTGCTGTATGACATCAGTGTACCACAAGAGCGATTAGAGAGCAGACGGCTCCATAAGTGCTTTGATATCATACACCGATTTGTCTGCCAGCGCCTCTTCAAGCCAAACACACCTAACATTAGAAATGGCCACCATTTTGATATGACTTCACCCACTAGGGTCATTTTTAATTTGATTTTTGTCTTATGATTTTTTAACAGTAGTTGGGTTGTAAAGTGTATTCCAATACTATAATTATATGCATGATTTGTTCTTATTCTCATCAGAACATGTGCAGAATGAGGAGAATTATGGACAGGCACTGGACAAGTTTGGCAGCAACTTCATCAGCCGAGATAACTCTGATCTGGGAACAGCCTTCATCAAATTCTCTGGCCTTATCAAGGAACTGGCTGCTCTCCTCAAGAACCTGGTGAGGGATAGTGGACTGTTTATTTTGTTTTATTCTTATCTTCTTTTCTTAGTCTTAATATTTAGTTTTATTTTATTTTACAGTTTTCTGATATGATTTCTCCTCTGATTCTCCTTCTCAGCTCCAGAGTCTCAGCCACAATGTCATCTTCACCCTGGACTCTCTGCTCAAAGGAGATCTGAAGGGAGTGAAGGGGGTAAGATTTACATCCCTGTCTCTGGACTAAACTAATTGGAAAGGCCCCCTCTGAGGAACACCCTGATTTACTGCTCCATACCCGCTTTAAATGAATCCCTTTAGACCAAAAAACGCACACTGTAAATCTGGTTGGAGTTAAATTATAGGGTTCTTCACGCCGCTGTCCTCTATGAAACACAGTGCTGAAGGAATGGCCACTGTTAGCGCTAGTAAACAGTGTAGGAGTGTTCGAGGCCCTTTGACTCAGTCGTTTTGAAGTGTTTACTGGTTGACTGGGGTAAAGAGCTCAGGCGTCAGACTGACCACTCCTGTCAGCTGCTTGTTGATGTCTCAGGCTCGAAGGCAAACATGTAGTGATTGTGAAAATTACTTACACTAAGTGTAGGGCCGTCTCACGCTGAGCGGTTTTGGAAAGGCTGTCTGATTGTTTTCACATTAGCATGACCCAGGCTAAGAGCCGCTGCAGCATCAGCTGAATTTCTGAGTGGAAGTGATGAGGCTTCACTTTTTTGCTCGGTAGACGGAAGATACATACCTACCAGCCCCCATTCTTTCTCTCTCACTCTCTTATCTCGCTCATACTTTGTCTCTCTCTTTCTTTTACCCTCTTACTCAGCGGAAATGAAACCGTTCTCTAAAGCCCTTATTGACAGAGTCAGAGGCAGTTGAAGGGCATAAGTGCCGTCCCTGGAGGACATTATCAGCTCTCTCTAAAATCTTTCCTGCAATGGAACAGATGATTCAGAAAACATTAAAAAGGCACCTACACCAGTGCTCCTGTATGTGTAACCAGGACTCACTCAGAAACTCTTAAATTGTATGAGAAAATGAAGACAAAACACAAGACAGCCTTTATTTTCAGTTGTATCGGAATTACAGCAGAACTCAATATAGTGGATATAGTGGGAAAAAAACAAGCATATATATATATATGTATATATATATATATATATATATATAGCAAATGTTTGATCTGTTTTCTGTTTACAGTTAGTAAATAATCTGTATTTTTTGAAGCTGTCAAAAGAATTAATTCAAATTAATTTGGATACACTTAAAACTAAAATCTCTCATTTTAAATGTAGATTATAATTTGCAGTATAGCAAAGTGGATATTTATTTAGAGATTTGCTACAATGTTATTAGTGTTATTAAATGATTAATTGCTAAATGTTATAACATGGGCTAAAAATAACAAAATTAGTAACTTTTCTTTTTTGCTGTTCAAGTGAGATTTTTTTAGTCAGTTCAAAATCTTAAAATACAAAAATAATATACATATGACTTAATGACTAAATATACATATATATATATATATATATATACAAAATTACAAAATGGCTAAATGTATGTGTGTGTGTGTATATATATATATATATATATATATATATTCTAGTTAATTCAGATTTTCAGTCAAAAATCTGTCAAGAAAATGAAATGCTATGTATATTTTGAATTAACTGAAAATTAACTGAAAATCTGAATTTACCTGAAAGATAAAATAAAATAAAATAAATTTATATATATATATATATATATATATATATATATATATATATATATATATATACATATATAGTTGTTAATTCAGATTTTCAGTTAATTCTAAATTCTGATAAATAATTAAATGCTATATATAGATATAGATATAGACAAATTATTGTTATTATTATTACTTACATTTTAATACATACAGAATTAATCTCAAATTTTTAATTAATAGAAAATCTGAATTGACCTGAAAAATGTTAAATAAATAAATAAACAAACAGTAATATATACAGTAATAAAAATGTATATATTTTTTTCTTTTCTTTTTTTCTACTATATAAATATACTTTATAAATATAATCTAAATTTAGTTCCTGCATTTTAAAATGTACTTATATATATCCAGCTATAGTTCAGCTTCAAGCTTCTAGCAGCATTTGATGTGTAAAACAGCATAATAGATGGGAACTCTAAAAAACAGAAACATGAATGACAAACTACATAAAAGTGCGGAACAGCACCGAGGGAGACCCGTCACATCTCTCTGTACTCTGACTTATATGTATTCAGAAGCATAAACCGCTGTAAGCTTCTGGGTTCTGCTTCAGCAGTATGAATATATTCATGCTGTAAACAAATTTATGCTCATGCCCTTTATAAGAAGCCAGCAAGCTGATACACCTCAGGTGAAGTAACACACTCCAAAAGGACTCGGCCAAAACACAGGCGTGTGTTTTATGATCAATTATTATTAGAGCAGATGAACATTTGGATAGTAGCGAAGTGAATAACGTCATTATGTCCAGAGAATAGATTCCTGAGAGTGGGAAAATCTGATAAAGCAATTGCATTACCACAGTCCATATCAGTCACTTCTCTACATCAGTGCAGTGAGTTTTAGAGTAGTGATCAAATCTCTTGATTTCTTTGGTGCTTTACATTGTATAATAATGTGTTCAGTTTAACAACTGTGAAAAATGGTCTATAACTCTACACAGTAAACCTAATTGCTTCCTGCGCTATTTATTTTATTTTCCCAACACAGGATCTTAAAAAGCCGTTCGACAAGGCCTGGAAAGACTATGAGACCAAGTTGTAAGTATCATTATTGTGTGTTTATAGTCTTTTGTCATGTATGCAAATGGTTGTTTAATGTAATGTAGTGATATACAGCCATTTTATGGCTATGCTCAAACACAACAATATGTCATCATCATAGCGAAAGAGCCACTTGCGGTAACCTCAAGCTGATCTTAAGCTCGTTGGTTCTCTGTCATCCTCTGTTTCTTGCCTTTTTGTTGTAGCACAAAGATTGAGAAGGAGAAGAGGGAACATGCCAAGCAGCACGGCATGATCCGTACAGAGATCACCGGCGCAGAAATCGCAGAGGAGATGGAGAAGGAACGGAGGATCTTTCAACTGCAGATGTGTGAGGTGTGTGGGCTTGTAAAAATTGAAACTTTCTGTCTCCTCGTTCCACTGAGAAAAGTTAGCTTGGTGCTAGTCTTGATTGTTCAGCGACTGTCTCTTGTTCTCTTCTGTCGTGATGTCTTCTCTAACTTGTGGTGTTGTGAAAGGCCAGGAGCTTTTTTAGAAACATTCGTATTCTGAAAAGTTGTGAAGGAAGTGGCTGCTTGAGACATCATGGCTTGGCAGTGTCTTAGCTCATGAATATTAATTGGGCCATTCTGACGTTGCTAGGTAACATTGCTGAACCATCCATTCACGTAACCTGATTAATATTCATGAGTCAAGCAACAGTGGGCTTTGTATATTCAGGTGCAGAATATGCTTGTGTATAGACGTACCAGGATGTCAGACCAGCTTTATGTTTAAACATAATTTTACATTAAATTTAGCTGTTTTTATACATATTGTACACACATATCCAAAATGAATTTATCTGGAGATCACGTCTGCAGTACTGCATTTGGTCATTTTCGAGATTGAAACAAAAATTATATCAGGATTTTAAAGGAGAAGTCCACTTCCAAAACAAAGATTCACATATCATATACTCACCCCCTTGTCATCCAAAATGTTCATGTCTTTTTTTCTTCAGTCGTAAGAAATTATGTTTTTTAAGGAAAACATTTTAGCATTTTTCTCCATATAATGGACTGGTATGGTGCCCCGATTTTGATCATAATGCAGTTTAAGTGCGGCTTCAAACGATCCCAAATGTGGCTGTAAATGTTTCTAGCCGAGGAAGAAGGGTCTTATCTAGCGAAACGATCAGTAATTTTCATAAGAATAATACAATTTATATACTTTTTAATTATAACTAATCATTACTACTAAAGAAAGAAAGACATGAACATCTTGGATGACAAGGGGGTGAGTAAATTATCTGAAAATTTTTGTTCTGGAAGCGAACTTCTCCTTTAATGAGACCAAAGACTGCCGTTAGGTTTACCCAAAACCACCGGCGCCAATAGCCTTGTGGTTAGTACGCTGACATGTAGCATAATTGTGCTCACGGCGACCCGAGTTCGATTGCCGTCTCGAGGTCCTTTGCCTATCCCACCCCACTCTCTCCACCCAATACTTTCCTGTCTGCTCTCTACTGTCCTGTCTAATAATAAAAAAATCATAAAACCCCCCAAAAATATAATAAAAAAAAGATTTTTTTACCCAATTACCCAATTTACACAATTACATTCTTGTCTCAAAAATTCTTTAAACTACATTCTGACATAAAAACATTTATTTATAAAACTATAGTGGATCAGGATGTCTACCATGACACTCACTGTGAGAAGTACACACAAGCGGAGTCATACAAACAGTGAAACGGCTGGAGTTCTGTTATCACTAGAATATCACACTCTTCTCAGCCAATCAGATTCGAGGAAAAGCACTGTTGTATAAATTATTATATCAGCTGATGTAGGCTAAAGTGTTCCCCTCTATTTTATTTATCTGAATTATACCAGATGTGGTTGGGTGGAGCATTCAAACACAATCCTTGTAGTTGAGCCACTTAAACCACTTCAAAGCATGTGTGTGTGTTTAGAAGGGTGCAGCGTCAATGTATTTTCCTGTTAACAGACCAGTGTCTTTATGTGCTTTATTCTCCATGCTTCCCAACAGTACCTGATCAAAGTGAACGAGATTAAGACCAAGAAGGGAGTGGATCTCCTCCAGAATCTCATCAAGTATTATCATGCACAGTGCAAGTGAGTATCCTAGAATCCTCTTCTAAGGTCTGTTAGTGTAATTCCTAAGAATTGTCTCCTAGATGAGTTCAGATATCTGTATTTGTGGTGAAGTGGTTATATATTATCTTTAAAGAGTTATTAAATTTACACTACCAATCAAAGTTTTGGGGTTGTAAGAATTTTTTTTCCTATTTTAAATTGATCCTTTTATACACCAAAGGTGGGCGATATACTGGTAGACGCGATTAACCGGTAGAAATTTGCCAACCTATCTATCATCTCTGTTGTGGTTACAGGCTCACATGATGTTGCTGTGCTACATGGTCACAAAAACTCGTTGTTTGTTAGTTTTTAAGCATTGGGGTTTGAAATAAGTAATTTTAAGCCACTGAAATGCAATCAGCAGTGAAAAGAGAAACGGTGTTCATAGAGTGTTGAACGAGAGTTATTTTTGCTGCTTTATAGGTCTTGAACAGTTAAATACACATGCTTGTGTGTCAAAATGCCCGTCTTTGCAAGTATCCTCAAACACAGTAATTTAAGTCTTAAGTGAAAGCAAACAGCTGAGAATGAAAACATGTGCAACAGTATATTGGGTCCGGGCAGCTCTTAAAGTGACAGCAGTCTAATATTCCTGCTGTTTCTTATTCATGTTAATCAAACAACAAAAGGGAGAAAATCTCTCACTGCTTTTGACTAAATCACTTCTGTAACTTTAATGAGAAGAAAAGTATATTTAATGTACACAGTGAAGAATATGCAGTATTTTTATGTATGTAAAATGTCTTACTTATTTGTTGTACTGTAGTTTTTTAGTCCATAATTAGTTTCTTATTCTTATTTAAACATAGACTGTTTACTTGTCTTCACTGAGATAGAGTTTTTTAATTTAGACTAGTGTTAGTTTTTTGTAATAATGACAATGGTGACAAGAATTATGAAATTTCTATGGTTTCATAAACACCTTATATCATTGCCGTGAAATAAAATTACTAATATTGTAATATATAGCAAGGACACAAGATCAAAAGTGACAGTAAAGGCAATTATAATGTTACAAATGTTTTCTACTTCATATAATGTTTTTTTCTATTAATCAAAGATTTCTGAAAAAAGTAGCTGTGGTTTTAACAAAAAAGCTGAAAATTTAGCTTTTTCTTCACAGGAATAAATTTCTTAATTTTAAAATATATTCATAAAAAACTGTTATTTTAACAAGTAATAATATTTCACTGTATTACTATTTTTGATCAAGTAAATGCTGAACGACTTCTTGTGTTTTTTCTCCAGTTTTTTCCAGGACGGCTTGAAAACTGCTGACAAGTTGAAGCAGTATATTGAGAAATTAGCAGCTGATCTCTATAATGTTAGTTAACCTTTCATTTCATAATATTTTTTGCTCTTTTCTGTTAATATGTTGTTAGTTCCGCTGTTATGCAGCTCTACTTGTGAGAACGTTATGATTATATTAAGTATGGTATCATGAGACAAGCGTTATTAACATATGAGTCTATGACAGTAAAATATTATCTCATATTGAGACAGAAAAAAGTATAGCTCAAATCAACTGTTCCTTCGAACGTAATAAAAGTTCACCAGCAGTGCATTCTCAAGAAAGTGTTTACTCTTACGAAACATCTTGAAATGATGTGTTTGTTTTATATTGTTTATTTCGGCCCATATTTTATCACATTACATTTGTATTGTCAGATAAAACAGACCCAGGACGAAGAGAAAAAACAGCTCACGGCTCTCAGAGACCTCATTAAATCGTCTTTACAACTGGACCAGAAAGAGGTAGGTACATCATATTCTCAAGCTTTAATCCACAATGGTGTGATGAGACCTTTCAGTCTTTGATTTACTGATTACAGAGGGTAATTTATCAAAATAGTGCCAATCCCTTCCATAAACGCCATGTAGAATCATCTTTGTATGCAACAATGGATTTACATGCTGTACTCAGCATTAAAGATGTGAGTCCGATTATGAATTAGCTTTTCATGTCCAGTTTGTCATGACATTTACCACCTCAATGAGACATGTGAAGTAGGTTTTTAGTGTTTGTGTGCAAGTGTACACGTTCTTATGAGAGAGAGGAAACATGGACATGAGGGTCAGGCAGTGACAACACAAGCTCTTTTGTAGAGCCCAGCGTTTGATCTTTTATGTGTTTTGTTTGGAGTTGATGTCCATTTGAACCGGACGTCTCTGGTCTCGATTGAATAACAATGTTCTGCGCTGTATTATCCTCGAACGCGGCTGTGAATATTGTAATGTTAGATTTGCTCTTATTTTTATTCTATGCACGCTGCAGTAATAATAATCTGACATATGCATTTCTGACTCCTTTCCTCCCTTTTCCCTTTCACTGCCTTCCAACTGAAGTCTAGGAGAGTAAGTTCATGAAAGTAACATTTAATGTTGCTAGATTGCTTTTTCCCCATTTTGTTTTATTATATATAATGTGTGTCCAAAAATCTGAGAGTGCTACTGAAAATGCTTTTAATTTTTATTTAGCTATTCTGTGCTCTTTATTTTACAAATAATGTTTTTTTGTTTAAAATCCAAAAACATTTTTGAAGGAGTGGTTCACTACCAGAATAAAAAATTCCTGATAATTTACTCACCCTTATGTCATTCAAGATGTTCACGTCTTCATTTTTTCAGTCAAAAAGAAATTAAGATTTTTAAGGAAAACATTCCAGGATTTTTCTCCAAATAATGGACTTCAATAGGACCCAGTGGGTTGAAGGTCCAAATTGCAATTTTAATGCAGCTTCAAAGGGTTCTACACGATCTTAACCGAGGAATAAGGGTCTTCTCTAGCAAAACGATTGGGCATTCTAAAAACCACAAACGCTCATCTTGCACTAGTTCGACCTCACGCATTACTTATTTACGCACATGTGACGTAGGTGGAAGTACCGACCCACTGTTTACAAATGAATGTCAAAGAAAGTCAAACGCTATTTACAAAAGAAGGTAAGACAATGATGTCGGACAACTTTGAAGGAGAAAATGAGATGAAGTTGCAAAGCTAGTGCAAGATGAGAATTTGTGGTCAAAAAGCATATCAGTTTTTTAGAAAATGACCAATCGTTTTGCTAGATAAGAAGCTAGATTCCTCAGCTGGGATCGTGTAGAGCCCTTAAAAGCTGCAATGAAACTACAGTTTGGATGTTCAACCCATTGGGCACCATTGAAGTCCACTATATGGAGAAAAATCATGAATTTTTTCCTTAAAATTTCTTTTTGACTGAAGAAACAAAGACATGAACATCTCGGATGAAATGGTGGTGTGTAAATTATCAGGAAATTTTTATTCTGGAAGTGAACTAATCCCTCAATTAAAAACAAAAAGTAATTTCAGACTTTTAATCACACTGTTTACGTACTATTTATTTATTAGATTATGACTGTTTTTGTGATGATGTGCAGGATTCTCAGAGCAAGCAGAGCGGATACAGTATGCATCAGCTGCAGGGCAATAAGGAGTTTGGCAGTGAGAAGAAGGGCTATTTGTTTAAGAAGAGTGATGGGTGAGCTCACAGTTTGACGTGAAATGTAGTGGGATGTTGTTGTTGCTTTTAAATATTCTGTGTAGTGTCACTTAATTGTCTCTTAATCGTGCCTAATGGAATTGGCTACAATGTAATTAATTGATTCAACATTAGCACACTGCTTCTGAGCATTGTATTCTCAGGCTCTAAAGTGTCAAACCACTCCAATACATACAGGATAAACATCAGGCTGGTACCATAGATTGGCACTTCCCCTAAAATAAGCTCTTTTTAAAGAAACAGAGGCACAAATTCCATGTTTTAATTTGCATGCTAATTTATAGAATGCTTATTTATGGGAGAGTTCACCCAAAAATGAAAATTCTGTTATCAATTACTCACCTCATGTTCCAAACCTGGAAGACCTTTAAACAAATAACATGAGGGTGAGTAATTTATCACAGAATTTTAATTTTTGGGTAAACTAACCCTTTTTGAAGACTGCATGCTACAAAACCAAAACATCTTAGAGATGCTAAGGAAGAATGTAATCATTTTCTTTCTCAGGATTCGTAAGGTGTGGCAGAGGAGGAAGTGCTCAGTAAAAAATGGCATTCTTACCATCTCCCATGCCACAGTGAGTACTACACTATTCAGACTAATGCTGCATTATACACTGACTAAAATTATAAATGCAACACTTTTGTTTTTGCCCCCATTTTTCATGAGCTGATCTCAAAGATCTAAGACTTTTTCTGTGTACACAAAAGGCCTATGTCTCTTAAATATTGTTCACAAATCTGTCTAAATCTGTGTTAGTGAGCACCTCTCCTTTGCCGAGATAATCCATCCACCTCACAGGTGTGGCATATCAAGATGCTGATTAGACAGCATGATTATTGCGCAGGTGTGCCTTAGGCTGGCCACAAAAAAAGGCCGCTCTAAAATGTGCAGTTTTATCACACAGCACAATGCCACAAGTTTTGAGGGAGCGTGCAATTGGCATGCAGGAATGTCCACCAGAGCTGTTGCCTGTGAATTGAATGTTCATTTCTCTGCCATAAGCTGTCTCCAAAGGCATTTCATTTCAATTTGGCAGTACATCCAACCACCCTAACAAACCGCAGACCATGTGTAACCACACCACCCCAGGACCTCCACATCCAGCATCTTCACCTCCAAGATCATCCGAGACCAGCCACCCAGACAGCTGCTGCAACAATCGGTTTGCATAACCAAAGAATTTCTGTACAAACTGTCAGAAACCATCTCAGGGAAGCTCATCTGCATGCACATCGTCCTCATCGGGGTCTCAACTGCAGTTCGTCGTCGTAACCGACTTGAGTGGGCAATGCTCACATTTGATGGCATCTGGCACTTTGGAGAGGTGTTCTCTTCACGGATGAATCCCGGTTTTCACTGTACAGGGCAGATGGCAGACAGCGTGTATGGCGTCGTGTGGGTGAGCGGTTTGCTGATGTCAACGTTGTGGATTGAGTGGCCCATGGTGGCAGTGGGGTTATGGTATGGGCAGGTGTATGTTATGGACAACGAACACAGGTGCATTTTATTGATGGCGTTTTGAATGCACAGAGATATCGTGACAAGATCCTGAGGCCTATTGTTGTGCCATTAATCCACGACCATTACCTCATGTTGCAGCATGATAATGCACGGCCCCATGTTGCAAGGATCTGTACACAATTCCTGGAAGATGAAAAAATCCCAGGTCTTGCATGGCCAGCATACTCACCGGACATGGCACCCATTGAGCATGTTTGGGATGCTCTAGATTGGCGTATACGACAGCATGTTCCAGTTCCTGCCAATATCCAGCAATTTCGCACAGTCATTGAAGAGAAGTGGACCAACATTCCACAGGCCACAATCAACAACCTGATCAACTCTATGCGAAGGAAATGTGTTGCACTGTGTGAGGCAAATGGTGGTCACACCAGATACTGACTGGATTTCGGACCCCCCCAATACAGTAAAATTGCACATTTTAGAGTGGCCTTTTATTGTGTCCAGCCTAAGGCACACCTGTGCAATAATCATGCTGTCTAATCAGCATCTTGATATGCCACACCTGTGAGGTGGATGGATTATCTTGGCAAATGAGAAGTGCTCACTAACACAGATTTTGACAGATTTGTGGACAATATCTGAGAGAAATAGGCCTTTTGTGTACATAGAAAAAGTCTTCTGTCTTTGAGTTTACCTCATGAAAAATGGGGGCAAAAACAAAAGTGTTGCGTTTATAATTTTGGGCAGTGTATATGTTTGGTGGCTGATATTTGCATTAAAAGGATATTTGGTTTCATTATAGTACTACTTACCTTTCTACAGCAGGTAATATTTTTTTAATTATAACTTTAGCTTTCAAACTGTTGTATATAAACAGTGAAGCAACACAGCTGCCACAGCTTAATAATCTTAAGGCTTTTCGTTTCCTCATTATAGCACTCAAAACTCTCGCTCGCCGTGTAAAGGTGAACATGGGGGGGGTAGTGCTGCCCAGTTACCATAGAAACATGCACTCGGTGCGATCTGACTCATACACTAATGATATTAGCACGAACGAGACCCAGCATGCTCCGGGCCCCAGGTGGTCTATGAGTTTCCTCATGTAATCTACTGTGAGGACGCTGTTGCTCAGCAGATGCCGTGTGGAGCGAATGCATTTTGCTCTCCGATCTCTGTGGCAATGCGCTCATATTTCTGTCTGATAGCATTTTAATGTGAAGAACTTTTCTGCTATCATGTCTGTGTGTTTCATCAGCATAAAAGTGCTCCTGCAGTGCTGGTATTTCTGTTTACTCACCTATTTAATGACTATTTAGTCACTTTGGATTTAACAAAATGAAGTTTTTATTTGTATTAATTATTTATGAACAACAGTGAGTCATCATTGTTGTAACATTAATATTGCATATGAATGTTAATACTGTGGGTTCTACACGTCTCATTTGTCTTAAAGGGATAGTTCATCCAAAAATAAATATTACCACATGATTTACTCACCTTTAATCCATCCTAGATGTATATGACTTTTGTTTTTTAGACGAATAGAATTGGAGTTGTATTAAAAAATGTCCTGGCTCTTCCAAGCTTAATAATGGCAGTGAATGGGTGTTGAGATTTAGAAGTCCAATAAAATGCATCCATCCATCATAAAAAATACTCCACACAGCTGCGGGGGGTTAATAAAGGCCTTTTGAAGTGAATTGATGCGTTTGTGTAATAAAAATATGCTTATTTCCAATTTTCTAAACTGTAATCTCTAGCTTTGCTAACTGTCGTATGCGTGTTCATGAGAGAGTGGCGTTCCAGCGGATGACGTAGGATGTAGGTGTAGCGTAAGCTCCGGTGAGAATATGCTAGTCTCGCGAGAACCAAATTTTGTTTACACCAAAGGAAAACCAGTCTTGTCTTATGTCAAAGTCCTCTGCCAGTTTTCTTTACAAATCCTCGTTTTGTACTTCTAATTCATGACTTGTGTTTTGTTTTGCTCTCTCCTCTGCGCTTCCGCGTTTGTGACCGTGTTTGCCTACATCCTACCTCAACCTCTGGAACACCAATCTCTTGTGAACGGCACAAAAGTTAGCAGAAGCTAGAGATTACGGTTTATAAAGTTGTAAATATGGATGTTTTTTTGTACACAAACGGATAGATTCACTTCAGAAGGCTTTTATTAACCCCCTGGATGGATGCACTTTATTGGACTTCAAAAACTTAACACCCATTCATTGCCATTATAAAGCTTGGAAGAGCCAGGACATTTTTTTTAATAAAACTCTGATTGCATTCATCTGAAAGAAGAAAGTCATATACACCTAGGATGGCTTGAGGGTGAGTAAATCATGGTGCAATTTTCATTTTTGAGTTAACTATCCCTTCGAAAGAGAAGTTCACTTCCAGAACCAAATTTACAGATAATTTACTTACCCTCTTGTCATCCAAGACGTTTATGTCTGTCTTTTTTCAGTTGTAAAGAAATTGTTTTTTGAGGAAAAAAATTCAGGATTTCTCTCCATATAGTGGACTTCTATGGTGCCCCTGAGTTTGAACTTCTAAAATGGAGTTTAAATGCAGCTTCAAAGTGCTCTAAATGATCCCAGCCGAGGTCATTTTCAAAACAAATTGACAATTTATATACTTTTTAACCTCAAATGCTTGTCTTATCTCTGTGATGCGCATGCATAGTCTGTGAAATCCGGGTCAATACAGTTAGGGTATGTTGAAAACTCCCATCTCATTTTCTTCTTCAACGTCAAAATCATCCTACATCGCGGGTTTACCTTTTTTTTGTAAAGGGCGTTTGATCTTCTTTGCATGTTCACTGGGTCGGTACTTCTGCAGCGATGTAGGACAATTTTGAAGTTGGGGAAGAAAACGAGATGGAAGTTTTTCGACATACCCAAACTGTATTGACCGTATTGAACCGGAAAAAAACAGAGTTCATGCAGACTTAGACAAGACGAGCGTTTGAGGTTAAAAAGTATAGAAATTGTCAATTTGTTTTGAAAATGACTGATCGTTTTGCTACATAAGACCTTTTTCCTTGGCTGTGATTGTTTAGAGCCCTTTGAAGCTGCATTTAAACTGCATTTTGTAAGTTCTAACTTGGGGGCACCATTGAAGTCCATTATATGGAGATCCTCAAGAAACATTTTCTTATCGACTGAAGAAAGAAAGAAGCAAATATCTTGGATGACAAGGGGGGGTGAGTAAATTATCTGTAAATATTTGTTCAGTCTTTAAGACTGAAACTGTTGATCATGTATTAAATACTCAATTTGCAACCACCACTTTACTATTAGAATTACAATTACTATTATTACTTATAAACAGTGAGAAATATTTTACATGCATCGTGAAGTATGATTTCTCCAATACTGCCTAGATGTCATGCAATAACTGTGCTGGCAGTCCAGTATTTCATCACGGCTGTTATTGTTACTAATATGGAACTATAGCCATCTGCTTTATCACATTACATCCAGCAAATGTTTTTGTCCCAAGAGCCTTTTTGTAGGTTTTTTTTTTCAGCAGAACATTCTCTCTAGGATTTGATTTAGATTTTTTACATTAAAGGAGAAGTTCACATCCAGAACACAAGTTTGTCATCCAAGATGTTCATGTCCTTCTTTCTTCAGTTGTTAAGAAATTATGTTTTTTTTGGGAAACTTTCAGGACTTTTTCAGGACTTTTATGGTGTTTGAACAAGAGTTTGAACTTCCAAAATGCAGTTTAAATGCAGCTTCAAAGGGCTCTAAACGATCCCAGCCGCGGAAGAAGGGTTTATATATTTATATACTTTTTAACCTCAAACGCTTGTCTTGTTTAGCTCTGCGTGAACTCTGTGTATTCCGATTCAAGACAGTTAGGGTATGTCGAAAAACTCCCATCTCATTTTCTCCTCCAACTTCAAAATTGTCCTACATTGCTGCAGAAGTACCGACCCAGTGTTTACAAAAAAGGTAAAACAGTGATGTAGGACGATTTCAAAGTTGGAGAAGAAAATGAGATGGGAGTTTTTTGACATACCCTAACTGTCATGAACCGGAACACACAGAGTTCACGCAGAGCTAGACAAGACATTTTGGAAGTTTAAACTTGCGGGCACCATAGAAGTCCACTATATGGAGAGAAATCCTTAAAAGTTTTCCTACAAAAACATAATTTCTATACGACTGAAGAAAGAAAGACATGAACATCTTGGATGACAATGGGGTGAGTAAACTATCTCTCAATTTTTGTCCTGTGAACAACTCAACTTTCATGTTTGTTAGCCAGGTAAATGCCTTCACCTTGATGACATATTTGGCCTTACAGGGCAAGTGACCGGTCCATTGACTCTCAAACTGGCCCAGGGGCCATCATTCTATTTTCATATCTGAGCTCTGGTGAAGCTCTGTTATGTCTGTGTATCTGCGGATCATTCTCTCACTGTAATTACGCTCTGTCCAGTCCAACAGGCAACCCGTGAGACTGAATCTGCTGACCTGCCAGGTTAAACCCAGCGGAGAGGATAAGAAGTGCTTTGACCTCATCTCCCGTGAGTGGCTACACATTTCCCCCGCCAAACTACTTTCATCCATACCAAGTGCTAGCAAGACCTCTAGAAGTCTAACTCCATTATTCAGCCAGAGAGCACTAAGTGCAGTGTTCAGGGACTGATTGCAGTTAACATAATGCACTTCTTTCCCCTAATAATCTGTCTGCTTCTTTCCTCCTGCAGATAATCGAACATATCATTTCCAGGCAGAGGATGAACAGGAGTTTGTGATGTAAGTGTGAATGTGTGAGGTCGAGAGTTGATACCATCTGTTATTTCTCTGTTCTCATGCTCACGAGTGAGAACAAGATGCCTGTGTATGAGTGCTTCGACGTGCTAATGAGACGAATGTGTGTATTTGTGTATTTCATTCTTGGCTGGGTTATATGACTAAAAATATGTAAAAAAATAGCCAGCCTTTCAAACGTTTAGAGTCAACAAGTTAAGATGCATTCAATTATAATTATAACAAATGTTTCTTAAGCAGCAAACTAGCATATTAGAATGATTTCAAAAGTATTATGTGAATAAAAAAATAACGTATTTTGTATGATCTTATCATTTTGCAGATTCTGCAAGGTGTATGTAAACTTTTGACTTCAACTGTATCTGCTGTATTTATGTATAATATACAGCAGATCATTAAGCTAGTGTGTGTCTGTTGATATATAAATATCTGTACGACACAGTTATATTGATATATAAATTGGTGTTTGTGTGTAAACCTGTCTTTATGTGTATGTGTTGTTTCACATAATTTATCGCATGTGCTTGTCCATCTGTAGTGTGCAAGCGATTAATGCATATATTTTTCTGAATGTGTGATGTGCAGATGGATCTCAGTGCTGACTAACAGTAAGGAGGAGGCTCTGAACATGGCGTTCCGTGGGGAGCAGAGTGCTGGAGATGACAGTTTGGAAGACCTGACCAAAGCCATCATCGAGGACGTGCTGCGCATGCCTGGAAACGAAGTCTGCTGCGACTGTGGCGCACCAGGTTAGCTGAGTTTATGTAGGAAAGTTTTGTAGCAGTGGGATCTGACACAAAGTCCTCACTTTGTCAGTGCAGCACGGTGTCAAAATAGAGTTCATTGCTTCATGCGCCACCTTGTGGCTGAGAAGTGAATGGCAGGACACACAGTCCTCAACAACTACAATAAAACACCTAATTTTTCTGTTTCACCTGCTCTAGAGCCTAAATGGTTATCCACTAACTTGGGCATCCTGACATGCATCGAGTGTTCAGGGATTCACAGGGAAATGGGAGTCCATATTTCACGCATCCAGTCCATGGAACTCGACAAACTCGGCACCTCTGAACTCTTGGTAATGTTGTCATTTTCATGACGCTTTTTTTTGTTTGTTTGCTTCTTTCAGCGATTATTGAGCAAGGATGCATTACACTGAAGACTGGAGCAGTGGCTGCTAAAAATTCAGCTTTGCCATCACAGGAATATATTACATTTTAAAATATATTAAAGGCACAATATGTAAGATTTTTTGATTACAGTATCCAAAACCAACTAGAACAGTGTTGTATATTTTGCTGACTTGTGTACTTACATTATCCCAGATGTTTCAAAGAATGTTTAAATCCAGAGAAATAAGCAATTTTAACTAGTATAATGGGCGCCGTCTCATTACGCCGCCTGCCAGTGATTTCATACACCCCTAATTTTCTTGGTTTTATTTTGTAGAAAATATGGAAACCCCAAAGACAATTTAATATGTTCAGCATTTTTATTAGACAGGTGACGAACGCAATATAACAGAACATTCAACACACTCAGATATATCTAGTATGATAAAACAGCACTGCTTTTTCCTACATACGCATGACTGGAAGGAGCGGAAGCGCTCGACTGTGGCATAATAAAAGCTCCGCTGCTTTCGAGCCATGTATGGTGCTCAACCTTCATTAGCAATCATTCCAGCGTCCTCGTTTCACTTCCACGACTTTCAGCCCCACCATGCTTCATACTACAGTGACCTTAATAAGTCTTTAATACATTAGCTCATCCATGAACATAATTTCTGCCTGAGTCCTGATGGATTGCATCGGCTGTGGGGATGAAGACAATAACTCCCATGATTCCATACTTAATCACAGCATCATCAAACTACGCCTTTCGTTCTTTGTTTGTTTTGAATATGTGCCCTCTAGCAGCCAAAATGTACACATTGTGTCTTTAAAATAGAAAAAGGTTCATTTAAATTGTAATATTTCACAATCAAATAATGCAGTTTTAGTCTTTTGACCTGACTTTTCAACAGTCATTTTATGAATATTAATTTGTTTATTGAGCTTTCTCTATGAGCTTTTAGCTGAATGTTTTCTACACAAATGCACAAACTATAGTTATGCTATGAACTGTTAATATTTTTGTTACTCATAGCCAATTGCAATCTCTCCACAGCTGGCTAAGAATGTGGGTAACAGCAGTTTTAATGAAATATTAGAAGGGAATCTGCCGAGTCCTTCACCAAAGCCAGCACCATCAAGTGACATGTGAGTACCAGCCTACCTAGCTTACATTAAATGATTAGTTCACTTCCAGAATAAAAATGTCCTGATAATTTACTCACCCACATGTCATCCAAGATGTTCATGTCTTCCTCTCTTCAGTCGAATAGAAATGAAGATTTTTAGGAAAACATTCTAGGATTTTTCTCCATATAGTGGACTTCAATGGGAGCCAACGGGTTGAAGGTCCAAATTGCAGTTTCAGTGCATCTTCAAAGGGTGCTACACAATCCTAGCCAAGGAATAATGTCTTATCTAAAGAAACAATCAGTTATTGTTTAAAAAAAACAAAAATTGTATACTTTTAAATTAATCCACTAGAGTCCACTATATGGAGAAAATCGTGGAATGATTTCCTCAAAAATCTTAATTTCTTTTCGACTGAAGACAGAAAGACATGACATTGAGTGAGTAGATTATCAGGTAATTCTTGTTCTAATAATTTTTTAAAAATGTAGACAGAAATCCAGACTTTAGCTATCAGAATAACCCTTTGTTTAGCAGCTAACGCACTCATTTGTATATAAAGCAGTATGTGCTTTGAAACAAGGTTTTCAAACCAAATCTTCTAGGAATGAGAGGAAGGAGTACATAAACGCGAAGTACGTGGAGCACAGGTTTGCTCGGAGGACAGCCACTACAGCCACAGCCAGACAGGGTGACTTGTACGAGGCTGTGAGAACTCGAGACCTGATGGCTCTTATTCAGCTTTATGCAGATGGAGTGGAGCTAATGGATCCCTTTCCAGAAGCAGGACAGGTATTGATCCTCTGACTAATAGTTTGTCATGGACTTACTGATTTATAGTCTGCTTATTTAGAGAAATATAGTCATTTATTCTCTAGAGTGTGCATGAACTGACTTCAGGACAGATGACCAGTGTGGCTTTTTGCAAATGTAACAAACCTCAGGTTAAAGAGATGGTTGCTGGTTGGTTAGTTTTAGAGGATGTGAAATCTGCTCATTCACACTTGGTCAGTTGCTAAGAATAAGTTAGCATTAATTTAATGCAAATAGTTCTCAGTAATGTTGTCCTAAACAGGACCCGGGAGAGACAGCGCTGCACTTTGCTGTGCGGACATCAGACCAGACCTCGCTGCACCTAGTGGACTTTCTTGTACAAAACAGGTATTGCACAGAATGTTCTGTTGTGTGCATTAGTCCGCTGACGCTCATTAGAAGAAAATTAAGCTGCAAGTTGGTAAATATGGATCTGTGTGTGTACAGTGGAACTCTAGACAGACAGACGGATAGTGGAAACGCTGCTCTCCATTACTGCTGCACATATGAGAAGCCAGAGTGTCTCAAACTGCTGCTCAGGGGAAAACCATCTATTGACCTGGGTAAGAGGCCTATCTTTAGCATCTCCCCAAAGATGTTTCAAGAGAGACATCATCTGCAGTTATTTCTATATAAATAAAGGCAGAGCTAAATATGACATCTATTCTTTTGAATTTGTGCCATGACTGAAGTCTGAAAATTTTGTAATTTAACTGTAATATTTTAAATATTAATACATTTTAACATAACAGTTGTTTATTTTAATGACATTTATTCATGTGATGGCAATTTTGAATTAAAAGCATCCTTGTTAAATACAATTATTAAAGTTCACACCTGAATTAAAATTTCCTGATAATTTACTCATCATATATCATCCAAGAATAAGACAGGTTCATGTTTTTCTTATGAAGAAATTAAGGATTTCGAGGAAAACATTTTAAGATTTTTCTCCTTATAGTGGGCTTCAATGGAGATCAACAGGTTAAAGATCCAAATTGCAGTTTCAAAGGGCTCTACACAATCCCAGCCAAGGAATAAGGGTTTTGTCTATCCAGTCATTTAAAAAAAAAAAAACTTCAAATGCTCGTCTTGCATAAGCTCTGCATCCACGATTTCATGCATTACGTAGTCATGTTGGAAAGGTGATGTGTGACGTATTCGGAAATACAGACCCAGTGTTTACAAAGCCAACATGCAAAGAAAGTCAGACACCCTTTACAAAGATAAAACAGCAATGTTGGAAGATTTTGCGCTATTCAAGCGTCTGTGCAGAGCGTGGAAGCTGAATAGTAGCGCTTACTGAATGACGGTCACTTAAAATACTCATTTTTGGTCATACAGGTAAGAGTAATACATCTTTCGAATCATTAATAATTACTTCTGCCGTTGTACTGTGGCAAGCTTTATGTGTGTGCTTGAGTGCTTATTAGGCTATGTAGGAAATTAAAATCTCATTACCATGATTTAAATAGTTTATGAATGAATGTGTTTTGTGGACTAATACTTAAAATGAACGACTACTAGTCGACCAGAAAAATCTTTAGTCGAGGGCAGCCCTAACACAGATGAAGAACTAGCCACGTGTGACTCTAGCGTGATTATGCAATGCGTGAAGTAGACGTGCATCGCAGAGCTAGTGCAAGACAAGCATTTGTGGTTAAAAAGTATGTAAATTTGCATTTTTTTTTAGAAAATGACTGATAATTTCTCTAGACAAAACTTTTATTCCTTAGCTGGGATTGTGTAGAGCCCTTTGAAGCTGCATTGAAACTGCAATTTGGACCTTCAACCCACTGGCTCCCATTGAAGTCCACTATATAGAGAAAAATCCTCAAAAACCTTAATTTCTTTTCGACTGAAAAACGAAAGTCATGAACATCTGGGATGACATGGGGGTGAGTAGATTATCAGGAAATATTAATTCTGGAGAGAACTAATCCTTTAATTTCCTTCTATCAAAAAATATCTTACTGACCCCAAACTTATCAGTCAAATAATCAGTCATAAAATGATTTGCCAGAGGTTATTGGATTTTCCACATCAATTGTAAACAAAGGCCTCTGGGACCCGCATGCCAGTCTAAATGCTTGGAGGCTCATCTTCCGACATGTTTCATTCCTCGAATTCTCTGCACTGAGTAATACACAGGTGTCACCACACCTAACCTGGAGGCTTTAATTTTTGCTTCTTATGCAACTTAAATATATGTAATTTTCTCAAATTCCTGATATATAACTACTAAAAATCTAAAAACTAAGTTGTTTATTCTAAATTTAATTACGATATTAGTAGCAAGGCTCTTCTTATGCGATTTATGTCTTATTTCAGCAAATCAAAATGGGGAGACGGCTTTGGACATTGCCAGACGACTGAAAAATACACAGTGTGAAGACCTAGTGAGTGTGATCATTTTGTATTCAATGCTTATTTTTCTGTGTTGCTGACACTGTCAATTACAGGAGAAATTTGCCATACAGCCACCTGCTATTTCACTATACAGTCATGCAATTACTCAAAACATGGCCTTTTCTGGCATTAACGTCAGAGAGGAGAAGTGTATTAAGTTAATGGTTTGTGATTGGACACGCAGCTGCTGGAGGCAGCAGCCGGGAGGTTTAATCCTCACGTGCATGTGGAGTATGAGTGGAATCTGCGCCTGGAAGAGATCGACGAAAGTGACGATGACCTAGATGACAAGGTTTGTGCACCTACCTTATGTTTTGTCCCATATCTTTCTATTCTAGAGCTCTGCTTTGCTCTGTCAGTTAAGAGCTCCCTCTTTACGCACCTCGTATTTATCATAAAATCACATTTGATTGCATCATAAAAGTGGATCCTCATCTGCAGAGATCCATGATTTGAGAAATAAGAACTGAAAACAATAAGAATCAAAATATTGTTTCGTTTAAATGTGTCTGCTACACTGCATATCAACAGCGTCACCCGGTGCATTCAGCTGTAACAGCAAGGTTTTACTAGTCTCAAATAAATATGCTTCCATCTCCAGCCCAGTCCAGTGAAAAAAGAGCGTTCCCCCCGGCCTCAGAGCTTTTGTCATTCCTCAAGCGTGTCCCCTCAGGAGAAGCTGTCTTTGCCGGGGTATTTAGGACCCAGGGACAAACAGCGACTCTCCTACGGAGCCTTTGCCAATCCAGTCTACAGCACCTCCACTGATACACCTGCATCTCCAGTATCAGAGGGGCCCACAATAGCCAGCAAGACCACTCCAAAAGGTATAGACACCTTTTAAAAAACTTGTTTGCATGTACCTGCTGTCTTTGCATTAACTCTAATTGCGGGGGAGGTATAATGTGCAATCAATGGAGGCAACTCGTGAGTGATTGTGAAACATCCTCTCACACCACAACCACTGTTTGCTTGCAGACTGAACAGGAATGTGCAACCTTTGGCTTTTGTTCCAACTAATCGGATATCAGCCCGCCGCCTGCATTCTGGGATCATATTAAAGGAATAGTTCACCCAAAAATTAAAATTAGCTGAAAACGTACTCACCCTCAGGCCATCAAAGATGTAGATGAGTTTGTTTTTTCATTAGAACAGTTTTGGGAAATTAACCATTATATCATATGCTAATCAATGGATCAATGGGTGCCGTCAGAATGAGAGTTTAAACAGGTGATAAAAACATCACAGTAATCCACAAGTAATCCACATGACTCCAGTCCATCAGTTGCTGTTTGGACTCTGATGGCACCCACTCATTGCAGAGCATCCATCAGGGAGCAGGTGATATAATGCTTAATTTCTCCAAATCTGTTCTGATGAAGAAACAAACTCACCTACATTACCAGTCAAAAGTTTTTAAACGGTAAGATTTTTCGTTTTTTAAAGCAGTCTCTTCTGCTCAGCAAGCCTGCATTTATTTGATCCAAAGAACAGCAAAAACAGTAAAATTTTGAAATATTTTTCTATTTAAAATAACTGTTTTTTATTTGAATATATTTTAAAATATAATTTATTCCTGTGAACAAAGATACATTTTCAGCATCATTACTCCAGTCTTCAGTGTCACATGATCCCTCAGAAATCATTCAACTATGCTGATTTCCTGTTCAAGAAACATTTTTTTTAAAATTATTATTATGATCAATATTTAAAACAACTGAGTACATTTTTTCAGATTTCTTTCTTGCATAGAAAGATCCAAATATCAGCATTTATCTGAAATAAAAACTTTTGTAACATTATACACTATACCAATTTAAAAGCTTGAAGTCAGTATAATTTTTTTTGAGAAAGTACTTATAGAAACTAATACTTGTATTTAACAAGGATGCTTAAAATCAATCAAAAGTGATGATAAAGACCTTTTATAATGTTACAAAAATTTTCTATTTTATAAATGCTGTTCTTCTGAACTTTCTATTCATCAAAGAAACCTAAAACAAATTCTACACAGCTGTTTTCAACATAATAATAATAAATGTTTTTTGAGCAGCAAATTAGAATATTAGAATGATTTCTAATATCTGAAGAATGATTTCTAATGACTGAAGAAATGATGCTACAAATTCAGCTTTGAAATCAAAGGAATAAATTACATTTTTAAAAACATTCAAATAGAAAACAGTTATTTTAAATAGTAAAAATATTTAAAAATTTGACTGTTTTTGCTGTACTTTGACATTAAAAGTCATTAAAAATCGTACTGTTTCGACTTGTAGTGTACATCTTAGATGCCATGAGTAAAATTTAAGCAAATTTTCATTTTTGGGTGAACTATTCCTTTTAGTGTTGTTTTCTTATTTTGGTTGTGTTTATGGAAATCACTCCTCATATGGTGACGGGAGTGCTGTCTTTGCTCTTGTCTTCCGGTGCGCTCGGGGCCTCACTTGCTTCTCGACCAATCACGTCATCTCGTCACTCTTTCAGCTCCGTCCACTGGACCGCCCACCTCCCTGCCACTGGGATCGCAATCGAGTGCAGGAGGCAGCTCCACTCTGTCTAAGAAGAGAGCGCCTCCTCCACCTCCCGGACACAAGCGCACCCTCTCAGACCCCCCCAGCCCCGTACTTCAGGGCCCGCAGAGCAAAGGTGCGTCCAGGTGGCAACACCTCAGTTTTGTGACTGCAGAAACAACATTGCGTCGCCACCTCTGCTGACAGAAAAGAGCAAAATTCTTGCAATTTTGTTGCTTTGGTGCTGATAGTGATGGTTCTTGAATTCTGAGCCTGATGTCCATTACAATGAAGTGATACTGATTTAGAGCTCCTGTTGATGAGTGTATGTTAATGATCAAACACTTTTTGAGCTTTCTGAGTGGAACCGTGACATGTCAAACACCCAAGGAAGTTGTACATTTTATTCAGTATTTATTCTTTCCTCACCCCACAATGAGAGTTAAAGTGGTTAATCGCCATTTAGTATTCATATTAATCAGCTTATGGCTGCTTTCTTTTCGTTTTGTGATTCTGAGCTTTGCGATTTAATAATTTATTTTGTTTATGTTGTTGCATTTTTGCTATTAAATTAGCCTATTAATTTGTTTAACGATAAAATGTATAATGTATTTCTGTGCTGTTAGCTCCACCAGCTTTAGTTTAGAATAACTAAAATTAAAATGGTGATTAAAATATATTAATAATTACAGTCAGATTGGATACCAATATAGAAATCAATGTCAAAATTCTAACATTGTTTTATCATTTTAATTTTTAAATATAGTCTAGAATATTAACACTTCAAGCTACGATCACCGTTTTAATTTTTTAATGGCATTAGATATGTTTAGGAATTGATCATGCTTGGTTCATTTAATATGCACAAATACATTTCGCTAGGTTCATTTAGTGTTAATAGTGTATTTAATAAATCCAATAGTACATTAATGCTTTTAAAAAGTCTTGGGACACAAAAATCTTCCATATTTGTAGAAAAACGTGCCAATTTTCAAACAGGTTTCCCCAAAAACTCTCCTAATCTTCCATTGGTCAGATAAATTCCCCCTAAACTCATATCATTGGTTGAGCTACTTTTGATCTGTTGGACTGGTTTTGGTGCCCTAATAAACAGACACAACTGTTATATTTTTTGAACCTGCAAATGGCTTTCTTATAGTTGTCATGGCATTTTAAGCTGGGACTGGAGAAAATATTTTAACATCATAAAATAACCATCATCTATAGCAACGTTTCCCTATAGCGTGAGGACTGGGATCGGGAACCGCTGATCTATCTGTCTTGGTAACATCAATGAAGGTCACATGCACATAAAAACAAGAGTGTATGACATGGCTAAAGCGCTTAATGAAATACAGGAACTTCAAACCCGCTTTAAACCTCTTCCCTTTTTTTATTTTGAACCTCATAGGAAGCGAGTCCACTCCTCCTTCTGCAAATCGGACATCCCCGGCTAATAAGTTTGAGGGAATTCAGCAGCAGCAAAGGTGCTGCGCCACACTCACATTCAGACAAACCTCTTTTCATTCTTTACAATTTTCTTGTGATTTTTAAAATGTAACAGTGCTGTTTTGCACATAATCATTTGTGCATTTTATTGCATGTCTAATCAATTTTAAAAGTAAAAAAAAGTTAAACTATAAAGATTTAGCATTTATAATTTTCATGTTATCTTTGTAAATCCATTCTGAAGGTTTCTTCTATTCTGTTATAGAGATATTAATGACCTTTCTGATTTCAGCACTACTTCTATGAACACAAAAGCAACATTTGGCCCACGAGTTCTTCCCAAACTACCTCAAAAAGGTACGTTTCACATGACATTAACTACAAGTTATTTATTTACACTGCCATTCAAAAGTCTTATGCTCACCAAGGCTGCATTTATTTGTTCAAAAATATAGAAAAAACAGTAATATTGTGAAATATTATTACAATTAAAAATATCGGTTTTCTATTTTAATATCCTTTAAAATATAATTTATTCCTGTGATGCAAAGCTGAATTTTCAGTAGTCACTACTCCAGTTGTCAGTGGTCACATGATCCTTTAGAAATGTCTGATATGCTAAATTATTATCATGAATAAAAAGTAAAAAAGAACAGCATTTATTTAAAATAGAAATCTAACAGTGAAAGTCTTTACAAATAGTAATTTCTTTCAGAAAAATATATAAAAAATGTACTGAACCCAAGCTTTTGAACAGTATTGTTCAAAAGATTTTTATTAAAAGAGTTCAAATAAATGCTGTTCTTTTGAACTTTCTATTCATCAAAGAATTCTAAAAAATGTATGACAGGTTCCAAAGAATATTAGGAAGCACAACTGTTTCCAACATTGATAATAAATAAGAATATTAGAATGATTTCTGAAAGATCATTTGACATGACTGAAGAAATTATATTTTTAAAGTATATTAAAATAGAAAACCGTTATTTTAAATTGCAATAATATTTCTCAGCATTACTGTTTTTTCTGTATTTTGATCAAATAAATGCAGCTTTGATGAACATAAGAAACTTATTTAAAAACATAAAAAATCTTACTGATCCCAAACTTTTGAACGGCAGTGTATATTTCTAATTTTTAACTTTATATTGACCTGCACATGATGTCTTGCTCTTTCAGTGGCACTACGAAAGATTGACACAGTCCACCTCCCCTCAGTGGACAAGTCTGGTCCTGATGTGCTGCAGAAACCCCCACAGGCCCAGGACACTCCTCCCACTAGAGCTTCAGATACAATAACTAGACCCACTGAGCCGCCACCCAAAATCCCACAACCTGCAGAACGCTCCCAGCCTGTGGAGGTGCCGCAGAAACCGCATATCTCAGACCTTCCCCCTAAACCGCAGCTGTCTGATCTTCCCCCAAAACCACAATTGTCGGATTTACCTCCAAAACCTCAGCTCTCTGACCTGCCCCCGAAACCTCAGCTTAAGGATCTTCCCCCTAAGCCGCAGCTCTCTGACCTCCCCTCCAAACCTATGATGTCTCCGGCAGCTGAGACTACACAGAGGCAAACAACGCAGGAGGAAACAAGTCCAAAGCCCCAGTTGACAGAGGTGCAGTCATCCAGTCAGCAGGAGGAGCTCTCTCCAAGACAGGCCAGTGAGGACACTAATGGAGCACCTGCAGGAGCTGTGGAGATGCCAGTCCCGATGCCACGGAAAATAAACACAGTGGTAAGTCTTGTTTGTCCTCATTTGAAGGGTTAGTTCACCCAAAAATAAAAATTCTGTCATTAATTACTCACCCTCATGTAGTTCCAAACCCAAGATCTTTGTTCATTTTCTGACCACAAATTAAGATTATTCTGCAGCAACGCAACTACCACGTTCAAGGCGTCAGAGACTGACATGGAAGAAAACAAATGGTTGAATAAAGTTGTTTATTTTTTCAAAATATCTTAATTTATGTTCTGAAGGTCTTATGGGTTTGGAACGACATGATGATGAGTAATTAATGATAGAATTTTCATTTTGGGGTGAACTATCCCTTTAAAAACCTATATCTATTGTATTATCATTTTAAAACAAAAAATGTTTAGCATACTGTTGATCTTAAAAAGTGAACTTGAGTTCAGATTTTATTATAAAAATACATATATTTATATATAATTTGTTAGTTTTTATTTAGTACTGACCTGAATAAGATATTTCACATAAAAGACATTTACATAAAGTCCACAAGAGAAAAGAATAGTTTATAATTTCTAAAAAAAAAAAATGACCCTGATCAAAAGTTTACATCCCCTTGATTCTTAATACTGTGTTGTTACCTAAATATAATCAACAGCTGTGTTTTTTTTTTTTTTAGTGATAGTTGATCATGAGTCCCCTTTTTGTAAATCTTTGAATTAAAAAAGTTTTGATGATTAAAAAAAAATGATGATGATGACTTTTAGTATAGTTTTTCTTAATATAGTTTTATAGCATAGTTTTTTCCTTCTGGAGCATCAATGAGCGTTTGTGATTGTTGGAAAGGGTTCAAATACACAAAAATGCTGAAAAACCAAAGAATTTGTGGGACCTGAAAGATTTTTCTGAAGAACAGCAGGCAGTTTAACTGTTCAGGACAAACAAGGGACTCATGAACAACTATTACTAAACAAAAAGGTCAGTTCAGGTCGGTACTAAATAAAACTAAATAAAAAATAACATGCATTTTGTGTAATCCCTCTTAATTTGGTAGAATAATTAACATTTTGCAGATTATCAAAATAAAAACAGTTCTATATTTCACACTGTTAATGTTTTTACTGTATTTCTAATTAAATAAATGTTGCTTTAGTGAGCACAAGAGACTACTACCTCTCAAATTTTAATAGTAATGCATATTAGAAAAAATCAACAGGTGTAACACTAATAACTGGAGATCATCTCTGTGCAGGGCAAGAACAAAATAAAGCGTGTGAAAACCATCTACGATTGCCAAGCGGATAATGACGATGAGTTGACTTTTGTGGAGGGGGAGGTTATAATTGTTACAGGAGAGGAAGACCAGGAGTGGTGGGTAAGTAAATCCGTGCCGTGCGGTTGCTACTAGTATAGATAATGCAGTTTTAGGACAGAATGTCACATTCACCAACCTGCCTTTTTACAGATCGGGCACATAGAGGGGCAGCCTGAAAGGAAAGGGGTCTTCCCAATGTCCTTCGTGCACATTCTGTCAGACTGACAGCGTATAAGCGGCAGCCGAGAGGCTCTCTAACTAGCACAAGCTCCGCTCTCTCTGGCCTCACACTGGACTGTGGGCATTGCCTCTGTACATAGCTGCTGAAACCCAAACGGTCTCCAAACAAACGAAACATGAAGTATCAAACCCATGCTCCCTTAATCTCAAGGGTGAAATGTGTAAACTATGTGTTGTTCATAAACTGTGTTATCCTGCCTACCAGTATTATCGTAGCCATGGCAGCCCAGCATGCCAAACTGGGTTTGCAGTAGCTATACTTGGAAATCTAGCACTTAACATGTATGCTGTAACTTTGTGTATGTGTACACATATAGAATTATATGTATGTCCATTTTAAGTGTGTCTTTGTACATACATATGCACAGATGTAAGTGTATATTTATGTACGTATGTATAATGTACAAGTGTGCAAATGTATGTTAACCCTGCTTGCTTATGGAGCCAGAGTGACTCTAGACATTTTAGTGTACTGTTTTAAAAGAAAAAAAGATCATCTCTTGAATTTTTAGAAGGGGTAAATGATGAGCAAGAATACTTAAATACTATACCAGTGTTGAAATTCCCAGCATAGTGGGATTCTGGTCAGGGATCAAAACCAAAATGTAAAGGTTTGAACATCTCATCTACTACATGTAAACAATCAACATATGCATTCATTCGGTTTGCATCACTTGCAAAAAAGCCAGAAATCATCTTTATTTTGAATGCTTCAGCGAGTAGGAGACCAACTTACAGCCCTAGAAATTTGCTGGTGTAACGCTACCACTTTTCTATTTAGCCAGTATGTCCATATGGTGGCTGTGTCCAAGGACGGTACCACATATAACCAGTAATAATTTAAAGGGAACTCCAGGTATTAAGACTTGTATGGTTTAATATAACATCAATGATGTCATTTACTAAAATATGTAGTAGAAAACCCATGAAAGATTTATGTTATTTTAAAAAATCCACATCGTTTTATACATATTTTGGACTATGGGGGACGCCATTATTTTGCTGATGTCATATGGTTGCGCTTAGTGAGCTACTGGCGCTACCTGTTACTATTTTTATCGTAACACAACTTTAGAAAATAAAACACTGATACGATGACCACAGCTGCTGAAAGAGCTTACATGTGGCGATGGATATAAGCTAGGGCTGCCCCCTAATAGTCGACTAACTGTTAGTCGATGAGAAGAGGCTTGGTCAACCAAATTTTTTTTAGTCGCGTATTCGCAGAAAAAAAAATCCACAGGAATTGGCGAAGTCATGCAATCCGTGACGGACAGGACGTCAACAGCTGGAATGGATGATGGGCAGGACATCCAGTCGCTCGCCTGTCATTCACCGACCTCAAATATGTAGCAACTTTTCATGGCAGCTCAATCTAATGTTAACTTAAAAAACGTGCGTTATTCAAGTGTGGAGTGCGAAAGCTGAATAGTAGCACGCTCACTGCATGACAGATGGAGGCGTCGGTGTGGTCACTTGCTCTTAAAATACTCCGTCATTTTTGGTCATTCAAATAAAAGTAATACATTTTTCGAATCTGTAAAGACTCTACGTTTATTTGTGTGCACTCACAATAACAATGAAACATTGTGCTTTTGTAAAATAATGAAAGAAAACTGGATGCGCTTTCTGGCGTCTCGGTTTCTGTGAACGTGAGCGCAAACTCTGTGTATTCCTTACCTTGACATGAAAAAATATATCTACAGAGAGTGAAATGTCTACTTTTAAATGAACCAATTTAAATAGAAAACAAATATTCTTAGATTATTTAATCCATATGAAACATGCATACAGGAAGTGTCGCCAACTTCATCTTTTAAGATGAAAACAAAGAAAGCACTAGTTTATCAATGAATTATTAAAACGTTAATACATTCTCCTTGCTGTTTTTCCCTGACACATTCATAATTACTAGGCTATGTAGGCAATTGAAGGCTCATTATTATGATTTCTATGGTTTGTTAATAAACGTGCAACTAATAGTCGACTAATGCTTTAAATAAACTACTAGCCGACCAGAAAAATCTTTAGTCAAGGGCAGCCCTAGTATAAGCATAGGCTGAAATCCGTGCAGAGAAACTCTTTCAGTAGCCGCGGCTTCGTGATATGCATCGGCATGTTTACATCCTGCTAGGATGGCATCTAGCGTTTCTTGTCTCTGCCGTTTGTAAGCTCTTTCAGTAGCTGTGCTCTACTAAAAGCCTCAAACGCAAAAGTGGAGAGAACAAAGACGTGGGTCTTTAGGATGTTTTATTCGTCCACAGGCATCTTCCCATTCTTTTCTCCTCTTCTTATCGCTAAGAAAGCAATGAAGACTTGCATCACTTCTTTCGTTGCCCTTTGACTGGAAATTACAACCAAAAGCCGCACAATGTGGCATTGTGTAAGTATTTTGTCTTCTGAGTTGTGTTGTTGTAGAAATAGCAACAGGTAGCAGCAGTAGCTCACTGACTGCAACCATTTGACATCATTGAATTAATGACGCCGCCCCCTCCTCCAAAATATTAATGTAAATCTTTATTGGGTTTTCTACTACATTTAGTAAGAGACATAATTTTTACATTATATTAAGCCATACAAGTCTTAATACCAGGGGATTCCTTTAAGAATGAACCACTAAAGAGCTCAAATCGATCAAACATTTCCGTGACTATTGTGGTTACGGCCTTGGTTGCTTCTGTGGGACCGCTTCATTCCTTCCCCATTGTCGTTTAATGCCAAATCTGACAAAACCGATGCCTCAGCTCTGGGAAAGTGTCCTTGTCGATATTTTATTAGGTCATACAACCGGTACCTTATTCATCCGGTCTCTGGTTACTAGTCATGAATCATGCATAATTTATAAAGCGTCACTCTTACACGGATCTGACCGGTCAAACGTTGTATAATAATGGATATATGTTGAGCAGAACACAATCTGTTAAAGGTTGCTTAGGAGGAGTTTTGTTGTTTGCTTACAGTGACTGTGGAATGTGATTTCTTTTGGTTTGTTTTGTTCATTTACGTTGAAATGAGCTGCAAGGGGACCCGGCAGTGAGTGACTGACTCAGTATGACTCAGAATGAACTAACGCTGCCTCTTTTCTCGTTACCCTATCAGGGAGACCAGCATTCACTCTTGGTTTTTAACTCTTATTGTATTAACAAAAGAAGATGTATTAATGAATGCCACCTGTACTATATTTGATGATGATAGTATTTGACATTTATAGGGCTAAAGTGTTTCAGCATGGAGAGGGAAGGAACCTTCAAGTGTAGTTTATTATGGGTTTTGTTTCTCTGTTTTAGGTCATGTTACGATTAAATAATATTAACTAAGGAATAAATAACAGGAATTCAGCACAAACAACATCTCTGCTCCGTGAACAAGACTAAACAACTTCAAGATTTGTGGTATAAAGTTGTGGATGCACCATTCCTGGACTGTTTTCGTTTAGACCCCCATGATGAGCCCCACTGTTGGACCACGTCTATCTGTTTTAGATGTTCAATCCAGCACAACTCCAGATCATGGATTCTTGTGCTGCTAATATTGTAGCATATTGAAGTCTGGAAACAGTCGAAAGGACAACTTCACATTTAAGTGAATAAACTGGATTCAGTCCTAATGTTAAATTTAGGATGAATTTTGCCACTCTCTCTTACCTTTTTTTCTGTGTTTGCTGCACTGTAAGTTCAGTCAGAAAGAAAAACAAACTTGGCTATCAAGTCTTCGAATCTTAAAATAAAGACTTTACGTTGAAACCATGTAGTCGCTATGTTATTTATTTATATTTACTTCAAGCTGGGTTATTTGACATACAGGGTCAGTATAAAAAAAACTGAATTTAAGACTTATTTAATACTAATTGAACTTTTTAATACTAAAGTAAAAAAAATATTTTAGATCAATACCATTATCAGATTGTTTAGTAAACATTTTTCACATATTCACAAATATTTTTTTTTTTCCTCAAAATGTTTTTAACATTTTTTAAAATAGTTTCTGATATTATTAATAACTTATTTTCATGCTGAAAATCATCCTGCAGTAGATCTATTAGTCTAAGTTGACTAAGGTCTACTAGTCTATTAAGTGGAACTAGTCTATTAATGGAATCATATTATAATCATAAAATCATACGATTTTAATGTTTTTTTTAAAGAATTCTCTTCTGCTCACCAAGCATGCATTTATTTGATCCAAAATACAGCAAAAGCAGTAATATTGTAAAATATTTATATTTTTCATTTAAAATAACTGCTTTGTTTTTTAAATATATTTTCAAATGTAATTTACTCCTGTGAGCTAAATTTTCAGCATCATTACTCCAGTCTTCAGTGTCACATGATCCTTCAGAATCATTCTAATATGCTGATTTGCTGTTCAAAAATTTATTATTATTATTATCAATATTTAAAACAATTGAGTATATTTTTTCAGGATTCTTTGATTAATAGAAAGATCCAAAGATCAGCATTTATATGAAATTAAAAAAAAAAAAAACTTTTGTAACATTTATTTATTTATTGTTTTGGAAAGAAATGATAGAAATTAATACATTTATTTAGCAAGGATGCTTTAAATTGATCAAAAGTCATGATAAAGACATTTATAATGTTACAAAAGATTTCTATTTCAGACAAAATGCTGTTATATTCATCAAAGAAACCTAAAAAAAATTCTACTCAGCTGTTTCAACATAATAATAATAAATGTTTCTGAGCAGCAAGAATATTTTCTGAAGGATCATGTGACTGGAGTAATGATGCTAAAAATTCATCTTAGAAATCAAAGAATAAATTACATTTTAAAATATATTAAAATAGAAAACACTTATTTTAAATAGTAAAAATATTTCAGAAATATACTGTTTTTGCTCTACTCTGAATCAAATAAATGCAGGCTTGGTGAGCAGAAAAGACCTACTGTTCGAAAACTTTTGACTTGTAGTATATTATTATTATTTGCATGTAACTATATTGTTATTTATCTTCTATATTGGATTTCTTCAATAATTAAACTCTTTTTCTCGACTGAAATGCCAGAGACACTTTAGTCACCATGCTTTAAAATTGAAATAACCCATAAAACATCACTCTACCTGTTGTAACAGCCCCACTACCGTGCAAAAGAGCTATCATTTCCATAATGTTTTCACTGCACGACGTTGCTTCATTGTTAACGCAAGCGATCTGTCGTATCTTTTGCGCTTTTCAGCGTGCACTGAGTATATATGAGCTCAAAACATCATAAGTGAAAGCAAAATTATCCAACAGATAGAGAACGCTACATGCATAGTAAAACTAGCCAGCTTCCTCTCTCGAAATCAATTCCTTTTATAGATGTAGGCAGAGCTTGTGTAGCGCTCGCACAGTAGAGACGAGCTCAACCTGCGCGTCAAACGCAACACTTCTGATTGGCCAATCCGGAAAATGTAGACACACTTCACAATGATCCGCTGAGCAGGGTGTTCTACAGCGTTTCCCTATATTTACTTTACACTGAATTGACTGGAAATTAAGGTAAGAATCATGGATTAAGATGCAATACCGTTACAATATGCAACCTGACACCTGGCGCGAAAGAATGTTTGTTTCCTTTAGCACACAGGTGAGCTGAGAGTACTTAAGACAGCCTCAGTGTAACATTTAAGAAACCAAACTAAAAGAAAGATCAGTAATAATTTAAACTCAAGTTTAAATACTTGAAGCAAATAAAAATGAACTTTTACTAAAGAAAAATTGTGTAAAAACAAGACGTTTGATCACATTTCACTTTACTTTGTCAAGGTATTCATTGTAATGGACGGTGAGTAAGTTACAGATACATGGCTTTGGCGTTTTATGTTTATGTATACGCTTGAATACACTTGTCTTATGCATTTTTGTCTGCTGCTGAGCAGAAAAAGAGTGATTTTAATGATAAAAACCGAGACTATTATGAACAAAAGCAATGGTGCGAGTTTTCAGACTTCCTCTGTGTTCAAATAGATCATGCTACTTCCTGATTTTGTTTATTCAAAACACGCATTTCAAAGCTGAGCAAGTTCCTACATTTTCACTGTCATACAGCCACAGGTTCAAATCTAGATCATTCGATGTAGATAACGATTATTTTGACAGGGCTAATAGCTGTTTTTTTAATAAATGTTCATCATTTGAACATTTAAAATGTTCGTGACAATTGCGCGGTTCATTTAAAGTATAACCGCAGGGTTCCCACTCTTAGGCCAATGAGTTTTCATAACTTTACATGACTTTTTTAGATATTCTTGATTATTTGATAAACGTTTTGATTCAAATTGATACACTAATGAATCTTGCAGACTACTTTGTGAACTGTTTTAAATTTTATTTTAATCCTTTTCAGCTCAATTTAAAATAATTTAGTGAATAGATAGTCCAATAACCATCTTTTTTATGAATGCATTTAATGTGTTGTTTGCATAAAGTACTAAAGTGTGTTCTCTCTCAAGTGAGGAACGGATAGTATATTAAACTTAATTTAAAAACTATTTCGACTAACAACTTTATAAATGTAGTTAACTGTATTTCATTATTCTTTATTTTTTTTTGTCACAAGCAAAAATAAAACATTTAAAAAGTTTTTTAATGGTCATACACAACAAAAATAGTCTAAGCTATTTAGACTGACAACTATTTATAAGTATAGTTAACTATATTTTATTATTTATTATTTTTGTGTCACATGCAAAAATAAAACTTTTAACAAGAAAGACAACAAAAATAGTCTATCATTTAAAAAAAAGCAATAGTGGACAATCTTAAAGAAATCATGAAAAGACTTTCATGATGTTTGACTCAATTCTCATTTTCCAGGCCTAGAAAAAAATATTTTTTAAATTTCCTTATATTTCCATGTTTGCATAATCACGGGAACCCTATAAAAATCCACAGCGTACTTTCTGCATGCAAGCAAATATCTTTTTTGTTTGCTTGTTTGTTGCTCATGTATGCATTCATTAGCTCATTAGCTTTACCATGTCATTGTCCTCCTCTGTGGGACTGCAGAACTGCCTGTGATGTGCAAGGCCACAGGTTTTAATTAAAGCATGAACTATAAATATTGACACAGCAGCTTTCATTAAGACCTCCAGACCAGCGGTCAGCATTAAAACACCAAGACATGTGCCGACGTTGACTCTGCAGACCACAGTAGGTTATGGTTGATTTTTGCATAAGACCTACATTACACATATCAGCGTGACTTTTTTTTTTTTTTTTTTTTTTTTTTTTTTTTTTACATGTATCAAGTGCATTTATGTACATGTATTTAAACTCACCATATATAATGTTTAATGTAAAATGTGAAGAGATCGCCAAAAATGTTCAAAATGATCGCAAAAAGTAGTATTGATGGACACAAATACATTCATAGCAGCTTTAGTATGTTTTTTTCCCAGATAGTTTGCAGCAGAAACACCGGCACAGCTCTGATCACTGTAAGATGCAGATCAATAGCATCTGCTGTGCAAACAGCTACTTTGTGACGTCTGTTGTGCTGTGAGATGTCAGCTTGCGATTGTGTTTCTGGATTTAGCGGAGCATTCCTGTGCTGCAGGGTTCGTCTAGTGGCACTTTACATGCCCTTAAGGCATGTGTGACTTATTGAAGCAGTACGCCCTTCACATGTCTCGCAAGGTTTTTAACTACATTTTGATGCAGTGTTTAAAATAAAGAGGTTTTTATACATTTTATTTGTGAGTGCATGTAGCTGTTAAACCAAAAAACCATTTGAGTTTTATTCTGTTGTTATTATTGAGTGTGTGCGTATTAAGATTGGTGACTGAACAAATGTTTAAAAACAGTGAGCTTATACTACAGTATCACGTTTTCGGTTGGAGAAGTATTGTGAAGGTGGTAACCCTTTTTAGTGTTGGTTCGACTTCCTGGTTATGGTTGTGGTAGGACACGCTCGCTTTATCAGTCTTCACAGTCAAACAAATCAACAGAAAGTTGACACCTTTTTGTGGTCAGATGCTCTTTAAAAACTCTTGTGCACATTTCTTTACAGCACTTTATAGTTTGAACGCTGCCCCAGATACATTTGTTTGCATGTCTGTCCTAAGATGCAAATTAATATCATCCGCTCCCTCAAGTCATACTGTGGTAAAGGTGCACAAAAACAAGTATTTAGACACTATCTAAGAACACACAGCGTGTGTGTTTTTCAGCAGTACATGCGCAAAAAAGTAGAGGAGAGAACAGAAACACCTGTACTGTCATGCCAGAGGAAGCATGTTCGTACAGGCCCGATAGCTGCGGCTCACGTTAGGTTTCTCGTGTTCCTGCCTGTGGCATTTTTCCATGCTGCTTAGTTTTTTTTTCTTTGGAAAAGCTATAGAGAAGTGAATCCGGCATTTCAGTAGCATGCAGAAGTTATGCTAGTGAGTGGAGGAAAGCATTTGTGAGAAAGGAAACAAGCTCATAATGGCATGTTTTGACTTTCCACTGTAAACTCTAGAGTTTATGTTTTTAAAAAGGTGGTTTGTTGTGTTCCGTTTTGTTTTTCATTGGTTTCAAGATGTAATCTAGGTCTCAGGTGTCCCCATAATGTGTCTGTGAGGTTTCAGCTCAAAATACCCCACAGATCATTTATCATATTATTTTGAAAATGCCTATTGTGAGTCGAAGCAGAAATGCACTGTTTTCATGCATGTCTCTTTAAATGCAAATGAGCTGCTGCTCCCCGCCCCCTGTTCCAGAATAGAGCAGTGCATTTACAGTGTTTAACTTAGATACTCTGCCAAAAAACATCTGTTTGGTTTTGATTATCGTCATGTCTAGTGTGCTGAAATCATGTTTTAAAGTTATATTAGTTTGAACTTCTGATATACAGTTTTCTGAGTGCAGCACGAAGCATGCGTACAGAAAGTGGCTGTCACACGGCATGTGAGTAATAAACTAAGTTCTCTTTCATGTCTTATTGCGCTTAAACTGTCAAATAGACACAAGGTTATGTCGAAAACACGCATAGGTTACATAAACAGTCGGTTATATCTGTGAACGTAAACAGCTGGAAAAATAAATCGTGTTTATATTAGATCTGTGTATTAAAACAGCAGCGTAATATACAGTACCTACACCACTGTCTACGCTGTTAATATGTCCCATACAGTATAAATAAAAACCACTCGCAGCTTTTGAATGAATAACGTCTGTAGCTCTTATTAGAAGACAGTTATTATTTGAATGCTGCTTTTAAAAACTGTAGCACAGGAGCGACCAAACTTGATCCTGGAGGGCCGGTGTCCTGTAGAGTTTAGCTCAAACTTGCCTCAACACACCTGCCTGGAAGTTTTAAGTATACCCAGTAAGACCTTGATTAGCTGGTTCAGGTGTGTTTGAGTGAGGTTGAAGCTAAACTCTGCAGGACACCGGTCCTCCAGAACCATGCTCTAGCATGAAGATGAACATGGCAAATTGTGTGCTGCTAATACAGCATTGTCCTTCGACAGCCATGGGCGGGGCCTGTAAAATGTGTGAATGGCTTGTTCTGAGACACTGCTTATGATTTATGCAGATTAAAAAAAAAGGGAGTAGGTGGATTTTTTTATCATTATAGGGTGCCAATTTATTTTTAAACAACATGTAAAAGTGAATTTTGCATAACTGGTGCCCTTTAAAGTTTACAAAAATAACTGTGTAAATATGTTTTTGTAATTCAGTTGAATTCATTTTAAACAGGCATTTTGGTTAAAAAAAAAAGTCAAGGTAGCCAAGGTTGCAAGTGAGATGCAGCAAATTTTCCCTCCTACTAGTTGCAAAGTTCTACTAGTCCTACTAGTTCTAGGAAGAAAGTAATGGTCCTTCAGCATAACTGAATAACAAGCAAATTATTTTATTTATTTATATTATGTATCTATCAATGAGCTGGTCTGAGAACAGAATATGATAAAACATTCATAAAATGATTAGAAACTGAGAGCTTAAAGTGCAAACAGCTAACACTAACATTCACATGAATTCTCAACTGCTAGCCAGTGGCATTTAGCGATGCCTTGGTGTTGTTAAAAACTAGAGGTGTCAACTTTTATTTCTGCATCTGATTCTCACCTCTAAAAAGGGGAAGGGCATGAATAAATGTTTAATTTTTCTTTTTATGAAAAAAAGCCATACTAAGCCATGGCTTAGTAGTTTTAAAAAAAATTTTGGTATAAAATTGAATTTGATAAAAAAATAACATTGACATGGTCCGTATGTCCAAAATATGGAAGCCCATTTCCACCACTGAATAAAAAATAAAAAAACTTTTTATTGCACAATTCTGACCTTTTTTCTCAGAATTGTGTGTTATAAACTCACAACTGTGAGAAATAAACTCAAAAATTGCGAGTTTGACTTTTTTCTTGTCAACGTGAGTTTGTATCTCACAATTCTGACTTTTTTTTTATTGCAATTCTCACAATTGTGAGTTATAAAGTCAGATTTTGGGGGGGGGGGTGTTCTCAGAATTGTGAGTTTATATTTCATAATTCTGACTTAAATTTTAACTTAACTAAAATTCTGACTTAAAGTCAAAACTACGAGACATAAACTCGCAAATCTGAGAAAAAAGTTCATATCTCGAGTTTATATCTTGCAATTCTGACTTTAGAACTCGCAACTGCAAGTTTATAGCATGCAATTCTGACTTCATTTCTTGGAATTGCGAGTTTACGTTTGTGAGATATAAACTCGCACTTCTGTGAGAAAAAGTCAGAATTGTGAGATAAAAAGTTGCAATTACCCTTTACTAAATTTATTTAGTGGTGGAAATTGTTTTCCATAACATAAGGTAAAAAATGAAGCAAAATAAAGGTCCTTTCTTGTTTCTAACACAAAAATAAATAAAAATCAACTTGTTGAAAAGTATCGATATGGTGTAAGAAGTTTAGGGTTGACAACTTTAAAATTTTAAGTTGTATTAAGTGACAACTTTATATTATAAATAAGTTAACTCAAAAACTTGGGAAAACGTGAACGTGAAAACATTTAGATGTGATAGCTAATTGCAACAATTTTTTATAGTTGTGGCAAAACAATTTAAATTATCATATTGTATGAACATTAAAAATGTAAGGCTTTTGAAAACTTTTAGGGTAGCATTCTGAGTTTTGACATGTTGCTTTCAAAATGTTAAATTCTAAGTATCTTAATTTTCCTTTTCTTGTAAATGTATATGTATTTTACTACTATTTTAATTTCTGCATGCTGATTGATAGCAAATTCAATTTAAGTTCAAGAATGCATTTAGAATTTACAGCACATTCTCAACTGAATTCTAAATGGTGCACAACCCTGATCTGAAGTCAGAAAGACAAGGTCCTGCTGGGTGTTATTTCAGAACATAACATCTGATGACCACCAGGAGGCAATAAAACCCTTCAGTTTCAAGTGTCTGTACACAGATACTGTAACCTTCCTGTTATGAAGTACTCATGAAACAGTATTTCTGTAGCCTTTTCAAGGTTACCCCAGCATGACACATTATATCTTGATCTAAATGTTTAAAGTGAAGAATCATGTGTAAGATCATATTAAAATTTACATTTAAAGGTCATCATGAGTCTAGTGTGTCACGTGTGATTTCCTGTGTTCATTGACACGCCTGTGTGCTTTAGGGAGAATTATGGGGAGGAGGGTGGATGTTGTGTCTGCGTTTCTTCTAGCTTGTGGGCAGACGGATTCAGTGTCTCTCACATCCATGTTTGCGCAGAGGCGGAGGAAAGACGGTTCGTGGGTGGCGTGGGGTTCATCCTTAGGTTTATGTAAAGTTCAGCTGTGATTTTAACGAAGGTTTATTAGAGATTGTGTGCAGCTGTACATTGAATTAACATCGTGTGCTCTAAAGCAATATGGGAAATCACAAAAAACAATCACCAGAAATATTGTAATAAATATTGTTTCATAGCACACATATTCTTAACCGATGTGTCATGGCTAATGTAGCAGCAGTATTTCTGATGAAGTCTGATTGTCCTGTGGTATTTATAGGGCCTAAATGAAGGGTGCAGATGTCAGAATTTCCGTCATGCGGCAGAGGAAGGAGTGACCACTCTGTCTCTCTGACTCATGCCTGACGCTTCTCTGTCCTGTCACAGCTGGCCAGCCCGCATACTTGTGTCCATGTGTGGACTTGTCTGTCTGTCCAGGACGCTCGCCTGTGTCTCTCTTTCCCTCCATATATATATATATATATATATATATATATTATAATTATATATAATACATATTTGTATTTTATTAATGCTTAATAATATATAATATTTTATTATATTATTTAACTTATATTAAATATATATTTTTATGTTATTGCTTAATGAAATGTAATATTATAATTTTTTATATTAATATAATAAAATAATATAAAAATAATATAATATATAAAATAATAATTACATTCATGATATTTATATTAAATTATTATGTATTCATTTACATTTAATCACTTACAGTTTATATGTGTGTGTGTATATATATATATAATATTAATAAATTAATAATAATAATAATAACTAGTTATTATAGTATTATATATTGTGCAAGTGTTATATAACACATAACATAATTATTAAAGTATATATAAGTAACTATTAATTGTATAATTAATAGTTCAAATTATTGTTATACATTAAATTATATATATATAATATATATAATATAATGTATAACAATGATTTGATTAAAAATAACAACATCATTTATATTATTTAACTCGTATTAAATAATATATTTTTGTATTGTTGCTTAATTAAATTTAATATTACAATTTTTAATATTGCAATAATATATATATATATATATATATATATATATATATATGTGTGTGTGTGTATAACAATGATTTATTATAAATAACAAAAAATATATATATTTTAATACAATATAAAATTTGATTATTTATTATTATTGTTATTATTATTATTATTTAATATCATATATTGTATTACATTTTTAAATTATTGCTTAATTTAATTTAATATTTATATTATTTATAAAACACTTAAAACACTTATAAAACACTTCTTGCTATTATATTAAGTAATTATATTAATAATATTAATTATATTTATGATATTTATATTAAATTAATATTTAATTGTTTACATTTTTTCACATACATATATGAATACTAATGAGTCTATTCAATTATTAGCAAGTGTTATATATAATATAACATATAACAATTAAAATATTTTAATTTTATAATTATATAAAAATTATATAAACAAATTACATAAATATTTTATATATATATATATATATATATATATATATATACATACACACACACACACACAAACTCAGCCACCCACCCACCCACTTATTTATTTTTTATATATTTTATTAAATATTTATTATATTATCATTTCTAAATTTTTCTATATTTTTAATATTTATTATCATCATAATAAGTGATGGTATACACACCCACACACTTATTTATTTTTTATTATTTAATTTTATTATTTATTTTTTTAATAAAAAGTTAGTATTACAAATCATTATTCATAATTTAATGTCATTTCAGTGTTATTAGATTTATGTATATTAAAAGTTATAATTAATTACCTAATATTATTAATATTAACAACAAATTACTTATTATATTTATATAATCAGTATGTAACTAATATATATGTAATCATACATAAATGTGTATCATTACAATTAGGGTTAGCTTGATTAATTTTAGTCATAATGGAAGGGACAGACTCTGTGTGGCCAAAGGCGTGTGTGTGCGATTATTAAGTGTGTCTGCCAGGGGCAACCTGCAGCATATCTGTCCGTGTCCTGCCATGCTGGGGTTAATGTTTACCCAGTGTGACGTGGCAGCGCTAGAATCTGGGTCAAGAGGAGCGCTTTCTGCACTCTCTGCACTGCCGCAGACCGCCTCACTGCAGAGAGGAGCCTCCCCTCTACCCACGTGACTTCCCTCCGCACACTCTGTCGTATGAAGCGGTAGTTGTGAGGAAAAGGGTGGGGTCTTTTCTTCTCTGGTTGGGTGGTAGTAGTAGTAGTGGAGGCGAAAGCACGTGGAGGCACATGCTGTCAAACGCTGGTGCACGAGTACTGCAGTGGGGAGGAAACGGCTCACTGCATTCACACCCATAATCTACAACCCCTCTCTCTCACACTTGCAGAACAACAGCACTGTTAGAAACTGAGATGATACACATTCTGATAATAGTGACTGGGATTTCAGCCGTGCTCACTGAGATCATCTGCTAATTTAAATTTAGAAGTATGATTCTTGTTTTTTTTTTTTTTTTTTATGTACTTCAAATGTCACAAATAGTCCTGTAGTCATAATAAACATTGTGCAATATATAGAATACATTTATTATCATCAAAATAAATGATGGTAATAAAAATATGGTGAGATGTAATTCAAATGTATAAATTGCATATTTATTATGTATACATTTATATGTGTGTGTGTGTGTGTGTATAAATAGTCATTTAAGTAAAGTAATTTAAGTTAATTTATAAGTTATTATATATATTATATATAAATTATATATTAAATAAAAATTATTATATTTATTATTATAAATTATATAATTTATATAATTATATAATAAACACACACATTTATGATATTTGGTAAGACACAAATTAAATAATAACTATAACATAAATAGGTTATTAACAACTATTAATTATATTAAATTATCAAGAAGACTTACATACATACATTTAATGTTATTAAATATTATTTAAAAATTATATAAACTCATATAAATTATATTTATATAAAATTATATAAACTACTATTAATAATAATAATTAATAATATATATATATATAATTATAGATGATTATAAAAATAAAATATTATTGTATATATTGTAAACATATATTTATTATGTTAACCATTTTTATATTTATATATATATATATATATAAACAAGCAAATATGAGAACACATTTCTTTACTGCTTATTATTATTAAATGTTAATTTGTAATGATTTAGTTATTTATTTGTTTATTGTTTATTTGTTAAATTAAGGTAATGAAAATATGGTGAGATGTTTATTATGTTTTGTTTTAAATACAAATATAAAATGACTTCGTCACACTTTATTTTAATTCCTTTTATTAACTAATTATAAACTATGACTTATTAATGGTTAGTAAGGTTAGTTGTTAAGTTTAGGTATTGGGTAGGATTAAAACATCTAAAATATTATCATGCAAAATAAGTCATTAATATGTGCTTTATAAGTACTAATTAACAGCCAACATGCTAGTAACATGCATGCTAGTTAATAGTGTGAATTGGTCATTAAAATAAAGGGTTACTTATATAATATTCATAACAAATTTTTATTATATTATTATTTTATATGTAATAATATATATAATTTATATTACATTTTATTTGATCATTTTTAGAAGCTTTACATCTTCATAAAAACACCCTTTTCCTGTGGTAAAATCACTGTAATATTTGACCTTGAGTGATGTTGTTTAATTGCATCTTTTGTAGAATTGGAGATGAAACAACTTTTGTAAATATTCAAGAAGGCTTATGAGGTTCGCCCCGTCAAACTGTTCCACTTATGAGTTTAAATTTGTTTGACTCTTTTCCTAGTGCCGCACTCATGATTAATTTATCCAAGTTCTTTTAAGTCCTGTCGAGTACTCCTGTGCTCCGCTCCTATTGGCTGCCGGCGCATTTTGGGTTGAAAAATATTTTTAGGCTCCATGGAAACAGCAGAACGTTCGGTCTCCCTCCTTAGCCAATAGGATTGCAGGGTGTGTATGCTGTAGTCAAATGAACAGCCTCAGTTCAGATGGTACAGTACCATCCCCCCCAATGTGAGGGGTGTAAAGCTGACAGGGGGGCTTAGGCACTTCAAGACAGCAGTGCTTATTTAGCCCCTTTAGTTGCTTAAATCCCGAATGCCATGAGAACATGAGTACGGCGAGAGATAAAGACAACAAACCCCCTCTCACACTGCAGGATGCACTGTAGGTCAGTGAGACACTGGAGCGACCCATTTACCTACTTTCAAGGCTGTGCGTTTAGAGGAGAAGCAAAGTCCTTCAAAGAAATTAAGAAAGTTTCTCTTCGGCTCCAACACGAACGTCTGACCTTGGGCTTTGAGCGTGTTTAACTCTAAGGTCTATCCTTTCCTCTTGAGGATCCTCTGCTGGTTTGTTGTTTAATCTGATGTAGGCAGTAACTCACTGCGGGAGCTGAGCTCAGAGCGGATGAATAAGAATGAGAGTGTGCTCTTTTCAGGGAACATATGATTCTTACAATGAGTTAGCCCTCAGCCCGAAGGGAGGGGACTTTGCATGTCAGTTTCGAACTATAGAAATATTTTGACTGCTAGAGGGCGACATGATCCTGCGGTAGATCCACCCATGAGTGCTGCAGTCGTACTGCATCCTCAGCAGCGTGTGTCCTTTCACCTGCAGTCAAACTGGGGTGCGTGTTCAGGAGGGTAATGCAGCAGCATTTGGGTCTCCGCTGATTTTCCGCACTGCCCCGAGCAGATGTTGCCTGTCACGCTCGTACGTGTGGCCAGATGTTGCTGTCGTGAACACAGGTGTCACACACAGTTCTTGATGCAAATTGAGTCGACCTGAATGTGTGTTGTACAGGCAAATCAAATGGTGTTTACACCTTCATTGCTATTCAAAGTGCCACCGAACCACAAATCGCATGCAAAAATCACCATTCATAAACTAGTTTGCATCACTTTTACTTTTCTGTGTGTGTGTCTTTAGGTCTCTGACAGGTCGGGATGGGGAATCTGATCAAGGTTCTCACACGTGACATTGACAACAACGCAGGGAACTTTTTCCTGGATTTTGAAAGTAAGTAAATGTACACTCACAAACTGTATTATCTGATACTGAAGGGCTGGGAGAAATATCACTTACTTACAATATTATTTACATGAATTTTGCTGATGACATAAAATGAAAACACAGTGAATATTTTTTAAAATTGTTATTAAAAATAATATTGTGATCATAATAAATGTATTATAAATAACATTAATATTACTAATTATTTATAATTACTATTATGCTAATTATTATAATTGTATTTAAGTATTTTTTTTATATTATAAATTATAATATATATATAATATTATATAATGTTATATAATATATTATAAATAACGTTTATAATGATTAATATTACTAGTTGCTGTTAACCTTTATTAATACTATAACAATAGATACATAATTAATTGTTTTTATATTATCTGATGATATAAAAAAACTGGGAATATTATAATAATATTTTTTTATTGTAAATAACATTATTAATTGAATGAATTATATAATATATGATAGAATATTATAATTGTATTCATATTTTTAATTGCTATCAACTATTGCTAATTGTTATATATATATAAATAATTAATAAATAATAATATAATCGTTATAAATAATAATTACTCTTACAGTTACTATAATAATGATCATAATAATTATAATAATCATAATATTACGATTTACTGTTAAATGTCATTACTATACCACTATATTACTGTAATAATATATAGAATTAATTAATAGTATTTATATTATTAATAATGATAATATTTATTAATAATAATTACTATTTCTATTGGAATATTTAATGTTTTCTTCTAATAGGGAAAAGTAATTGCAGTAATGTTCCTGATGATATGAAATAAAACAATGGGAATATTACAAATATTACATTTTTTATTGTAAATAATATTAATAATTAATTATATTAATTATATACTATATAATAGAATATCATAATTATATTAATATTATGAATTACTATAAACTATTACTAATTACTGTTACCAATGACTATCATCATAATATGATCATAATAATCATATATATTATAAAAAACATTAATATTATTATTTGTTTATTTTTTATTATACTAATTAATATAATATATATTTAATATTTTAGTATTTATATATATATATATATATATAGAAATAAGACAAACAATAATTCATATTGCTAATTACTGTTAACTATTATTATTATTATTATGCTATATTGCTATAACCATATATAATTAATTAATAGTATTTATATTTTTAAGATAATATTTATTAATAATAATTACTTTACTGTTGAACTATTTATTATTAATAAATTAATATAATATTTTTATTATTATTATTATTAACAACTAAATTCATTAAGCTTTTATTATTTAGAACTTTTTTTATTATATTTAACTTTTTCCATCTAATAAGCTTCAGTGGTTAAAATGGCAGTTAATTTAATAGGAAAAAAAAAAACCATATTTTCGAAAACAGGGAAAAACCAAAAATATATAATAAATATATGGGTACAAATATTTCAGCAATAACACCCCACCCCAGATCTAACCAAAGATGAAATGCAGCAGCACATCTAAGACTGAACTGATTTCTCCTCTGCAGATGCCAAGCCCACAGAAGCCGAGAGGAGAGTATGGGAGGAGGTCAATGAGGTGCTAACAGAGGCTATGAGTGTGTTACAGGACCTGCAGTCGTATAGCGGAGCAGGTGAAGCCATCAGACAGGCAAGTACATCCATGATGCACTTCAGGCTGGCCTTTATGTTACTTTGCATAACAAGCGCTCTTTATTTCTGTTTGTAAGGACTGTTTTGTGCATGTTGTCTCTCCAGGCCATACAGCATCCCAATGACGAGCATGTGCAAGAGAGCGCGTGGGCCGCTGTGGTCCCGCTGGTTGGCAAACTAAAGAAGTTTTATGAGTTCTCGCTAAAACTGGGTATGTCGTTTTTCTCTACAGCACACGTCGCTATAAATAATAACACGTATGGCTGCTTTTACCCAGAGGCTTAGGTGATAAATGAGAGGACATTTTTAATGATCTACTCTCCCACAATTCCTCAAAGGGATATATGGTCCACTGACCCACTTACTGTATACTTCAGTATTAACATCTGCTTTGCACTGTGTTTTGATTTAATTCATCAGTATAATCAAACACATTACTGTAACAGCGCACACATCAGCAGGCAATAGTAATATGAGATTATATAAGACTAGGCATTACTAAACTGTCCTTACTCTTACGTCAGTTCTCATGCTCTTACTCAAGCATTTCTCAATCAAACAAATGTAATCAGAGAGCAGAAATCACCCTACCGTCATACAGCTATTCATAACAAGTCAATATGAGTGTGTGGATTGTATGCTATAATTAAGCAGTGTCACCAAGAGCGTTTGTAATGAATATAAAGACTCATGGCTACATGGCTTTTTGCAAAACAAACAAAAAAATTGTAATATTTTTGTGAAGTTGTATTTTTCTTCTGATTCACTGGATGTTCCTAAGGAACAAGCCATAAACAGAGCAGCAGTGCGTCATAATTGGATTAGCACGCTCTTTGGGCAAGGCCGGTTTTTTTTCAGCACATCTAGCAAAAACACAGCTCTTGTCATCTCTGACCGTACACACCCCAGATTTACTGTAACTTAATGATAAATTCATTATCCTTAAAATAAATACAATTTATGGAGCATACAGAACCATTCAGAAGTTTATAGTCTCTAATATTTTTTATTTTTTGAAAGTCTTTTATGCTCACCAAGGCATTATTTCATCAAAAATACAGCAAAACAGTGTAATCTAATCAAATTTAAGATGATGTTTCTATTTTTCAACAGTTATTGCTCCAGTCTTAATTGTTCTATGATCCTTTTGAAATCATTCTAATATGCTGATTAAATAAAACACATATCATTTGTAAAATTCTACTATTATGTATTATCCAATAAAATCAAAGGATTGATACTGTGCACCACTGGGTTCTGCTAATCAGTTCTAGGGCACTATGAAATCTGTTTTATTTTTCCCTAAATTCTGCTTAGTTATTTTTTTTTTTTTTTGCCATTTTAATTTTTCTGAATTCTGTTTTCTTCTAGACTCCATGGTTAAATAAAAGTAATATGAAATTCGTTTATATTTTTTTCTAAATTTAGTTTTATTTTTACAAAATTCTGTGTTTTCCAATAATTTTCTGGATTCCATTTTCATGGTTTCATTAAATTATAATAATCAAAAGCATCTGTAGTTAAATGATTTCATAAAATAAAATCTATTATTATTATTATTATTATTGTTATTTTCAAAAATACTGTGTTGTGTATTTACATTTTCTGGTAACTATCATTTAAACTAATTTAAATTATGTTTCAATAATAATTTTACTATCAGTAGTATTACCATCATTACAATAAAGGAGAAGTTCACTTCCGGAATAAAAATTTAATAATAACTTACTCACCCCCTTGTCATCCAAGATATTCATGTCTTTCGTTTTTTAGTCATAAAGAAATTATGTTTTTTGAGGAAAACATTTCAGCATTTTTCACCATATAGTGGACTTCAATGGTGCCCCTGATTTTGAATATCCACAATGCAGTTTAAATGCAGCTTCAAATGGCTCTAAATGATCCCAGCCAAGGAAGAAGGGTTTTATCTAGTGAAACAATCTGTTAATTTCTAAAATAAAAAAAGAGAGAATTTATATATTTTTAACCTTAAATGCTCTGCAACTCAACCAAATCAGGGGCACCATTGACGTCCACTATATGGAGAAAAATCCTGAAATGTTTTCCTCAAAAACATAATTTCTTTACGACCGAAGAAAGAAAGACATGAACATCTTGGATGACAAAGGGGTGAGTACATCATTTGTAAATTTTAGTTCTGGAAGTGAACTTCTCCTTTAAGTAATATATTTCTGTCACAGTTTCTTCAAGTTAAACCAAACTTTTATTTTGACAGGTCGGTGTGTAGACCTTTAGTTTCTGTTTGTATATGATACGACGATAGGTTTTCTCAAAAGAAAAGGTAAAATGCTCATGAAGTGAGTCTCAGAACAGTTATAGAGATCATGTTTGCATGTTCATGTACTTATATACTGAAGTGGCAAAGGCTGAAAACACCATAGGCGTCACGTGCGCTTCGGTATGTGTGTAGTAAACAAAACCGCATGTCTGCGCCATTCGTTCACACAGAAACACAGAACATGCAGGATTCATATTTAAATAGTGTTTTTGTGACCTAATATTCAGAGACACTAGTGCACACCACACCACTCACATACTTTTGATTTATTCATCCAAAATTTGGCAAATGCAACATTCTGATTATACAGTAAATTCTATTTTTATGACTGGATTCTGCAGTTGCGTCCATGTTTTTCACATCACAAAAATCATAGGGCCCTACAGTTGTTTTCTTGGAAATATTTTGTCTTATATAATCTTTTATGTCTTAAAGTATCTGATCATTTTGCTCTTTGTGTTGTCTGTCTGTGCTTGTAAGTCTGTGTGTTTGAGTGATTCAGACAGAGGGTTTGATGTTGAGAAATAGGTCAGGACCTAATTAAACATGACATGGCACTTAATCACACATCAACACCAGCCAATAGCGGTGCTCTCTGGAGGAGAGGCTCTGGTGAAACATCAAAGGGTCAGACTGACCTAACATCTCTCTGTCAAACACACAGCTGTGTTCCTCTGCCAGACATCTTTTTCTCTGCTTGTTTTTGTCAAAATGTAGAGAACACAACCTAGTATTATCAATACCTCAATCCAAAAGAAAGCTTTAGCGGATCTGTTTCTTTTGTGTCTTGTGTAGAAGACGCTCTGCAGGGCCTGCTGGAGTTCCTCACCAGCTCGCGCTGCAGCCCAACTCAGCATCTGGAGCAGGAGCAGGCGCTGGCGCGGCAGTTCGCAGAGATTTTGCATTTCACGCTGCGCTTCGATGAGCTGAAGGTAACCAGGCAACCTCAGGTCACACCCGTTCTGCACATGTCTAATCCTTCTTGGAATCGTCTCTTCCTAACCCGCTGCAGAAAAAGACGAGCAAAATCAACAATTAGCTACAATGAGAGGATGTGGAGCAAAACTCCAGCATCCTGTCTTTAATCTCAGACCTCCAAAAAATGTGTAATTAACTCAGATGACCATTAAAAATCTGTAAATTATATTTATACGTGCAGTGATTATACAATATCTCTTTAAACCACATAATTTAACATTATAGTCGTGATGAAACGAAGATAGCAACAAATCTTTTCTTCTTTGTGACATACATTCAAGTGCCAAATGTAGTGCGAGGAATTGGTTCTATTAATCATTTGTTGGTTGGATGTTGGAAGATCTATGGATTTTTTTTTTTCTATGTGTTGCCTTCAAAAAATGGAGGAAGGTTAGTTTATGTGGACTAAATGATTAGAGAAGAACTGCATACATCACTAATTAGAAGTCTGTAATTTTCACCAGAACATCAAGTTGTGACATCATATTACACATTACAGTATTTATTACTCAAGGTCTTTTTTTTTCTTTAATGTAACATGCATGGATGATCATTCACAAAAGTTTGATTTATCAGTTCATGACCTCTTTAAAAAAAATGCAAACCACGAAAAATCCCCCTGAAACCGATAGCATCTACTGCATCACACATAACGCGATTACTATAGACGATGTGTATGATAGAATTTATTTGTAAGACACTGAATTAGTTCAACTTAATTAGCTCTGAAGTGATTCAGCTAATTAGTTGAACTAATGGAACACAAAGTCCAGTTGCAACCAATTAGTCAAATTAATGGAAAACTAAGTGCAGTTGCTTTCAAAGGTGCTGTAGAGAATCTGTTATTGTCTACATTATTGCACTGATGAAGTCTGTCACCAGACCCAGCGGTGGATGAAATGTCCATATGCTCTTTTGATTTTCTAGTTGCTCTCATGAATTCATACATTCCCAGTAAAATGAAAAATGCATGAATGCTGTGTTTACATGTTTCCCATTCCCATATTCAGCAGAAATCCAATTTCCAGCTGCTAGTTCTGCATTTAAATGCTCACCTGGTCTCTCTCTCTGCAGATGACCAACCCAGCCATCCAGAATGACTTCAGCTACTACAGAAGGACCCTGAGCCGCATGCGTATTATCAACCAAACAGTAAGTAAACCTGCCCCGTATGGAAATATGCCTCATTATCAGACGGCTTATGTTTTAGTAATACCCCGTTCCCCCGTGTCACAGGGGTTAATGGGAGCTCTTCTGTTCTCTAATGGTCTGGATCATTAGGTAGCGGAACAGCACAAGATCCTGACTCAGGAAAACATGAGATGTCGCGCTCATCTCATCCTTTCCATCTTTTCCCGCTATTTATTTCTTACGTCTCCCTTCCACTTTTATCTTTTAGCTGACACAGAGCTGAAGTGTGTTCGGTTGACGTCGAGTCGGTAACGCGTGCTAACGACTTCAGGCTCATTAGCGTGTGCTGTATCATCAGGGAGCGGCTCAGCAGGGGTTGGCACCGAGGATCGTTGACCTTGCCTCGCCAATTAAAAGCACTCTGTGCAAGGAATAATTACGACAACCTCTTTCATCTCATGAAGCATGAGCTCGGCTGTGGACGAGCACGTATTAGGAATTCTGAGCATGTCTGCAGTCTGTGGATTAAAGCAGGATTTACATTCAGTTTTTAGCATACTGTAATGAATGAAATGTTTCAAGTCAGCTAAAATGCATTTTCAGCGCACCAGAATGCCCAATTTCCACATCCATTTTCATGATTAACTACTTAAGTAGAGCTGACCAAGGAAAAGTGCATCTGTAACCTCCAAAAAGCCCAACGCCTGAACTGACCCCTTTAGTTTAAATCTTCAAAACTATCGATTTTTCAGATTTAGATACTGAAGAAACTCATGTGTGTTCTTTCTACAGGCAGAAGAGCATAATGAGGTTGACAACGAACTGGCCAATCGCATGTCTCTCTTCTACGCCAATGCCACACCCATGCTGAAAACATTAAGCGATGCCACAACTAAATTTGTATCAAAGGTAGGTGGATGTTAAAATCTGCTCTATTTTGATTATAACAGGCCTTGCGCAACTCAAAACCACTAGAATGAGTGTTACATAAATTGACAAAACAAGTCCAGATGCTTATGAATAACTTTAACTTAATTAGTCTAAAAAAAATAAATGATATACTTCAGCATTAGAATAATGTTTCTAGATTAGTTTAACTTTCAAAACACTGTTTTTTTCATTACAAAGCATTGTAACTAACACATTTTGCTTCCTCTGTTCGATCAGCATGCAGAACTGCCTGTAGAGAACACAACAGATTGTCTGAGTACAATGGCAAGTGTGTGTAAAGTCATGTTAGAGACACCGTAAGTTGACACATTTGTTTAATCATTGGCCTTTTGTTTCTCCTGTAACAGGATGTAACTTTGTAATTCATCCTGTGTGTGTGTGTGTGTGTGTGTGTGTGTGTTTGTATTGATCAGGGAGTACCGCACTCGTTTTGCCAGTGAGGACACAGTGTTATTCTGTCTGCGTGTGATGGTGGGGGTGATCATCTTATACGACTATGTCCATCCAGCTGGAGCGTTCGTAAAAACCTCCAAAATCGATGTATGCATTATTCTGTTGTCTGATCCTTTTAGTACAAGTTATTTTATTTAAATGTACTCCTTTAATTTAATTTTATTAATATGCTGATTAATCAATTAAATCAATTTTTTTTCATAGAATTGTATTTATTTTTTTATAGAAATTAAATATTTTTTTTTTTTTATATGTAAATAATTGGGGTTCTCAATTTGGGTCTTAAAATAAATGCAAATTATTTTAGTAGTTACTGAATTATACTATTATACTATTAATATACTATTACTATTATACTATTAATAGTTATGTGTGTGTATATATATATATATATATATATATATATATATACTATTAATTATACTATGAATGTGCTAATGTATTGAGTTCCATTTCCGCCACTGAATTAAAAAAATACTATGCTACTTTTTATCTCACGATTCTTACTTTTTTTTCTCAAAATTATGTGAGATTGCAATTGCAAGTTATATAGTCAAAACTCTAAACCTATAATAGAGAATTTTTTCTCACTTATGCAAGTTTATATCTCTCAATTGTGACTTTTTTCAGTTTATAATTCAACCCCCCAACCCCCCATTCTGACTTTATGACTTGAATGACTTCATGACTTCATGCAGTTGTGAGTTTATATCATGCAATTCTGAGGAAGAAAAGTTATAATTGTAAGTTTGTATTACGGAATAGACCGAAAAAGTCAGAATTCAGGGGGAAAAAAATCTGGATTGTGAAATATAAACTCAAAATTGCAAGGAACAAAAAATTAGAATTGTAAGATGTAAACTTGGAATTGCGAGAAAATGTCAGAATTCCGAAATATACTGTAAACTCGGAATTGCAAGAAAAATGGTCAGTATTGCAAGATGTAAACTTGGAAATTGCAAGATGTAAACTCAGAATTGCGAGAAAAAAGTCATAATTACGAGATGTAAACTCAGAATTGTGAGGAAAAAGTCAGAATTGCGAGATGTGAACTCGGAATTGCGAGAAAAAAGTCAGTATTGCGAGATTTAAATTCAGAATTGCGAGATGTAAACTCGGAATTGCAAGAAAAGAGTCAGAATTCCGAAATATACTGTAAACTTGGAATTGCAAGAATTTTTCAGAATTGCGAGAGGTAAACTCAGAATTCTGAGACAAAAAGTCAGAATTGCGAGATGTAAACTCGGAATTGCAAGAAAAAAGTCAGAATTCCAAAATATACTGTAAACTCGGAATTGCAAGAAAAATTTTCAGAATTGCAACATGTAAGCTTGGAATTGCGAAAAAAAAAGTCATAATTGTGAGATGTAAACGGAATTGTGAGATGTAATCTCGGAATTGTGAGAAAAACCTCAGAATTGCGAGAAAAAAGTCAGAATTGCGAGATGTAAACTCGGAATTATGCAAAACAAAATCAGAATTGTGAGATGTAAACTCGGAATTGCAAGAAAAAAGGCAGTATTGCGAGATGTAAACTTGGACTAGTGAGAAAAAAAACAGAATTGCGAGATGTACACTTGGAATTGCGATAAAAATGTTAGAAAAATTCCGAAATGCACTGCAAACTCAGAATTGTGAGAAAAATAGTCAGAGTTGCGAGATGTAAACTCAGAATTGCGAGGGGGAAAAAAGTCAGAATTGTGAGATATAAAATGTAACTGCCAGGAAAAAAGTCATAATTGCGAGATATGAACTCGGAATTGTTAGAAAAAAAAGTCAGAATTGAGATCTGCATATCTGTGAATTGCATATCTACCTTTTTTAAAAAATGTTATTCAGTGGTGAAAACCTATTTAAAAGCATAATTATAAATACAAATACATTGTTACTGTCACTAATTAAGTGATTAAACGAAATCTTTTTCAGTGAATTTTCTATTTGTAAACTTACTTAGGGCTGTCAATTTAACATGATAAAAGCATATTAAAAATGAATGCAATTGATCAACCAAATAAGCATTTATATCAATAATTTCTGATTGAAAGCAAGCATTTTTTAAATGATATTAAATTGATGTGCTAAATACTATAGATTACACAAATCAAACTAACGTATATAAGAATACAAAACCTGATTAAAAAAAATACAATTATATAATATTATTGTCTGTCGTTGTATGATACAGATGAAAGGATGCATTAAGGTTCTGCGATATCAGCCGCCCAACAGTGTGGAGGGGCTCCTCAATGCCCTCAGGTCTGTGAGCTTTACTAGACTCTTACAGTACAGCATATACCTTACAACATTACATCATTTTGACGTTACTCTTTTGACTCTCACAGGTACACGACAAAACATTTGAACGATGAGACTACCTCCAAGCAAATCAAAAACATGTTACAAGCTTGACCGTGTCTTCTGCCAAAAGTATTATTTCTCGAATACATTGGACGAGACGCTTCAGCAGTTTTAGTAATACAATGAGAATAGCCATGTATCATGTGGCAGCTACTGTTATCTGTTTTTACTGTTGTAGTTTTGTTTTACATCTTATTCGGATAGACTTAAAGTCATGTGTGGCCTTTTAGATTTCAAAGATGCTTTTTTGAAGCTTCGTTTATTCCCTGCCCATGTTTTCTACAGTTGACTGAGTGCCCAGGCAGGACCACAAATAATGTATTGCTTTTTTAATAACAATTTACTGTGATTTTTATTAACATTGATTCTTTTGAACTGAATAAAGCTGTTTTAACCAAAAGGACTGTGAATGGCTTCTACAGGAAGGGCTCCTTCAAAACAGGCCATTGAAATCACCATGCTCTTATTTTGTACAAAATAATTAGTTCAAAACCCACATCCTTTTACCTAAAAGAGCTCAGGATTATTCGTATCCCCTGACAATGTCTTCTCCGACACGTCATTACATAACATCCATTCATGGCTGTGTTTCCCTTCTTTTGGAGCCAGAAGTAAACAAACATGTGGTTGAAATTTAGCCCGTCATGAGTTAGATTCTCTTCAACTTTCCCCTAGAAACTAAGAAATTCCACGGTGTCCATTTAATAGTCAGATAACTCTGCTTGGTTAGTCAGGAGAATCAGATTCCCAGATCATCCAGCCCAGGAAGTGGGAGTTTGTTCTACGGAGGTATGAGTAATACATTCCCTGCACCGACACTCAAATACTGCGGAGTATTTGATCTCGGCCCCTCTGGGAACGCGCTCCATCTGCGCGGGACACCCCTCCCAGTTTGTATTACCATCCTATCTGCTCTGTGTTTGTGACCTCCGCCGTGTTTTTTTTCTCACTCGTCGGCTCGCGCGCGGTTTCCTCCTGTTTGTCTGGCTGCTCAGCGTGTGTCATCAGCGAGCGCATACTTTCCCCACTGCGGAGTGTGTGATTCTTGCCCCCGCTGTCCTTTCTCCTAGTCGGAAGCACACTGTTTTTTTAATGGCTTTCCTGATGAACTCGGACACTTTTCCCAGGAGGCTGGTGTGGGTTGTATTCTTCTCTATTCACTCTTTCCTCTCTGTGTTTTTTGAGAAGAGCAACTCCTGATGACTTCCTGCCAATAGCTCTGCGTGTGCGACCCATCATTCCAGAGCGCTACCTCACCGTATGGCCGATGTAATGCAGACCAAACACCATATGTTCAGTAGATTTCCCACTGCTGCCTAGATTCTGACTTTACAACAACTTACTAAAAACAAGCACACATAGACAAAAAGAGTATGTAAATGCTAGTTTGAGGTTAAATGCATATTTAGACGATTTGACCTTGTACTGTACTTAACCAGGGCTTGCTAACTTATTGAAGAGGCAAATGCAACCTTGGCTGACAACACAATTAGTAGTATTTTTACAATTAAATGATTCTATTAACTACAAAAAAAAAAAAAAAAAAAAAAAAACACTGAATCAGGCTTTTAATGACAACTATTTAAATGACTAGAATGAAAATATCTTGTGGACACTAGTTTTATTAATATGAGATGATTATATGAACCGTTAAAAAAGAATTAAGTATATGTACAGTAATATTAAACTAAATAAATTATTATTTTTTAATTAAAACATTATTTTTAATGTTAAATTACATTTAATAATCCAATATTTTTTTTCCAAATTTAAAATAATAGACCTGTTATATTAAAAATTAAGTATATGTACAGTAATAAAAAAAAAGAATTAAAACATTATTTTTAATAATGTTAAAAATACATTTAAGTAATCCAATATATATATTTTTTACATTGTAAAATAATAGAACTGTTACACTAAAACTTAAGTATATGTACAGTAATATAAAACATTTTTTAAAAATGAAAACATTGTTACAAAAACATTTAACATTCCATTTTAAAATGATAAAACTTATATGTGCAGTAATATAAAACAAAATTATTTTTAAATTAAAAGATAATTTTAATGATGTTAAAACACATTTATTAAATCTATTTTTTTTTTTTATTATTTTAAAATAATAGACCTGTTATATTAAAAATTAAGTATATGTACAGTAATAACAATAATAATAATTAAAACATTATTTTTAATAATGTTACAAAAACACTTAACAGATCCAATTGTTTTCAATTTTAAAATGATAGAACTGTTATATGCAGTAATATAAAACAAAATTATTTTTAAATTAAAAGATAATTTTAATGATGTTAAAATACATTTAATAAATCTAATAATTTTTTTTTATTTTAAAATAATATACCTGTTATATTAAAAATTAAGTGTATGTACAGTAATATAAAACAAATTAAATTATTTTTTAATTAAAAGATTATTTTTAATCATTTAAAAAATACATTTAACTAATCCAATATATTTTTTTGCATTGTAAGGAATGTACAGTAATATAAAGCAAAATAAATTATTTCTAAATGAAAACATTATTTTTAAATGTCAAAAATACATTTATTAAATCCATTTCCAATTTTAAAATAATATAACTTACTTTAAAAATTAAGTATATGTACATTAATACAGAACTAAATAACTAAATATTTTTAATTAAAACATTACATTTTAATAATGTTGAAAATACATTAAAAAAAATCCAATACATAAAATTTTATTATTATGATACACTGTACATTAATAATGTTAAAAATGCATTTAATTAATCCAATATTTTTTTTTAACTGTAAAATAATATAACTGTTACATTACAAATTAGGTTTATGTACAGTAATATAAAACAAAATAACAAAATATTAATTTAAAATATTTTAAAAATAGATTTTTTAAATTAAAACAAATTTTAAATTCAAACATGTTAAAAATACATTTAATAAATTAAAAAACTATAAATATTTATAATATATACATATTATTATTTTAATTATATTAAAAATAAAGAAGTATATGTACAGTAGTATAAAACAAAATAAATTAAATTTATAAATATTTTAAATAATGTTGAAAATACATTTAATAAATCCAACATATAATTTTTAAATTATTATTATTATTATACATTTACTAAAATAAAATATTAAATAAAAATTATACTTTAATTTTAAAAAGAGTAACAATAATAATAATTAATTACTATCAATAATAATAAATGACTATTTATTCCTGAAAATTACAATAAAAAAAATTCCAGTAGTGTTCTTCCCCATTTAAGAGACATTTCCAGTATTTGGAGACGTCGCCTTTTCTTCTTTTATCAGTGATCCAGAAACATTTATACAAAAATACAGCAATTATATCAAGTTCACTCCCTTGCATGTAGAAGGTTTCTGACCTTAAATGGCTGGAAGAATTTGAGACTCAGGAATGTTTGCTCTCCCCCAAGATTGATTCTGAACCTCACTACATGTAAAAGTAAAATAGTGAAACAATAATGTTGGAACAGAAATGGAAATATTATGCTGGAAACTAATGCCATTGCAATGTTTGGACTGTGAGTCAGTCAGATTCACTGTTGGATTTGGTGTATTCTAGCACACTCCTACATCCTGTTATCGGAAACAAGTTTATGGACTTATCTCTGCTGTGACCCCGCGGCTATAGCTCAAATTCTGGCATCTTCTATTGTTTCCCTGTAGTGTGTATTTGTGCATGTACTGATTCTCATTGGAGAACCCATGACATGAATAAGTGCAGCCTTGAATCTGCAGATGGCAGCAGTAACTTGTGAGACACTGTAAATCCATATGGTGACCCAACATACAGATGATGATAGAGGAAAGAAGACCAAGAATCCTCTCAGAGTCTTCTCTGAAGCCTACAGATTTGATCTTGGACTCAGTGTCACACTAATGTGCCATCTGATGCAACAGGTCCGTCTGTTTTAATGAATTGTTGAGCCACGAGCGCAGCAGATGCTGTCAATGTTAGCGGAAGGACCCTCAGCATGAAAAGACCGCTTACAAGGAGGGCTTCCTGACGGGACGTCCGCTTTTATGTCTCTAAGGTCTATTCAAAGACATTTTTAGCAGCATGAAAAAAAGCCTACACAAGAAAAACTGAAAAAAGCATCCTTTCGCATTTTCCTTACCAATGCAGTTAGGAGTAAGTGCGGTAATGCGGTAAGGCTCCTCAGCGTGGATGAATCTGATGTTTTGAGGCGTACGTGTGGGCTGTCAGTCAATGGATCAATGTGGATATTCACTGTAGCCTGCTTAGGAATTACAGACAATACTTTTTGGAAGTATGTCCAAAATAATATGTTTCACTTGAAAATGTCATCTGAACAAGTATGTAACATGCCAGTTTTGTTCTGACTGAGAGAAAAACAGTTTTACAATAAATCGTGCTACCAATGGTTCTCAAACTGTTAATGTTAACAACATCAGCACTGTGTGACTTTGTGTATTTAGTGTGTATTAGTGTTTTCTGTCATACCATTCAAATGTTATCAAAAGAAATTCTTCTTTTAACTTCAAAAAGCAATTTACTGTTCCTTAGAAATCATTCTCTTTAAATTACAAATCTTTTGTAAATACAGTGTAATCCCATGTATCTCTCTTTCGAAAATGAACCATGGTTTTATTATAGTAAAACCCTGGTGAAAAAAACAGCATATGCTGGTTAGGTATGTTTTGGTGCTTGTTTAAGCTGGTCCTTTGCTGGTTTATGCTGGTCATTTTGCTGGTCAAGGACCAGCATAAACCAGCAAAGGACCAGCTTAAACCAGCATCAAAACATACCTACCAGCATATGCTGGTTTTTTCACCAGACTAGTAACCATGGTGTTGGCGTATTGATTACCATTTGTATAACCACAGTTTTACTACTACTATGGTTAGTGTAGCAAAACCATGGTTAATTTGTGGTTACCATGGTTTAACTATAGTCGGTTTGCACTTACGTCACGGTTTGGACAGTTAATTAGTATCTGGATGCGCAGCCATATTGGTGATACTCGGATGTAAACAACAGCATGGATTGCACGGTTAATATACTACTGAATGCATTGTTCTGTTAACTTATGTTGTCTAAACCATGGAAAAAAAGGGTCAAAGCTGCTAAATCATATAGAGAATGACTTAGTGTGCAGGAACGGGTGCAATATTTTGACAAGCTAAAGTTAATATGTGGTAAAGATACATATGAGGAGTGTTAATTAGGTTTTTAGCCTAATATTTCACCTACCTGACTGGAAATGATAAAAACAAATATGAATATTGTCAAGATTCTTGCCTTGAAATCCTGGTTTAGTTTGGCCAAGCACAAACACCTTTTGTTCCTCAGACAGTTTTTTCCACTCTTCTTCTTGATGTGTTTTAACTTTTGTCAGTCTATAGTACTCCAAATGTTTTGCCCAGTCTGACCGATTAGTACAGCCCAAAACATGACAATAACTAACCATTTTCAGCAGCAATAATCAGCAAAATACAGACGTTTTTTTCAGTTCAGTGGCATTGATTACAGTCAGTGCCGCCAATATGGCGGATTGATGATGTGTTGTGAAAACACTAGTAATCATGGTTTTGGTTTTATTTGTAGTAGTTTGTGTTATTTCAGTCACTTACATGTCTTACATTACCTTAATGCACATTAAGACTCTGTTCTCTATTTAATTATAGTTTAATTATTTCAGCTGCTGTAAGAAGAGGCTACAGTTGATCCACCAGCTCCAGCATTCGCCATTGTGAATCGTCTATGGTAAGTAGATGGTTTTGAACACTGATTGCTTATGTACTTGCTCAATAATTGATTAATTAAATAAAGGTTACGGAATGCAGCTTTAATCTGTTTTTCAGTTTCAACCTTTTTTTTACAGTATATAAACCATTTTAATCAGCACTTGTTAACGCAGCACCTGAAAGCATGTCGTTTTTGGGTGAACTGTCCCTTTAAGGGAGTTGCTCAGAGATCCGCTGGTGTTTAAGGTGCTCTGAACTGCACTGTGGGTGGGATCGGGCTGCAGGATGGTGGCAGTGGTCCAGCTGTCATTGTATAATCATATTACTGTAATTAGGTAGTGTACTCCCTAATCCACTTCAGTCAAAACACTGGCCTGCGTCTGACTCACCCTTATGCCTCTGTCATCAATTACCAACAGGCAGATTCTCCTCTTCAGCGGCTCCAGCTCATGAATTCTGTGTGTGGATTAATCTAAGGGTTAATTTAAGGGTTTGGCCCATGTTTCGTGCTATTTTCACCTCCCAATTTAATGTCTCTTTGGGTGGAAGCACACAAACGGCTCATTATGTGAAATCATGAATATTGTATAGGGTGTGGAAATTTTCTTTAAAGTTTGACTGGTTAAGAACTAGATTATAATAAACATATAGTACAGAAGAAATTGTTTTGATAAACAAGTACATTTAATCTTTGCCATTGTGTGGCTTTCTGGATCTCAAGGGAGCTGGACAGAATGTCTACAGGTGTGTCAAAGTTCTTTGGGGTTAGAGTTTATGTGTTATGCCTGCAGGTGGAGCAACAGTACAAGCCTTATGTCAGGCACTATATGAACGTATACTGTCTGTGTGTACTCTGTTTGCTAATTTGATACATTACAAGACTTGGTCTTTGTGTATATGGATTCTCAGAGAGACAAACTCACAGTGACTTACACAGAGGCTAGAGGACAAACCCTGTCCTTGTAAGGGAAGATGGAGGTAAAATCACTGGGTCTCTCATTCTATATCAAGTCTCTGTCATGATCAATAATAATCAATCATCTCCAATGATTTCACATTAACTGACCTAGTCTGATGTTCACTTTTCATTTGTCTGTAAGAAGGGGGTGGGATAAAACTGATGCTGAGTTTATGGTTGCACAGCACTTTCTATTTGTGCTTAGATCAAAATATATGAAAGCCATTTATCTTCATTTCATCTGTCCATCTAACCTGATTTGCATTTGTCTTCTTATCATTTGTCAATAAAATGCCAAAAGTAATTCATGTTAAGTTCTATGTTACGGATATTACTAAAAAAATAAATTATATATATATTAAATTGAATTGAATACACTACAATTTAAAAGGTTTGTGGTGTTTAAAAAATAACATTTATTAAGCAAGATGCATTAAATTGATCAAAAGTGACAGTAAAGACATTTATAACATCACTATATATATAAAGGGGTGGAGTCAGAAAGACAGTTTCTCATGCTCATCAAAGTTGCATTTATTATTAGTTATTATTATTAATATTATTGTGATTTAAAATAATGGTTTGCTATTTTAATACACTTTAAAACATAATTTATTCCTGTGATGCAAAGCTGCATTTTCAGCATCATTACTCCAGTGTTTAGTGCCACATGATCCTTCAGAAGTCATTGTAATATGCTGATTTATTATTATTAACAGTGTTTTTTTTTCAGGATTCTTTGATGAAAAAAACCCAGCATTTATTAAAAAAAGAGAAATATTTTGTAATAATATACACTACCATTCAAATGTTTGAGGTCGGTAATTTTTTATTTGTATTTTTTTTTAAGAAATTAATTTTTTTCAGCAAGGATGTGTTAAATTAATAAAAAGTGATGGTGAAGACATTATTGGAAAATATTTCTAATTTGAATAAATGCTGTTCTTTTTAACTTTTTATTTATCAGAGAATAAAAAAAATATTAAGCAGCAAAAAATGTTTCTAACATTGATAGTAGATCATCATATTGTTAATAAATCAGAATAATTTCTGAAGGATCATGTGACACTGAGACTGGAGTAATAGATGATGAAAATTCAACTTTGTGTCACATTAATAAATTATATTTTACAGTATATTAAAACAGAAAAACATTATTTTAAATTGTAATAATATTTCACAATATTATTCGCAATATTATTGTTTTTTTTCTGTATTTTTGATCAAATAAATGCATCCTTGTTGAGCAGAAGAAATGTCTTCAAAAAACATTAAAAATCTTACTGATCCCAAACTACTGGCAGTGTATATTCATCAGAGGATCCTGAATAAAGGATCACACACAGAGTAAATTCATATAAAAAAAAAAAAAAAAAAAAAACACAAAAAAAAAACCCAGTTATTTTAAAATATAAAGTTTCACAACATTAAGTTTTTTTAATGTATAATATATACATATATTACAACGCAAATAACATTTTAGGTAAGGAAAACTGATTTTACATAATTCAGACAATTTTTTGTAAAAGCTGTAAAAAATGTAAGATATTTTCTTTAATTAGCAGGAACCAGCGCTTCCTTATGCATTCAGGAACAGTCTGCTATGAATGATTTAACTTTGAATAACTAGGCAAACAATAGTTCCCCTCTGAGCAACGCTCTGCAGTGTGGGCAGCCCTTATGTCAACAAACAGCCTCATTACCTCTAATATGATTTCCGCTGGCATTTCTCTCTTTCTTTCCTTTATTTGCCTACACAAAGATGGAGGGCAAAGTGCAAAAGAGACTAGCGATTACAGTTCAATCCTGGAAGTTGTCATTGTTGTCAGTGGCTGGCCTTGCTCCATGACCCTGCTCTCTGGCTTAACACTTTCTGCCTCTGAACACCACAACAGAGGGGCAAACAGTTCTGTCTCACTGTCTGGTCTCCACCTTCACTTAGACTGCAGCAAAACTGACTGCTGAGATGAGAGAACAGTTGACCCAGAAATGAAAAATCTCCAACCACCCTCAGGTTGCTCCAAACCTGATGCTTTTTTTCATCCACAGTTATCTCTGGCCCTCATCTACTTTTTTATGTAAAAACAGCAAGCATAGACATTCTTATAAATATCTTCTTTTGTGTCCAATGGAAGAAAGAAAATCATACGGGTTTTTTTACAACATGAGGGTGAGTAAATGACAGAACTGGCATTTTCAGGCAATCTATGCCATTAGGATGTGAACCACCATACTCAAATTGTTTATATTATATACATCACATGCATGAAATAAAATGCGGGTTCCTCACACCTGCCGTTAATCTCATATTAAGGCAGACAGCAGAGTCAGGCGGGCTGGATTTTTGATGTTATTTTCACAACATTACTAGTGCTGTGTCGGTATGACTCATTATTGCTGGAATGTTAATAAGAAATGATTAAGCTCATGGTTTTTTGAACAGTCAAACCAGCCCACCTCCAATTCATGTCCAACCCAAATTGCCTTTAAACATTAACCTAAGTCTTTGATTAATTAACTCTGCTGATAAATTTCAGATCATGATTTGGAGATTAAGTCATTCATTATGAGCTTTCCTAAAGGAGTGCTTCTTTTTCAGAAATACAGCAGAGCCTTTGATTTGAACAATTTGAAACAAAATTATGGAAGCCCGTTTCCGCAACATAATAAAAAAAAAGGTAATTGCGACATTATATCTCACAATTTTGAATTGATAACACAAAATTGCGAGTGATTAAATGAGAATTGTCATATGTAAACTGAAATTCTGAGAAAATAGTATTTTTCCCCCTTTGGAATTGGACTCACAATTGCGATTTTATATCGCAATACTGAGGGAAAAAAAGTTAGAATTCCAAGTTCATATCTCGCAATTTTGAATTTGTTTCTCAAAATTGCGAGTTAATATCTCACAATTTTGACTTTATAACTCGCAATTGTGAGTTTATATCACACAGTTCTGAGAAAAAAAGTCAGTATTCTGAGACATAAACTCGCAATTCCGAGAAAAAATTCGGACTTTATATCTCACAATTCTAAATTTATAACTCACAATTGTGAGTTTATATCACAGTTCTAAGAAAAAAGTCCATATTCAGAGATATACACTCGAAATTCTGAGAAAAAATTCGGACTAAATATCTCGCAATTGCAAGTTTATAGCACACAGTTCAGAGAAAAAAGTTTGAATTCCGAGATATAAACTCGCAATTCCAAAAAAAATTCTGACTTTATATCTTGCAATAAAGACTATATAACTTGCAATTGTGAGTTTATGTTACAGAGTTCTGAGAAAGAAGTCAGTATTCCGAGATATAAACTCGGGGAAAAAATGCAACCTTTATATAGTTTTAAATCATGCGATTCTGAGAAAAAAAGCTGATATCTCACAATTTGGACTTCATTTCTCAAAATTGCAAGTTTATATCTCTCAATTCTGACTTTATAACTCACAATTGTGAGTTTATATCACACAGTTCTGAGAAAAAAGTCAGTATTCCAAGATATGAACATGCAATTCCAAGAAAAAATTCTGACTTCATATCTCACAACTGCAAGTTTATATCACAGTCAGAAAAAAGTCAGAATTCACTTTATATAGTTTATATCATGCAATTCGGAAAAAATAAGTCAGAATTGTGAGTTGATATCTCACAATTTTTACTTCATTTCTCAAAATTATATATCTCGTAATTATCGACTTTATAATTCACAGTTGTGAGTATATGTGTGTCACAATTCGGAGCAAAAAAGTCAGAATTGCGATATATAAACTTGCAATCGCAAAAAAAAAGTCAGAATTGTGAGATAAAAAGTTGTAATTCCTTTTTAAAAATTTTTATTCAGTAGCAGAAACGGGCTTTCATACTAAACAGATCATTGTCTGTTGATTTCACAGACAAAATATGGAATTAGAGCACTTTGCCTTTGCACGGCAGTATAGAGGCCTGCTTTCTGAGTAGGTGAGCCATAAATCTGATGTGTTTAGTTGGAAAATTTTTGCACAGCTTGAAGGTACCACAGCAAGTCCTCAGGGTTTTCTGACGGTCCATGACTCCAACGGGCTGCCGATTTAACACAAGGGTAAATAAACAACACTTGCCTGCTGATATATAAACACACACACACGCTCCTTCTGGAGTCAGTTGTAGTCTGCGACAGTTGAAGTTACGCTTGCACAAGTAAGGAACTGCGCAGGCGGTTTTGGCGACAAAGGCAGTATTATGTGGAGAAGGTCAGAGAGGGCTGCATTCATAGATAAAGAGGTAGTCAGATGCTCAGAGAGACCTGTGGCTCTGTTTTTTCCTCTTTCAGTCTTTATCCAGATGACTGGAAAGGAAAATAGAGCCATGCGGGCACATGCACTGAATTTCAACTCTCAAAGCTAGCGTGCCTTCACTTCCCAGGATGTGTTAGAGGCCGAGCGGGGGTCATTCTTCACCTCTGTGTGAGGTGAGTTCAAACACAACGGAGGCCTTTTATGGGGTTACCATAACATCAAACTCTCATTCGGTCATTACATGACAAATAGCGCACAATGCTGGACCTGTGCCCGCCGTCCCGGGAGATGTCAGTAACTCTGGGAACACGCTGGGCTTACTCTTTTACAATAGTCTTCTCATTCAAAGTGGAGGAACGTTCTAAGGCAAACATCTGCACTTGAATTCAGTTCCACTTAAGCGATTCAGTTGATTCATAATGGAGCGTTACTGAGATCCCCCATCACACTTTCTTCCATGATTACATGTGGTTAAACTACTCACAGGTCTGTCATCCTCATATCAAGTCTCTTTCATGATCAATAGTGATCAATCATCTCTAATGATTTCACATTAACAGAGCTAGACTGGGATTTTCTTCCCATTTATCTGTAAGAAGGATGTGGGGAAATTATGCAGTAAAAAATTGATGGAAAACCTGTTAAAATATTAATGACGAAATGTTATCACATAGCACGAGATTATAATTGCAAAGCACTTTTTAGCCTATATTTCCAAGCTTAAAATTTCTTCTTATCCTCAATTAATATTAAATGTAATAACAGCACAAACACCAGTTTGACATTGTTTTATACAACAGTTCAATAAACAAGTTCATACTGAATAACTTACATAAGACACAAAGGGGTGTGCTCGAAGCCTGAATCTGTATTCGGAAAGGCAAAGAAAATGAATAACGTGTTATACGGAGCCACTAAGGGGGCACAGTTAGCCGGTTGCTACCGGTAGCCTGTTACATTACATTAAATACAATTTTATTTACCACATAAACAGAGTAAGAAGAGAATCCTAAGCAGCACAAACATCTAATTTTGTAAAATGTGTGATAAGTACTGCTCGAACTATAGTACAAACACAGAGTTTGTGTGATAGCGAATATCGCAAAGTGAAAGTGCAAAGCGAGCACACGTTCTTAAGCGATTTAAATGCCCCACATATTAATAGATCAATTCAGTGTTTGCAAATAGGGATGACATATTTTTGTGGGTGGAGCTTATCTGGTTGCAGAAAATGATGGTTTTGGCAGCGATCTATGCAGCCATGGAATAAAAGAATATAAAAAGGTAGACTTGAGTTTATGCTTTATTCTCGCAGTTCTGAGATGAAATCTCACAATTCTGATAAGAGAAAACTCGTCATTCTCACTTTTCCCCTCGCCTCTGGCTTTTTTCCCCTGAGAGTTGACAAACTCACTATTGTTGAGTTACATCAACTTCCGAACTAGGAGACATAAACTTGCATTTGCGAGAAAAAAAGTCAGAATTGTGAGATAAAATAAATAAATGTTATGTAAAATGTTATTAGGAATAGGTTTAAATATTATGTCATGCTGTAACTGTAACGTTAGGGCTAATACAATGCGTCCCCTACGAACAACATACGTGAATATTATGTAGACATATTGTTTAAATATCAGATTTATGCTTTAAAAGTAATCATAGCAGTTTTCATCCATAGTCTGTCCGTTTAAACGTCTGTGTTTAACTTCAAATGGCATCTTTGACGACAGTATTCTATAAAAATTATTTGCATTCTGATTCTGGCATCAAAAGGCGCAATTTTTTTCTCTTATTCCATGGATTTCACCCGTTTCCCTCCACTTGTCACCAGTGTTTTTCTGCCACCACTATGCATGCGCAGCTGTGACGTCTACTACAAATTGGTCTATAGGAGCTCCCTGATACCCGCAGTTAATATACAGTATTGTTACCCAATGACATAATTGCAATAGAAAGCATTGAAATATATATTTTTCCTCCCATCTTGTATTTATTCATTTAGGGGTTCTTAGTACACGTCATTTCGAGCTTGGCTGTCCAGCTAAAACCAGCTTGGCCAGGTTGAGAGACCAGCTAAACCCAGCTACTTCCAGCTTAAACCAGCTAAAACCAGGCAAGCAGCTTAGGCTGGTTTTAGCTGTTATTTTCAGCAGGTCTGTCTATTGTTCCTCCGCCAATAAACAAATAAAGCCACAACAGTAACAGAAGTGCATAAATGAGCACTGAGTGAATCATTGTTTCTGAGCAAATCTGTTGAGTAAATAATTCAGTGACTCAACTGGGCGACTCTTGATAGTGGCATCTCTGAGTAAATTTGGTTTCTGAATGAATTAGTAGAGCGAATGATGCAGTGACTCACTTGTTTTGTTCATGAATGGATCTGTGTTTTTGAACGAGGAAACACACACACATAGATTTAATTTGTTGTTTCTTTAAATGCTGAAAACTGTGATGCGTGTGGTCAAATCAAATATTTTTCTTTGGCAGGAACAAGCACTTCCTTTTATGCATGTGAATGATTTAACTCGGAGTAACTAGACAAACAATAGTTTCCTTTTGAGCAACACTTTGCCATGTGTCCAGTCCTTATGTCAACAAATGGCCTAATTATATTTAATATGATTGCTCACTAGTTTTTCTTTCTTTTTCTAATTTGCACACAAATAGAGGGGCAGAATGCAGAGAGAAAGACATTATGTCCTTTAGCAGAGCACTAAAGCCCAGGGTGCATCAGGAGGAGAAGATAAGGAAAAGGTTTTGCTGACTCACTAGCCTAGAAGATATGAGATGAATGTATATTTTAAAATGCACAGTACATGTAGATTCTGGAGAGAAATACACAATATATTCTTGCATATGTTCTTAGGGTCCCATATAGTCCCTCTCTCTCTCCATGAACATTATGGAGAGCAGAGAATTAGCCATGCACCTTTTCAGCTGTAACTCTACACCACACACTTCTCCCTTCATCCTTTGCTTCTCAATTACAGATTTGTTGAATAATTATATGCTTTTATTGTGCTATCAACTTGCTTTAGAAGATATCTGATATCAGCACAGCTTTTGAAATTGGAGCTGTCTTTCACAGAAACAAATCATATTGGCCCATTACAGACACTAGAAGGATCATGACCTCCTTGTGTTTTACTGAAATTAATACAATGAAAGAAAAGAGCAATGTGTGCGTGCCTCATATGAAAATCTATACTCTAATCTAATCTTATCGCACAGATTGTATCTGAGGCCGGTGACTCAGTCTTTTATTCTAGATTTCTTGAAAACTAATTCAAAGGGATGAAATGTCAAGTTCTCTAGGTTAAACACAGTTATTCCAAAATCATGAAAAGTCATTCTATGACAAGTGTAAATAATGTGAGTGTAATGCAGCACTAATAATTCATTATCATTTAAGATCAATGAACAGAAAAAATGAAGAAGTTATTTCCATAGAAATCCATTTACAAACAATATACGTCCAAACTTATCCAATCGAATGCATAACAGCAAATGCAAATGTGCTTCTCACTTTTACGTAAAAATGAGCTTTTATCTCTTGACTAATTAAGTAAACTAAAAGTGAACTGTCACTTCTGTCAGTAAGTCAACAGTCTTTTAACTAGTCTGAGAAAAACAGACTCTGTAATCCATTAGTTGTGAAATCACATGCATTGTCAAATATGCCGTATCTTCAAAGAGGAGCAATGAATGGAGCTTTAAAGGTGCCGCAAGTACAATAAAGAGATAAAGGTTCCCAAGTTCACTATGTTTCACTGAAATGTACCAAGTACAACCTAGTGCATTGTAGGTATGCTTCAGATTACATTTTTAGTACTATATATAGTACTATAATTACATTTTTCTACCTTGATAAATGATTACCTTGGTAAGTGACAAACAATTTCGGAATCTGCAGTACACAAGCACTGAGCAGACATCACCTACGTCCTAATCATTCCACTTTTACAGATACCGTCAAATCCTAACCTTCTCAATCGCAGATTCATGCGCATCAGTGCATGAAGTATGTTCGGATGTAACTGAAACTCTGTCTTTTTAAGTGCCTTCTCCTTTGCTCCTCAGTGCGTGAAAGGAGGAGGAGGTCTTCATCTTATCCCTGGGAGTTTCCCTTTGGCGCTAACATGGTGGGATTCCTGGAATTGTACTCATTTTGAAACTTAACTGCCAGTGTGACAGGTGTGCCCATGGTATATGGGTAACGGCTCACTTTGAAACCCTTTCTGTGTAAGCCTGACAGGATGTGAAGGGCCTCATAGTCTGGGAAAGTATTCTGTGCTGTCACACTAGAACATATATGTTTCAAACATTACAGCATGCTACAGGAAACATGAGACATTTCTTGTAAATGTTTAAGGTATTAACATACTGTATATACGTGCTGGTATATATAGATGTACTGTACGTGGTATATTTAGAGTGACTTCCAAAAACGTGTCTGAAACCACACTGAAAATGTGAGATTTACATCTAATTTAATCTAATAAATAAACAGGTTTAGAATTTAGGTAAGGAAAAAAAGTTTTATAATTTACAAATTAAATAAGCAATTCTTTAAAAAGTAAGAAAAAAACATGACCAGGTTTTACACAAACTAATCCAACTCTGAAATTCTTATACAATAACATTTAAAAATAAAAGAGTTTGTATCAGTCAGTTATGTTCAAGTTATATACTCAAGACATAAATTTGCAATTGCAAGTTATATGGTCATAATTGTAAAAAATAAACTATCAATTCTGAAAAATAAAGTCAGAATTGCGAAATATAAACTCACAATTCTGATTTTTTCTCAGAATTTCAAGTTTATATCTCGCAATTAGTGCTGTCAAATGATTATTAACGATTAATCGCATCCAAAATAAAAAATGTTGTTTACAAAATGTCTGCTGTTTATATTTATTGTGTATATATAAATATACATACATACAGTATATATTTTGAAAATATTTACATTTATATAAAATTATATACATTTCTATTCATATAGTTTACATTATATACAAATATATTTAACATATAAACATTTTTCTTAAATATGTACATGCATGTGTGTGTATTTATATTTACATAATAAAAATACACAGTACACACACATATTATGTAAACAAAAAAAAACGTTTATTTTGGATTCGATTAATCATTTGACAGAACAACCTGCAATTCTTACTTTATAACACGCAATTATGAGTTATTAAGTCAGAATTGTGAGATATAAACTCGAAATTCTAAGAATATATCAGTCTTTTTCCTCAAAATTAGACTTTATAACTCACAATTGTGAGTTTATATCTCACAATTCTGAGCAAACAAGTCATAATTGCGAGAAATTTTTTTTATAAATCGCAAGATTTAAACTTGTAATTGTGAGCAAAAAAGTCAGCATTGCGAGTTTTTACCTTGCAATTCTGCCTTTATAACTAACTAATAATGTGAATTTACATCACGCAGTTCTTACTTTATTTCTCACAATTGAGTTCATATCACGCAATTCTGAAAAAAAAGACAATTCTGAGAAAACAAGTCATAGTTGCAAGGAAAAAAGTCAGAATTGCGGGATTTAAACTTGCAATTGTGAGAAAAAAGGCAGAATTGTGAGTTTTTATCTTGCAATTCTGCCTGTAGAACTCGCAATTGTGAGTTTATATCACGCAATTCTGAAAAAAAAAGCTGCGAGTTTATATTCACAAAAAAAAAAAAAAAAAAAAAAAAAAAAAATTCACAATTTTGACTCACAATTGCAAGTTTATATAATTCTGAGAAAACAAGTTATAATTGTGAAGAAATCTAAACTTGCAATTGTGCAAAAAAAATTGAATTTCGAATTTATATCTCGCAATTCTGACTTTATAACTCACAACTGTGTTTATATCACGTGGTTTTGACTTTGTAACTCGCAAGTTTATATCAAAATTCTGAGAAAAAAGTCAGAATTGCACATTTTTATCTTGTTCATAGTTTTTATCACGCAATTCTGACTTTATAACTTTTTGTATTGCGAATTAATATCACAATTCAGAGAAAAAAAGAATTGTGAGATAAAAAGTCACAATAACATTTTTTTGTTTTTTATTAAGTGGCGGAAACTGGCTTCCATATATGCTTGCTGGTCACGTGAAGCCGCCTGAAAATACACACTATTTTACCATGCTCTTACTTTTATATGAATCCTCTGTTCCATTTTAAAACAGTATGATGCTAATTCACATCTGCTGTCAGTGGAGATCATTTGTTGGAAAATTTGTAAATGGAAAATTTGCTATCCAGTGCACCTGAGGATATGAAATGAAGTGCAGTCATAAACCAAAATGATCCACAAACATGGCAGAACACCTTGTTACTTTGTTATGGCTGATGAAAGCTAAACGCAACCTTACTTTCCCTACAATGCTGCATTGAAAAGCAAAAGCTGTGTGTAAGTTTAGTGACGAGAATCTGAAATCAAAACAAAGGATAAGTGTGTGGGTTATGTAACTGCGATTATGGGGCATTAGAGTAATCTGCTCCACACTGTTTACTGCAGACAGAGCAGCTGCCCACACTCATAAGAGAAAGGGACAGCAGTAATGGTGTTACACTCAAACGGACAGAAAAGCTCAGTTATACTGCCAATGTGTTCAGCAGCTCAGTGCTACAACACTCTATATACCTTTTTAATGCTGCGGTGGTCAACAATCACTCATGGCATCTCACTCAACATGCCCCCTCACTATAAACACATGCTTATCTCTGCTTTTAATGTACATGCAATGCCACATTGAAGTCTGTTCACATCTCCTCTTAAGTCCTGTGTGAGCAAGGCCCAGGATTAGGTCTGTCTCATCTCATTACGGCCCATGTTCAATGGCAGATGCTTGGGGTTTCCAGGTCAATGTCCGTACTATATGGTTTATCCATGACCCTGTCTGTCCAGACAAAGCTGTGTTTACACACACCAAGGCACCTCAGGGCAACTAACAATAGGATTTTATGGTCATAAGTAAAGGAACTGCCATTTTAGCACTGGTCAGCTTCAGCTATGACAGCTGGATTTTATGTGTCTGCCATTTTGGAGAACTATCAGCTGTTCAGACCTAAAGAATCTTGGGACAAAGTGTTCTGAAAGTGTCTAGGCTTTTGTGTGACTGATCGTGAAGGACAGGTTTTACACACAATGGTTGGTTTTACTAAACTGATGCTAACAATGCCAAAGTCATGGGTTTGACCGCATATACTGTATAAATACATTTTTAAAAATGCTGGGTTAAAGGAATAGTTCACCCGAAAACTAAAATTTGCTGTTGAATTTAGGTCATCTAAGATATAGGTGACTTTTTTTTCTTCAGCAGCCCTGCTGAAAAATCCAGCATAAACCAGCATGGATTCCAAGCTGGTCCAAGCTGGTTAGTGCTGGTATAGTGCTGCTCTAGGCTGGTTTACGCTGGTATACAGTAGTCAACATTTGAAGTGGATCAAAACCTTTCATTAAATTTGTCCTAAAAGCAAACCAATACCCATTCTTGTCTTTTAACAACTTTAACTTCAACTTTTTTGATCCGCTTCATTTGTTGACTACTGTAGTGCTAGTTTAGGCTGGTTAGTGCTGGTGTAGGCTGTATTACGCTGGTATAGTGCTAGTTTATGCTGGTTAGTGCTGGTATAGTGCTGGTCTAGGCTTGTTAATGCTGGCATAGTGCTAGTTTATGTTGGTTAGTGCTGGTGTAGGCTGGTTTACGCTGGTATAGTGCTAGTTTATGCTGGTCTAGGCTTGTTAATGCTGGCATAGTGCTAGTTTATGTTGGTTAGTGCTGGTGTAGGCTGGTTTACGCTGGTATAGTGCTAGTTTATGCTGGTCTAGGCTGGTTTATGATGGTATAGTGCTAGTTTATGCTGGTTAGTGCTGGTCTAGGCTGGTTTACGCTGGTATAGTGCTAGTTTATGCTGGTCTAGGCTGGTTTATGATGGTATAGTGCTAGTTTATGCTGGTTAGTGCTGGTCTAGGCTGGTTTACGCTGGTATAGTGCTAGTTTATGCTGGTTAGTGCTGGTATAGTGCTGGTCTAGGCTGGTTTATGTTGGTATAGTGCTGGTCTAGGCTGGTTAATGCTGGTATAGTGCTAGTTTATGCTGGTTAGTGCTTGTGTAGGCTTGTTTATGCTGGTAAAGTGCTGGTCAGGCTGGTGGACCAGCATATCCATGCTGTTCTCAAGCAAAATGGAGATGGTGATGCTGGTTCTCCAGCATGGTCTTGCAGGGTTGACTATCAGTAGGCCAGCTGTCTGTTTGCAAGTAGTGTTTTAGGGACAAACATAGTTTTTGCTTGCATATTTCTCTATTTAACACATTGATGATGTAACAGAAAAAACAATGTAAGTTTAAAACATAATTCACTAAATTATATGATAACTTTGACAGATGTAATTTCTTTTGATTCCTGTGATTATTATGATTACATAATTAATGTCACTGTAAACTGGTAAAATGTTTCAAAGCATCAAAGGAATTGTCTCCTGTTTCATAAGATCTGTACACAAATCAGTTAAAAGAAGCTTGAGTATGTTGCATAACAAATTCATTTAGAGATATGAAAACCAAAAAAAATGGCTAATAGAAGCTTAATCATATGTGGTTTGTTCAATAATAGGGGATATGAGAAGAGCTCTTTTAATGGGACAGTTAAAAACTTAATAATGAAAGTTCAAAACTGCAAGTTGTTGTTTTTAAAGACGTTCATACTTTTCTGGGAAGTCACATACGTCCGAATCCAGGTGTCAGTCATTGATTTAAAAAAAAAATACACATAGTAAAAGGTATGTCAGTGTAGTGAGGACCTTGAAATATGATTGAAAATAGTGATAGCTTGCACTTTCTGCGTGTAACTGCTGAAAAAGAGTTAATTCAACCAAATTCAATGGCCAATTGCCCAACTAAAATGAACACTAATTACCATAATGTACCATGCTGAAAAACACGTATGTTGAAAAAACAAAGGCAAACTGGTTTGCAGAAAATTAATATAGTAATTCTGTTTTTGCAGTTGTTTAATCATCCTCTGGTGATATATTGATTTCATCTAAGGCTGTGTTGCTGCAAGTAGTTGAAGTGTTTCTGCTCACATCTTCACTTTTTTCTTTTCTTGCTGTTCCTCTTCTTCTGCTTTTTTATCGTGTGTTATCACTAATGCTCAGTCATCACTTGTAGAGTGAATCTACTTTATTTCACCAACTACAACACAGCTTTAGTGTTAGTTTTACTCTCTATAGATCAGGACCATGTGAAAACTGAGCAACATAGTTTTTCTTTATTGAATAATTTATTAAAATTAATTTGGAAAATTGTCTTGGTCTTCAACTACAAACACAAACCAACTTCAAAAGAAATGTGACATGTAACACATACACAAGTTGTGGTCTTACTGGGATCATACCAGTACCTAAAAGTCAACAAATGCTGGTCCACCAGCACACCAGCATCCCAAGCTTGTCCCAGCATGCAAAACATACCCTATGATGGTCCACCAGCACACCTGCTTACCGTGCTGGAGACCAGCAAACCAGCATCCCATGCTGGTCCCAGCATGCAAAACATACCTTATGCTGGTGACCAGCAATGCTGGATTTTTCAGCAGGGAGATACAGAAGATTTTTAGGTGAAACCGCTGTCCTTAGCTGCCATTGTCCCATTTTTGAGGGTCAAAAAACCCCCAAACAAATCAGACAAGAACAAATCAATACCCATGGCTCCTGAAATGATCTGTCTGTCTAAGAAAAATCACGTTATTTATAACATTATTACCTTACTATACTTACTATTACTATTTTTGGGTAAACAACCCAGGGCTTCATAAAATATAGACAAACCCAATGATGGGGTTCTTTTGATGTTTAACCCAGCTGTCTGAGTAGTTTTATTTAACTCAACTTTTGTTTTTATTACTATATGGCTGGGTTGAAATGAACCCAAATACATTGTAAATTAAAAATCAGACACATAATTACTAGAAACATCAACAATAATCAAAAAGTGAATAATTATTAAGCAATTTAAAAACAAATGTTTATCATTTATTATTTATTCAACATATTAAGAAATGTTAAATTACTGAACATATTAGTAAATGTACATTTCTAACCTATTTTGGGTTCATTTTAAGCCAGGCATATAGTAATTTTTAAACAATAGTTAAATAAAACTAACCAGAATATTGAGTTAAACATTTAAAGCAATTGCTGGGTCAAAACAACCCAATTGCTAGATGGTCCATATTACAATTACAATATTACAATTCTGTACTGTTTAAGTTTCTTGTATTTTTTGCAGCTCTGGTGAGCATAAGTACAACAGTGTTTTAGTGTCATGTTAATAAATAAGAAAAATCTAAAATTACGAGAATGAAGTCATAGAAATGCGAGAATAAAGTCAAAATATTTAGAGAATAAAAAAAAAATTAGGAGAATAAAGTCAATATATTTTGAGGAAAGTCAAAATTACGAGAAAACAGAAATATTTCGAGAATAAAGCTGAAATTATGAGAGTAAAATCGAAATATTTCAAGAATAAAGTCATTGCACTAACACGTTGTCATACATAAGAGACTTCTTTAACATAAAAAAATATATGTGGACTGTTTATGTAAAGAATAATTAACAATGGGCCATTAAATTATTAGAAAATAATGCACACCTGAGGTGGTTATATGACTACAATGCGAAGCAGAGTGTGCATTATTTTCTAATAATTAGATGTCCCAGAATCAAATTTTCCACTTATACTATGGTAACCACACCTCAAATATTGTTCAGATGTTGTATTTCAAGACACTGGTCAGGTTTTTGTCCTTAAACGTTCTTGTGAGTAGGATTCATTTCTTATGCATCTCATCCAACAGCTCTGCTGCTAATTCCAAAATGTCATTTTAGACGTAGCAACGCAGGCAGTTAATAATGAAGTTATGAGAGAGAGATTTAGCATGTGTGAATTACTGGAGTCTGTGTCATGATGGGTTTTGGTTATATTGCTGTTGTAAGCTGTAAGGACCTTTGAAATAACTGAAATCATTTGGTGATAAGTGATATGGACATGTTATGCGGTCAAGCCCTGCCTGGAACTACTTTTGCATTGCATTTCGCTGAATATAATTGCACGCCTTAGAATGTTTGTCAGCCAATCAAATTCAAGCATTCAACAGTGCCGTGGTATAATTGAATTTAATACAAAATATCGAACCATGCACAATTCCGTATCCAATATTAACCAATGTGATATATGTTTTAATAGTCTCTATCCAATATGGTAGATATACTGTGCATTCCTAATAATAAGCAACTGCCAAAAATAGTGTTTGAAACCATATTCATAAAGTACTGAAGATATGCCTATGTGCCTGTTGGTTGCTGTTCCAGCCGCTTGGCAAAACTACCTGACCCAGTTTCAGGTTGCTGTTCACTGGCAGGATGACTTTATCCTCCCAACTCCACTTTACATGTCCGGGAGGTCTGATAACAGCTGGAAAAAGAAATCCAGCTCTTCCAATAACATGGAACGTCAGCGCTGCTGGTGTCTGGAGCCATTTGGATGGCAGAGCCACTGTTGCAGGCCAGATAAAACAAGACTCTGAGTATGACAATAGGGGAAAACTGTTACACCCCTACTGCTATCATAACTCTAGTTTTGTTATAGATGAAGCATAGCTTAATCACTTCTTTGTCATGCAATTGCAATGCAATGAGTGAGAACAACAAATATCTGTGAGTCAGCAGTGACAGAGGTACAGTATCAAGTTATCCACAGTCAGACAGATCAAGTAAAGTCAACTGTCTGTGGTGGTAATGAGGAAAGTATGGAGGTTTAAGCCATTAAGCAGGGCTGACCTCAAGGCTAGAGTTCAAAGAGGTTTCTTTTGGCAGCTGTGGGAGTTAAAAGGAGTTGAGTATCAAATGTGAGCGAAGCAGTCAAAAAGCACATCTTAGATATGAACCGCCGCTACTTCCTCATTGCAGTGAAATGCGATATGCAGCAATGGGCTTCTTTGAAATTCTACTGAATAAAAGTTAAAATGTCAGCGTGGGTGGTGTGCTTTTGGAATAACATTCTCATTTGCATTTAATGTGGAAGATGCAGTTCGTGCCAAATCATTTGATATAATTCACATATTTAGAATTCATAATGATCTCTCACTGATGCCTTATGCTCTTGTAAAAATGAGCAGTTAATATGCTGTGAATGACTGTCATTAATGATAAATTCATGACATTGCTTTAGATAAAGTTTATTAGATTAATAGATCTAAGTTCAAAGGTCTACAGTAGCATTTGTATGCAGATGCCATTTGGCTTGATATTTTTGCGCCACTGTAAAGTGTCCTTGAACTACATTTAACTGAAAGCATTTCAGTACATTCATATGCTAATAGGCCAGCAGTAAATGTTGTATCGGCATACTTTGTACTACATCAGAGCGCGGCAGATCTGCCAGACCATATATGGCGTTTCCTTCCTCAGTAAAAGTTGTAGCAGTGCCAAGCACATAGCTGTGAATGTGTGCCAAGAGAAAGCAGGAAATCACTCATATATCTTTAAGATAAGAAGGGGTCTGCATTTTGGGTACACAAAGAACAAAGCGCAGCTGTCACGGCTGTTTCCTGCGTGTTCGCCACCATTGCTGTTTAATATCGTTATCTTCTGTTGTCAAGTACACATTATCAGACAGGTTTACTCAACTGAGTCGCATTTATGTCACACTTGCATGTGATTCTATTGTATGTGCACGTGTATCCAGGTTAGAGTTTCTTCAAATATGCCGAATGAGGAGCTTTATTTTTACGAGCCAAATAAGCAAAGTCATGCCAAAAAGGTACAAATAAAACACTAAAAACATATATACCAGCGCATGCCCACGCATGCCGCTCTTTGAACATTCATCTAAACTATGTTCCTTCAAGATAAGGAGGCAAGTAGCAATACAATACTTGTCAAAGATATTTACAGCCATGCCGTGCAGTAAACAATAGGACAGAACAATAAAGGGTCCTTGAGGCACTCGGTTTGTCAATAGTTACTTGAATGGCCTGCAATCGAATATATGTTACACTGCGGATGTTGAAGATCAAAATGATCTGGGAGGCATGCAGTTGACTGATGGAAAACAACCCAAACCAAACCTCTGAAATGACAAAGAAGTCTTGTGACCACACTGGCCTCTTGTGAACTCCTGATTTTTTCGGAGCCCTGACTACTGTGTGCCACATGTTTGATTCTTTACCCTCTTGTGGCCAGCCTTCATGAAGACCACCCTCCAGTCATCTAATCCATAATTGTTTGCAGGTTCAGCTCTGAAAGCGGTATTCATTATGACCCAAGTCAGAGTTGGTCAACCCTACCATCACTGGTACTAGATGGTGTGATCTACAAATATCAGATGTGCAATGTAACTTTCATTCAGGGCTCCAGACCAAAAATATTAAAGGGGTCATGACATGAGAAATCAAATTTGCCTTAATGTTTTGGCATATAAAAGGTCTTTGTACCATTAAAACATCCTGCAAGATTCCTATCCTAAAACGTTCTCTGCATTATAAACAAAGCATTTATTTAATCAAGCTCATTTGGCTCATTTGGTTTCGAGGTGCCAGTGTGACGTCACCCGGGCACTGTTGTTTGCATAAACGCAGCTTCCAGAGGTAGACAATGACAAGGCCCCGTCCACTGGCATTCAGTCGCTTGACGTCTTGACACTTGATTACGTTGAATGCGAGTGTCATGTCATGTCATGTCAAAAGCAAATGATCTTGTCTACACTGGATACAGTATAGAGATTCGAGTTCACTTTCTGACACAGTCCACGTGCTTGAGTCTGTCGTCAATTGGACAAATGGAGTGAAAGTTCGCTTTGACGTGCTTTGTTTAAACAGCTCGTTCGCGTCTTTCCAGATATCAGATGGAACCCACTGTAAGAAACAAGTCGATAGTTTATTTTTAATGGCATCCCGAATTGTGTAAGAGAATTGTTCGGACAATTGTCGGACGAGGCAAAGTGTCATAGAGAGTTTACAAAGAAACATTTGTTGAAAGAGGAAGCGGTGCTAGATCTGACACAGCTGCATCACAAACGGTAAGTAAATAATTTAAAAATGCTTTGTCCAGAAATGACATGTTTTATTTTGATCATTTTGTCAAAACACTCACATGCAAAAGCGAGGTTGCGGAGCATTCATACTGTTTCCTATGCAATGACATTAGCCAATCACAACAATGGCCGATTACAGACTGAAGTCTTAAAGGACCTGCACCTTAAAGGGGTCATCGGATGCCCATTTTCCACAAGGTGATATGATTCTTTAGGGTCTTAATGAAAACTCTATAATATACTTTGGTTAAAAATTCTCAACGGCTATGTAAAACAACACCCTTTTTACCTTGCCAAAATCAGCTCTGCAAAAATCATCCTGTTCTGGTCAAGGTTGCTTTAAATATTAATGAGCTCTGCGTGCCCCGCCCCTCTCATCTCTCTGTGGAGTGACGAGCCTGTTTACTTTAGCCACATTTAGCTGCGTTTAGCCGTAAACTTGCTAACTAAGATGTTATTAGGAAAGGCGATCGATTCATAAAGATTCATAAAAAAACCCTTATACTCACTTCTGCTGTAAGTGAAGCTGGATCACAAATAATTTGCGCAAACATAGACAGATCTAGATTGGAAGGCGCATTCCCTTCACACACAAACGTAATCCACTGCATCCTTAGCGGCTCAGATGTCGGATGTAAATGACGACCACTATGTTCATTATTTCATCCAGCAACACAACACCTCAATCGCTCAATTAGAGATATTCTCGTCTAACTTGCATCCCTGCTCCGGCATCGAAACAATGGAGCTCGACTGTTACAGCTGATTTAAGGCGGGTCTGAAGTAAGACGCTCATGTCAATCAACTATCATGGGAGCTGCCTCTGTCGGTGTGACGCCACATCCAATGCATCGATGACCCCTTTAAAACAGGTAGTTTTGGAAAGAGGGTCAGAATGAGGGTTGAAAATAATATTTTTTTTCCACATATTTATGGGTTTTTTTGTGCAAACACATTATTATATATATATATAGACTATATAAATTGAAAAAATTAAAAATTGTAATGTAATGCCTTTTTCCAGCTTGTGTTGCAATGACATCTTTTGTTATGTTGACGTAATAAACTGAGATGATACGCATCAAAGTTTTAGAGGAAAAAACACCAGCGTTGATGGCATAAATGCTAATAGCATGCTCCAGTTGTGGCAGCATGTGAAAGATTGAAATTGACTTGCAAAAAGTGCAGACAAACAGTGTCTACTTCGTGCACAACTTCAACAAAATACAACAGCTAAAGCTGTAACAATACCGTTAACAATTCTTGTTTATAATCAATAATAATGTCTTCTTGTTATCAAGAGTATACCATATTTTTGTAGTGCTCTTACCATATAATAATCGGAATAAGCTTTGTGCTCTGTTACTTTTAATAAACAAAGTATCAAAATTCAAACAAAAAATACAGTTTTGGTACTCATAAATGTAGCATGAGCAATCACTTTAGTGCCTCAGTTCAAGCGGCTTGTGAACCCATCATATTTTTCTCTTTACATCTATAGTACAGAATAAACATGAACGAACATCAAAAAGTAAATTTTAAGATACAGTACAGCTTGCCGAAATGTCTCATATTATCGCTCATTCAGTGTTTCAAACTACGGAAAACGTTTAAATCTTGTAAAAATAATCAATTTGACAGTACATTCAGAATAATCATTCGTCGTCCATAAGCTCATTAGTCAGCTAGCAAAAATAACTGCAAAGAAGAGCATTTTGCTAAATATATGCTCTATGTTGCATATTCATATTTTTACTTAACCAGTTGTCTACATGATAAGAAAGAATGCAAGGAGCTAAAGATAAATGTCCACACCTCCTATATAATTGCATGTTACTAATGAAGAAAAACAGTCAGGATGTGTGCAGGACATATGACAACACTTAAAAGAAGCATTGAGGAGGAGCCCAAAATTCTCTCAATGACCAAGTAGTCCATGATATTGGCACAGTTTCTGTGCAATAAACAGTTTTTTGTGACTGTATCTAGTTTTCAAGTTGGAAAATACATTTAGTTCCCACTTTAAGTAAACCTTAGTTCCCAGGATATCTACAAGATGGATTAAAATGCTGATGTTGTAAAAGGAGGGGAGACATAAAAACCTGACCGTATGACTGACATGTTAAGGTGTTTTAAAAAAAAAAATAAATAAATGCAACACATTTATTCTGTGACACTTAAAATATGATGCCTATTTTTGTTTCATATATTGATTCTTTATTTTTTATTTTTTGTCTGGAGTCCTGATTATGTTGTAGTATAAAAAATATGGATTTCATTGTGTCAGGCTAAACAATGACAATGTTTTTTATCACCCAGGAGTTAAATATAAACTCAAGGCCTCCTTGTTTTTCACAAAAGTAGTATAGGGAACACAAACAACCTGGCAGTTGGTCAGCGTGTCCCTTTATAATGGATATGGCAGCAGTAGGTGTCTTCCGTAATTGCTCCATATAAAAAGACGACTGTCCCACATTGGGTGTAATGTACTCTGACATTGTCAGCAGCACAGCATGACCGCTCCCAGGGCATAATGGCTGCAAGCATTGTGAATTTCATTTCGTTTAGAGTGAATTAGCCCCCACTCCCGTGTAACCACAGGGTGCTCTATAACCAAGGAGCACAGGTAACACTGCCGGTTTACTGGAAAACAGAGGTCGCTGAATTAATGTGCCAAGCTAGATAGAGGACAAAAAAACAGAGAATGACTATGAATCATCACAGTTATTGCTTTATCTTCTTAGATACCTTGTTCTGATCCCAAGTCAGTTTTTATTGGTAGGTTAATGTGGACAGGTGCGTGATTAACTGTAATTTTCTGTTGTTTCCTTTTATGTCTTGGCTCAAAACAGACATGCAAGAGATGTTTTGTCTCGTGAAGTGACTTCACAGACGCTACAACATTACAGATGCAAAAAAATGGATTCTACAGACGTCTAGGTGATGAATAAGTCAGTGGTGTGACATTAAAAATGGATAAGTTCATCTGGAGTTTACTGGAACTCTCTAGTCAGTAGGGATTAGGGTTATAGGGTTTAAACAAAAGGTATTTATAAATCCTTATGCTTATTATAATGATAATCTTAAAATCACATTCTGCAAGCTGTATTTACTGAAACATGCACAATATGGCATGTGTGTGGCATACGGCAAATAGGAGCTCTGTGTATTGACTGTGACAGTGACACTTAACCATATTCTGGTCCACCAAAAAAACCTCACTCACTTTAATTAAAGAGGAGCAGATAAAGCTATCAGATACCCCACTTAGCACTGCTCACTCTGTGCCGACACCTAAAGCCTGCTGCCATTATGGATATTAAATAGCTGTGCTGCTCTGATGTGGTTTCATTAAACTGTAAAACAAATGCACAGGGGTTCGGACAGCTGATCCATTTGGTGGCACAGTGCTGAAAAGGATCTTGGTAGTCAGTGACATTTAAGCTCCCACAAAAGTACAGTTAATGTTAGGCAACATCTGACTAAGAATTTTTATTACTCTTAATTTTTTCTTTACTTTTTTACTTTCCTGTGCATATGGATTCTTTATTTACATTATTCCACTGAATAAAAAAAAAAATAGGTAATTGTGACTTTTTCTCACAACTGTTTACATCTGAATTGCGTGATACAAATAATTCAAAAAAATACTTTTTTCTCAGAATTGCGACTATGTACTGTAACTTGCAATCTTGCAAATATAAACTTGTAATTCTGAGTTTTTTCTCAGAAATGCGAATTTGTAACTCGCAATTCCAGCTTTTTTTTTCTCAGAATTGCGCAATACAAATTCACAGTTCTTACTTTTTCCTCAGAATTGCCTGATATAATCTCCCAGCTGCAAATTATAAATTCAGAATTGTGAGATATAAACTCGTAATTTCGAGTTTTTCTCAGAAATGCGAGTTTGTATCTTGCAATTGTGAATTTTTTTTTTTAGAATTGAGATATAAACTCGCAATTCTGACTTTTTCCTTAGAATTGCGTGATATAAACTACCAACTGTGACTTATAAATTCAGAATTGTGAGGTATAAACTCGTAATTCCGACTTTTTTTCAAAATTGCAAGTTTGTATCTCGCAATTCAGACTTTTTTCTCAGAATTGCATGATACAAATTCACAATTATTACTTTTTCTTCAGAATTGCACGATATAAACTCCCAACTGGGACTTATAAATTCAGAACTGCAAGATATAAACTCTTAATTCCGAGTTTTTTTCTCAGAAATGCGAGTTTGTATCTTGCAATTGTGACTTTTTTTCAGAATTGCGAGTTAGTATTTTGCAGTTCTGATTTTTTTTTCTCAGAATTGTGATATAAATTTGCAATTCAGACTTTTTCCTCAGAATTGCATGATGTAAACTCCCAAATGCAAGTTATAAAGTCTGAATTGTGAGATATAAACTCGTACTTCCACCTTTTTTTCTCAGAATTACGAGTTTGTATCTCGCCAGTTGATATTTTCCTCAGAATTGTGTGATATAAACTCACAACTGCGATTTATAAAGTCAGAATTGCAAGATATAAACTCGTAATTCCGATTTTGTATCTTGCAATTGTGAGTTTGTATCCTGCAACTGTGACTTTTTGCTCAGAATTATGTGATATAAACTCTCAACTGCAAGTTAGAATTGTGAGTTTATAACACGCAATTCTGGGAAAAAAAAGTGAGAATAGCAAAATAAAAAGCCGCAATTACCTTTTTTATTCAGTAGCGGAAAATGGGCTTCCATACAAAACACAAAACAAAACAAAACATAACAAAACAAAAAACCCCATCTCCCCAGAAGTGTGAGACTACTGGCCCACAACTCAATTCTATTTGTGAGCTTAATTTGCATAGTTGGTGCACAGTGTCTGCAGCGTGTGAATGTTAACCACCTTAACTCAACAGTTAATGGCCCTACTAACTTTTTTTCAGCCAATAAGAACACAAACAGTTAGGAATTTCTGTGTGGTACTGAAGCCGCCCTTGGCAGTGACTAACAAGCTCCTTCTCACCTCTAGTTCACACTGAAGAACTGAGAAGACATATTATACACGAGCCAACAAATGTAGCGTTGCCCAATTTTTTGCCGCACAAAAACTGATTGTTGTTCATGATTATGCTTTATGTTCCTCCAGTTGTTATTATGACAAGCTTCATTATTTTCTGCCAAACGTGTTGCAATACATGGCACATAATCTGTGAGAAATGCCATAGGCACACATTTAATTGATCGCTCCTCTATTTGTAAACAAAGTGTGTGACAAACCCACAAAAGTAGGCGGTGGGACTTTGGCTGCGAATAGGTGTGACATCCTCTACCATTATCACACTCTCTTGAGTTGATAAGTGGGCAGCTGGCTTTGAACGAATGACCTTCATTTAGAACAATTAATGTCAAGGATGAAATGGAGAGCGTTTTGACAGTAAGTTGCGAAATTCCCCTCCTCTGAACTAAAATAGTGTGAATTTTGTACGTTTACGTAGCAACATGAAGTCTACACCAAATTTTCCCTTTCCCCTCTACGCACGTCATATTATTTCCATGTGCATTAACATGTAAGCAGCAGCGGCTCACAACTAGGCTTGTTAATATAAGCCAGAAGATTTTGAGTTGAAACGGGTCATAAGAGCATGTTTTCTTTCAGAGAGAGTTGATGGGATGAACTGTGGGATTTGTCATAAAACACTTGTCTACTTTAATCTGTAAGAGTGTAATCCACCTTTACATGGACATGGACATGGACATGGTTTAGCCAAAAATCCCACAAAAACTATCAACTTTGCTTACATACTAGGATAAGCTTCAGAGAGAGCCTGAAGAAGTTTGATTGATAATTCTTCTATGCGTATCTTCATAGCGGTACTTCTAGAGAATTCCCAGAACAAGCCACAAAAGAGGGCACTTATTTCCCTTTAATAATTCGTCAGAGTCTCTATTAAGTGCACTTCCTGCTCTGTTTAGCATCTCTCCGTTCAATGTCCCGTCCTCTGCGCCTGTGGCCTGGGCTGAGCTCACTACACTGTGTGGTCCAAGGTTACAAATATGATTTACAGCAACCAGAGAAAGGAGCCTCCTTCTGAGAAAGTAGAGAACACATACTGCATCCATGTGAGAGCAGGAATGTGCTGCCGCCGTTAGTGTGCTCGCTGTTTATCTGAAGCAGAGGTATGAACACGTGAGACTGTGGAAAGAGCTCGGGAAAATATGCATCATGAATAGTAACTCACAACTGAGCTGTGTTTTGAGTTTAATTGCACTACGGTTGTGTATACAGTCTGCATATTTGTTAGTACTACTGAATCTGGTACAGTACGTAAGATGTGTCCAATATTTTAAGCACTTCACACAGGATAGTTAAAAGAGTCTCTTTCTGTGAAGCGTCAGGCCTGGGAAATGATTGGAAATTAATGTGTTGCCCAGTTCTTGGAAGCAGAAATATCCATGGAGACTTCTGGTCAGCACACCTTGTTGATTTATGAGGAAGTCCTGAGGGGAGTTTCACTCTGTCAACAGTGCTGCTCATTATACATATTCACGCATCACAAACAAGACCTCCAATATTTCAGAGCGCCTCGGACAAATACGATCTCTCACTGAGGTAGAGCAGCGTTTAGGAAGCAATGCTAGAAATTAACATTTAGAGTGTGAGACTCTTTTATGACAACATATGACTTTGTATAAAAACTTACAACTTTTATATATTTTTTAACAAACATGGTTATGTTTACCGAGCAAGCTTGTAATATCCGGAAAGTGAAGCATATGGAGTCAAGTGTTTGCAAGTGTTTGCTGTTTTACTGCCTTTAGTGTTCATTTCTTTTGGAAACTGCAGTGATATGTACTTATTGGTACGTATTTTGCAAAAAACTTCCCACAGGTTTTCTGCATGAGATCAGGTAGACATTTAGTTGCAAATTTGTACAATTATGACATTTCATGAAAAAGGGATATATTTTGTGTTTACTTTAATGACAAGCTACTATCTAAATGTGACTTATGTTTCCTAAAGTATATTAAAACTTTTTAGATCCACTGTTTTATAAGAAAATTATATCAGTTTTTCCACTTCAAAACTTCACATTTTATTCAATGCCTTACTTGCTGTTTCTTTCTAATTGTTTGTGAAATTCACTAGTAATTTTTGAGTGAAGACTTCTATGCCAAACTCTACATTTCTACACCAAATTCAAAAATTCCTACACCATTTTTTATTTTTTAACTATATGCCAGTAAAATATTAAAGAAAATGCACAATTTGTATGATTTTGCAGTCTAACCAAACGCCACAACTGTACATTAACATAAAATATTAATTGGTTAGTTCAACCAGAAATTAAAATTCTGTCATTAATTACTCACCATCATGTCATTGATGAAAATAGATAAAAAATAGTCCAGTTTTCTGACACTGCATAGACAATAACACAACTGACACGTTCAAGGCTCAGAAGCGTAGTAAAGAAATTGTTAAAATAGTCCAATAGACATCAGCTGTTAACTGCTCACCCGTAATTTTATGAAGCTACGAGAATACTTTTTGTTCGCAAAGAAAACAAATAAAACCTACTTTAGTCAACAATTTCTTCTGTTCAGTGCCAGTATTCCATGCATGATGCCATAAACCACTGATGTCAAATGGACTATTTTAACAATTTCTTTACTACCCTTCTAGGCCTTGAACGCGTCAGTTGTGTTGTTGTCTATGCAGGGTCAGAAAACTCTTGGATTTTAGCAAAAATATCTCAATTTGTGTTCCGAAGATGAACAAAGGTCTTACGGGTTTGGAACAACATGAAGTTGAATAATTAGTTACACAATTTAAATTTTGGGTTAACTAACCCTTTTTTGAGCACTGGTTTGAGTACACTTTGAGCTCAAGTATTGAGTTTTTAGTATTGAGAATATTTTAATTAATTATGCAAATAACGCTGGTGCATTTAAGGTTATACATTTTTAAAAAAGGAAAGTGCAAATGCATGTTGAATCAGCTATTCAAAAAGTAGCTGAGCCATGCGACTGTCACATTAGATGGTGACCAGTGACCTCGTCTAAAGCACATTCATGCACTCAGTCGCCTTTTCCCCATAATTACTGCTAATCACCTCACCTCTGACCCCCGTAATTGCTTTCTATCAATGCCAACTGTTGACATGCTTAAAATAGAGGATCAACACAGCGGGCAGAAACAGCCAGGCTTCCACTGACCCAATACAACACGGCTAAAGACCAATAATTACACTATTGCCCTCAGACAGAAAACGGCTATTGAATCCAAGCCCTATATGCATCTAAAAAAGGCTGCATTCAGTGAAATCTATGGCGCTTGAGGGATAATTTTAGATTATGATATAATGAGAATAATGTGGTATGAACCCGGTCAGAATGAAAGTGTGTTTGTGTACTAAAGAGAAAGAGACAGTGAGAGTAAAGGCAGTGTCATATAGACTACAGTGAGAGACTTTAGTAAAATACAAGGCTTAAATGGTTGGTTAGTTTATGTATTGTGCTGGGAAATCATTACCTCTTAAAGTCATGGAAAAAAATAACACATGGGTGTAATAGAAACAACAGTATGTTGACCAAATTAAAGCTAAACATCAAAGCACAAGTGTTAAGATCATGGTTAAAAATTTGACAGTCACTCATGAGTGAAACATTAGGAATGTTTTTACAGTATACAAATGAACAACATGAGGTTGCAATGTTAAACCAAGAAACCACTGTTTGACCAGTGTTGCTTTTACATTTAAGGGAAAAGTTCACCCTGAAATGAAAAATTGTTAATTTATCCTCATGTTCTTTCAGACTTATTTTTTTCCTTTACAAATACACATTATTTTTGTTTTGGCGTGTCTGATATCTGATTTGCAATGGGTGTTATTTTTCTTTCTGACACAACATTAAACAGCGTAATCATTGCAATACAATAACACAAAATGCATTTGGAGTATTTAATAATAAAGACAACATAACGTTTGCGCTTGTCAAAAGACTGGTATTTGCGCCATTATTTAACACCCCAAAAAAGCACATAGTACTAATGTTTGCGCTCGTCAAATGACTGGTATTTGTGCCCTTATTTAACCCCCCCCAAAAAGCATGTAGTACTAACGTTTGCACTCATCAAATGACTGGTATTTGCGCCATTATTTAACGGCCAAAAAAGCATGTCTCAAAGGAGAAGTCCACTTCCAGAACAACAATTTACAAATAATTTACTCACCCCCTTGTCATCCAAGATGTTCATGTCTTTCTTTCTTCAGTCTTAAAGAAATTATGGTTTTTGAGGAAAGCATTTCAGAATTTTTCTTCATATAATGGACTTCATTGGTGCTCCGAATTTGAACTTCCAAAATATAGTTTAAATGCTGCTTCAAAGGGCCCTAAATGAGGAAGGAAGAAGGGTCTTATCTAGCGAAACTATCTGTCATTTTTTTCAAAAAATAAAAATTTGTATACGTTTTAAGCACAAAAGCTTGTGTAGCACAGGCTCCGAGATGCGCGTCCACGACACTACGAATCACGTCTAAGTTCATTGTCTGTGTACACCGGCTCAAAAAGGTAGAGTATGGCGAAAAACTCCATCTTATTTTCTCCTACAACTTAAGAATCTGACATCCTTGTACCTTTTTGTTTGTAAACAGCGTTTGACTTACTTGCACTTCCTTAGACTTTTAGCATTTGCTTTGTAAAAACTGGGTCTGTAGTTCCGCCCACGTTCCGCGTGACCTTTCGACATGATTCAATAGTATGTAATGCTGAGGACGTGCATCCCAGAGCCTGTGCGACAGAAGTTTTTGTGCTTAAAAAAAGTATACACTTTTTTATTTTCCGACAAAAATGACAGATCGTTTCGCTAGATTCTTCCTCGGCTGGGATCGTTTAGAGCCCTTTGAAGCTGCATTTAAACTACATTTTGGAAGTTCAAAATCGGGGTACCAATGAAGTCTGTTATATGGAGAAAAATGCTGAAATGCTTTCCTCAAAAACCATAATTTCTTCACGACTGAAGACAGAAAGACATGAACATCTTGAATGACAAAGGGGTGAGTACATTATTTGTAAATTGTTGTTTTGGAAGTGGACTTCTCCTTTACGGCTTGTCATTATGGAAATGATCTGGCTGCGTCTGTGTTCTTCAATCTGCACATTGTCAGTAAATTTTCCCCTCCCGTCGGCGCTTTTTAAAAAACAACGCTAATTTGTGTTTAGTAAATCTGGACCTTGAGATGAAATTATTTTTGCTTGTGACTGTTAAGGTTAAAATGCAACACATTTCTTACTTCATAAAGAATTAGGTTCGAAGTTATGTCATTTGTGCAAACAATAACTTACTTTCTATGTTCTTTTTCTATTGAACAACCAAGCCCTGTTTGAAACAACAGCAAGGTGAGAAAATGTTCACAGAATTTTCCTGTTTCTTTTAATTGTAGGTCCTACTGTCACTTCAACACAGCTGCTTTAACAAGCAGTTTTTTCAGCTTGAGTTCCCACAGGAATCATGCCAAGCATACAGCGGATATAGAGTTCTACAATATTAATCAGCAGCTTATGGAATCATTAGACAGAGGTAATGTGCAGCTCATTATTTATTAACAGTGGTCAGGGCAGAGTTAAACTATCCCAGGGTTCTCCAGACCAGCCTGTTAATTGTAATTCCCACAGGAATCTTTCACGTGTGTACAGTGGAACTTAAGAGCGGCACAGGCACACTCCATCTTTAAAATAAATACTGGTTTTGCAGTCCTCATGAAACTAGACTAAGAGTGGTATTTAATACAACAATAACACATCAAACATGTTCAAAAGTATCAAATAGAATGAAATGGCACATCAAAGAAAGCATTTACTCATTTTTTCATTAGTTGACCTTGATTCCTCTCCAAACTCCGGCCTTTTGGCAGGATCCAGAGGAATCCTGACGGCCCCTAATTAAACTGGGAACGTTATTTTTAGGAGCGTGGCCTCGATACAGCTGTTCCCTTTTATTGAGTAGCAGTAGCGGAGGTTGAAGTTGTCTTTAGGTACCCTCAGTGTGGTGCGCGCAGACAAAGTGAGCCCTGTCTCTGGTTGGCTAAATGGCGTCTCTTTGGATGCCGGCTTGCACAATGAAACCAGAAGCTCCAGGCACGCAGCCCGAGCCACTGAAGTGGTCAGAGAGGAGACTCCTAAAAATATCCCTCAGTCTCTTACTCTCTCTCTCTTCCTCTGTCTCTGTCGTCTTCTCCTCTTTTAATTCCACTTTTCACCATCCTGACTTCTTCTTATTCCTCATTCTTCCCTCTTCTGATCTACACATAATGAGATGTGTCACGAATTGCTCACTATGCAGAAGCAAGCAGCTGAGGGGAATTAGTTGGCTTGGCGCACTGCAAAGGACAGTGTGTCAGAGGCCTTTGACACACCGCTTAAAGGGACATCTCACCCAAAAATGACAATTCTGTCATTATTTGTTCACCCTCATGTCCTTTTAAACCCATAAGCTGTTATTTTTTCTGTGAAACATGAAAGGAGAATTTGGAACATTCTTTTGTGTTCCACAGGAAAAAGAAACAGATGTGTTTTGGAATGACATGAGGTTGAGTAAATGACTTTTTAAGACTGAGAGAGCCTGTCCTGTCTTTTTTCCTTCTACACTTAAAAGGTTCTTCAAGCGATGCCATAGAAGAATCATTTTTGGTTCCACAAAGAACCTTTCTTTAAAGAACCATCTCTTTCTTACCTTTTTATAATCTGTAGAACCTTCTTTTACCACAAAGAACCTTTTGTGAGACAGAAAGGTTCTTCAGATGTTAAAGGTTCTTTATGGAACCATTCAGACAAAAAAGGTTCTTCTATGGCATCTTGAAGAACCTTTATTTTTAAGAGTGTATCCAAATTTCTTTTCACTCTCCTCTGCTCTACTATCTGTTTAGTATTAGTGGATTTGAGCTGTGAGATTTCAGCTTGCTATCACGTGCCTCCACTGGCACACCTCACATGAACTCCGGCACAAATCCTTGTTCAAGCATACTATAGCCAACAGCATGATAGGAAAGGAAGCTAGAGAGGTATTTCTGACCCCACAGGCACTAGATGTGCCTTTTTAAAAGAGGCCTTGTGAATGTCATGTTACGACAGAGACTTCAGTAACCATATAACTGCTTGAAAATTCCCTTTTTATGACAATATGGAGCAGTGACCTGTAAAAGCCCATGACACTCTCTACCTCATGTGTACAGAATGTGAGGTATTCACATCTGTGTTGATATTTGATACTACAGCATGATTGCAAAAATCAGTGAGTTGACTAGAATTGTGAGCATGAGTTGAGTAACAGATGACCACTGCCTGGATCTGCCCTCCATTCCAGATCCAATTCATTTTAACCCATTCACACTGGTGAACAGCCATTATTTCAGATCCAGTCCATTTTCACCGGCTCACTGACTCACTTCAAGTGATCATGGAGCAAAAGTAAACACTGGCACTCTGACTTTTCAACACTTTAGGTGGAGGTGATCTAAGAAATGATCTAAGATCTACAAGCTATTCACACCTATGATGGGAAGTGCTACAGAAAGCATGAGAAGACACTTCAGAAAGCATGACCCCAGCCCCCTCCCCCATGCTATGTCATGTTCTTACAAAATACATCACAGAGCAAAGAAATAACTGACACTGACTCACACCGACAGACAAGACAGAGCAGGTTACTTAAGGTACGAAATAGTCTCAGCTTTCAAATTGTCATTTTTTAAGAAATTCAAAGAATGAATACCGTTTTGTGGCTCTTTAATGTGTCGCTGTAGCGCCTCAGTTTAAGTGGCATGTGAACCGATCATCTCTTCCTCTTCCTTCTATAAAATAAACATGAATGAACATCAGAAGGTATTTTTTTTCATCCACAGAAAGATGTCAATACACACAATTTTTTAACTTCAAGTCCACTGACATTAATGTACTCTTATGTATGATCAGACAAAAAAATGGCTGATTCAGTGTTATAATTGGTCAAATTGCCTGTCAATCAAACTCCCTGCGAAGGGTCAGCTGAATTTTTAAAGGTCCACTGTAGTGCTTTGAAACACGCAGCGTTATTCCATGTGTTGATGTAATTTCAACTGAAACAGGAAGACGGGGCGGGACATATTAAGCAGCCCGTCCCTTTTTTTTAAATAGCCAATAGCGTTTCATTTATTTCACAGCTTGGACCAGAGCCGTTGAGCTTGGTAAAACCGCATTTGACAGTGTATTCATGTAAACACAGTCAGTTACGTCTTAAGTGAATTGCATCGCATCCATTGCATCTGTGCATTCAGTTTTAAAGGGACAACAACGTAATTTAGTTGCTATTAGTCAAAGCCATTGATGTTAATCAGTCAACCTTTTTTTCTTTCTTTTTTTTTTATTGGCCAGATTACAAACATTACAAAAATTATAATATCACAAAATGACATGGTAGAATTTAGAATCGTTATGGTTACTGGAAAAAAAGTTATTCTGAAATCTGGTAGTCCTCATTTTGACCAGACTATAATGCCTTCCCCGAAGGTAGAAGTCTGAAAGATTGAATGCAGGATGTAAAGGATCAAGAACAATCCCCTGAGCCCGTTTCTTAAACCGTGACAGTGCAGATCTTAAAGGGAAGGTAAATCAGTCATAATAAATCAAGCAACAAAAGACAGAAAATCACTCACTGCTCTTGACTGAATCACTTTAGTAGCTCTAATAAAGATTAATCTAAATTTATTTATAGAAATAAATGTGTCTGCTTAAGAGAAAGAAGAATATGGTAAACAAGTTGTCATAAAGAATGTATAATTAGCCTATATAACCATTCGTATTTCATTGAAAAAAGACCATCTTGTTAATTGTCAGAAGTGGTTTTATTTAACTTTAATATAAAGGCATGTTGTGTGTCACCACAGTTAAATCAGTGTCTATCTTGATAAAACCTTAATATAAAGCCTACATGAGTTGGAAACTGTAGAAAAATGCTTCATAAATGCATTACACTGTAGCTAAACCCATTAGATTTTAGCCGACTAAATTTACTGTAGATTTGGTCTAAAATCTTATGATATTTAGTCAACTAAAACTAGACTAAAACTAAAACAATTCAGATGACTAAAATATGACTAAAATTAAATTTTAGTCAAAAGGCTATGACTAAAACTATCTATTCTAAAACTGTCTATTTATTTAGTCATCAAAACCATTGATCTTCATGACTTCCACCAAGTTTTATCAAATAAATGCAGCCTTGGTTAGTACAAGAGACTTTTGATTGGTAATGCATATATATAAACAAATATTATAGCATTTATGTACAGCATTTATTTGACATAGAAAAAGTAATTTTTCGATTTAATGCAACATCGGTGGAAAATCTATAGTTTGCTTTGAAAAATTTCAGAATGTCTGCCCATCATCTTGGTTGGATGTATTCACAGAGCTTTTTCGAAATGTATTACAGGATTGAATTTGCCAAAAAGAAACAGCCTTTACTTCAGGAGTGTTTCAAAAACACAACCCACACAGGCAGTTCACTAGGTTTTGGACCAGAGCCATCATCACCTCAACAATCTCTTGACTGATGAAGCGGCTCAGCGGGATGAGCACAGATTCTAGTATCTCCTTGCAACCCACATTTAAACCACTATACTTTGTGCATTCAACGTGAACTCCCATATCACTGCAAACATTTGGAGACCTCACAACTCCTGATTTATACGCTCTTTTATAAATCACACACTCTCACATGTCTGTACATTTGAGCCTTTACAGCCCCGGATGCTATAAAAACCTCCATTGTCTCCACATTTCCTTTGTTGTTGTAGTGTCTGGAGGCAGTTTGGGGAGATGTATGGAAAGCCTGACTGAGCCAACGCTGACATTAAGCCTGAAAGAGCACTCTGTGTCCAGGCAGAACAGAGGGGGACACACACACAGGCATCTAACACACTCACCCAAATTAGCGGGCCCCAGTCGGCGTCCCATCTGACGCATAATTACAATAGTCACTGCAGTTGTCTGGGCACAAGTTCAACTCCTCCTCAAAGAGACAAGATAGTTAACAGCTAGTGTGGCAGTGAAGACTGTGATATAGGAACTGACCAACCACTAATTACAACACCTTGATTTGAACCCTTCCATGCGTAAAAATAAAGAGGAGGTTTAACCATTATGGGCGACCACTGTATAACACACTTAACAGTGTTTCTTTTCTGTGGCTTTATGGCTGAACCCCGACCATCTGCAATCAATGGAAACATCCCACCACCAAGTGCATTATTCACAACCAACCACATCATTTAGAAGCCCCTAAACAATGCTTATTTAGGGACGAGGGTGGTGCTATACGTCGCATGCTGGTTTTCATTAAACTGTACTGTGGACTGAATGGATGCCTCGTCTGTCTGCTTCAGTTAAGCCCACTGATGAGAGGCTGGGGTTGTTTCTATTTTAGACAACGACTGATCCGTAATTTCGAGACTTTCTGAATAGCTGAACCATAACCTCATGATTTAATGTATATCAGCTTAGTAGAGTTATAATGCATGTTTGGGTAGACTGAAGCTAATGCAGGTTTATATTGAGAAAACAGAGGTGGAACGGTTCAACTTACTCATTGTTCGGTTTGTATCATGGTGTTAGAGTCACGGATTTGGTACAGTTCGGTATGTGCTATGTTTAGGGAAAAAACAGTATTGTCAAATAAAAATAAAGAAAATAAGATTAATCTAACTATAAGCAACAGCACAAATAAATACAATAAAGTAAAGATACAAATAAAATAAACAGTGATTAGTTTTTAGGTACAGAAATTGAATCACTGATTGAATCAAATGTAAAATAGCATTGCAAATTTTACTGTATAAATGAAGGATTAATCTTTATTAAAGGTACAAAAGCTATTTAATCAAGAGCAGTAAGTAATTTCCTTGCTGTTGCTGTTTGATTAATATATAGAAAGTGCTGTCACTTCAAGAGAATGAACTTTTCCTGTGCACTGATACAGTATGTTCAGCCGGCTATGTCTGCTATAGGATACTTACTAAGACTGGCATTTTGACATAATTTTTGTGTGAATTTGTCCATTCAAACACAACTCAGAGAGAGCGCATTTTGCACACTTCAGATGAGCGCATGCACAAATCCTCTCACTGCGCGTGTGAGTTTGCGTCTTCTGGCTCTTAAAGGTTTAAACTGGCAAGGTTTAAATGAGTCTAGTTTAAACACAGATAGCAATTGTTGTTGCTCAAATTGCATTCAGGCAAATGATTCGAAAGTTGAAGTAAAATGCGCATGGTGCATTTAAGCTATTTAAAAGTGATGGAAAGCAAGGAAAAGAGGGAAAATTTAAAACGAACTAAAAACGGACAATTGCTTTAGGCCAATTTGCTGCTAATTTGAAGTGAAAGTAAAATGTGCACAGCACCCTTAAGCTATTTAAAAGCGATGGAAAGTGAGAAAAGAGGGAAAATTTAAACAAACTAAAAATGGACAACTGCTTTAGGCCAAGTTGCCGCTAATTTGAAAGTGAAAGTAAAATGCAAACGGCACTTTTAAGCAATTTAAAAGCAATGGAAAGCAAGGAAAAGAGGAAAAATTGTCCCCCACCCACCCACGGTGATACTTGTAATAGCAGTGTCACACGCTGATTAACCGGTGGGAAAATTTCCATCAGCAGCCGTTTAGCACTCATGAACCCCCCGATAGCAGCCTCACCTTGGCCAGTTCTTCTGAAATTTGCTGTTGGCTCTGATGTCTCTATAGTGGTTAAACATGAGATATAATTCATTGTGGGTAGATCTTACAGGCATTCTTTGTCTCAATAAGCTGTTATTTGTTCCAGAGCAAATAGTTTTGGCTAAGGAAAAAATCTTATCATGTTATATTTTATGTAAATTTAATGAACCTGTATATCAGAGTACTGCCTTTGTACTTTCGGCTGAATAGCCTAGCACATAATAGTTTCTTTAAGGGACTCCATTGTTGTTTCTTATGTGTTTACACACTTGTGTGGTCAAACTGTTGTATAAACACAATATCACACTCGTAGGTGTGCAATATGGTTGTATATCGGCACACTGTGATTACCTACGGTCATATCGCACTGCTACTCTTGTGATATTGCTCATTCAGTCCCAAAAAGCATTTAAACACTTAAGCCACACTTTATAACATTGTTTTATATAACAAAATATCAAACCAAGTAGTATTTATTTAAAAAAAATACAGTAATTTAAAATCATTTGTACATTTCAATTATCGTTTAAACAATTTATTGTTTAAAATAAAGACAACGCATTGTATAACACTTTCTGGTTATCAAACTTTGTTGAACAGACTCAGCACTGGAACTTATTAAAATGGTTTCTAATTGTTTTAAAATATAATTTAACTTATATGAGATTAATTTACACAGTTTTTTCAGAACCTAAACTAGTCCGTTATAAGACAAAATCAGAGTTTAGAGGGTAGTTCACTCAAAAATGAAACATCTGTCATCATTTTTCTCACCCTTGTGTCGTTCCAAACTTGTATGACTTGCTTTCTTCTGTGGAACATAAAAGATGAAAAATGTCTCAGTGTTTTTTTTGCCCATACACTGAAAGTCAATGGTGTTTAATGTTATTTTAAACTCCACTGACTTCGTATAGACAAAACCAGTTGAATCAGTCTTCTTTTGTGTTCAACAGAAGAAGGAAAGTCATACAGCTTTGGAACAACATGAGGTGAGTAAATGATGACAGATGTTTCATTTTGGGTGAACTACCTCTTTAAGTGTCCAAATACTTTTTTTTGGGTCACTGTATATTACCAAAGTCCATCCTGACCAAAAAAAGACTCTTAATACATACAGCTAAAAGAACAACAGAACTGCAAATTCATCCAAAACGGCAAAGGATCCAATTACACTCAATAATAGGACATGCACTATGTGAGTGACAAAGCCTCTTTCCACCCCCAGAGAGAGATGCCGCGTATACACACAGCCTGACACCACATGTGAAAGGATTAAACCTGTAAGATGCAGCAACACAAACATTTCTCTTCTGAAGTCAGCTGTAGTAGGGCTCTGGTCCATGAAAGCGGCGAAACACACTCACTTAGTTTTCAAAGAAAGTATGAAAGATGAATGACGACAGTTGGAGCCTGGCCTGGGAACGACCTTATGGATTTCTCCGCTCTTTCCCTCTGGCAGACTGAGGCCCAACGCTTTGTTGAATCTGTTGAGAACTGAGCACTTTAACAGCCATTTGTCACTGGCACAGGTACATTATGTAATTCACAGTCAGGCACACCCTGGGTAAACTGGGAAAGCCTCCACGGGCTGCCTTGACGGGACTTGTTCGCACATAAGAGGTAACACCGCCTTTCCCTGTCCCAGCTCGACACAATATTTCAAACGCCAAAGTGCTGAGTAGGCAATGCCATATGCATTATACTGCCAGGAGGCAGCATTCTTTCCAATCAGCCGTTTTTATGCGAAACAACTGCCGGGATGCACTGGTGACATATAACACTGTATGAATGCAATGAATGCTCTTCATGAGGCAGGTCTATGCATGAGTAATATGATGGTACATTGGATCTCTGCCATTGCAAATACTCTCAGTATAACCAATGTCTTTGGCATGCACTCTTTTTTTTCCCCAAAGTAATATTAATGGTAAGCAGTAAATCAAAGTTACGTACAAAGCAGTGATGGACGATTTGCTGTTTTTCATGATAGTGTTCTTAGAGCACACTGGAGCCATTGTGTACAAGGTCTTTAGTAAGCAGCTGAAAAGTTGAGTCTTATCAGATAACCTTGTAGTTTAAAGATAAATGGCATGTTTCTATACAAGCAGACAGGCGCTTCAAGATTGTATGTTAAAGAAAAGCCATGCATGAATAGACTTGCCATACATATAAGTATAGAATTATATTCACACTGTGACTTCACTTCTTTTTTATCAGTAATGTAAGCTACGAGAATACGTTTTGTGCGTGAAGAAAACAAAATTAACATTCAACAATTTCTTCTCCTCCATGTCTTTGATGTGTGTACCACAAAAGAGAATAAAGTTGAATAAAGTCATCATTTTTGTTTTCTTCGCACACAAAAAAAACATTCTCGTACCTTTATTTTTTTACCGAATTTCGTTTTTTCCGTTTTAATTTTTCTGGATTCCGTTTTTTCCCATTTTAATTTTCCTCAACTCCTTTTTAATGGTTACATTAATCAAAGAGCATGTCTAATTAATTAAAATCATGAAACTTTTTCAATTTCACATCAATTTAATAAAGGTTTAACAAAAATGAAATGAAATGTTTTATTTTTTCTCACCATATGTTTTATTGTTATCAAATTCTGTGTTTTAGCATGTCTAATTATTTGAATGCATACTTAATTTATTCTTGAAATAGCCTTATGAAAGTTTTTTTACCCTCAGAAATTCTGTGTTGTGTATTTAAAATGTTCTGGATATCAAATGAAGGCATAAAACATTAATTTCAATTATCTTTTAATTATTGAAAATTAAGCAAACTTTTTTTGGCAAGCAAAGGAGAATGTACTATTAAAATTAAAACATGGAAGAAATGTTGTGTGATTATACCCTAAAAAATAATGTTTGTTTCATTGTAGTAGTAGTAGTAATAGTAGTAATATATATCTGGCATAATGTCTTCTAGTTAAACCGGAGTTTTATTTTGACGGGTTGCCGTGTCTACCTTTACATTTCTGTATTTATATGATATAACGTAAAATGGAACAGTCAAATGCTCATGAAGTGACTCTCAGCAGATATTGTACATGTATTTATGTCCTCATTTAGTGAGAGGACAGATGCTGAAATCACAGAGAGCATCACGCGAGCTTCAGTGTGTGTAGTAAACAAAACCGCTCCTCTGCTCCATTCATTAAAACAGAGACACGCAGAACATGCAGGATTCACATTTAAATTGTATTTTCGCAGCGGAATATTTACAGATAATAGTCCATATTGCGGTTTGATTTAAGTGTAATGACCTACTTTTGATTAATTCATTAGAACTTTGACAAATTCCGTGACATTCCGTGTTATTCAGTAAATTCCGTTTTTATGACTGGATTCCGCGATTCCATTTGCGTTTTCCGCATCGCGGAAATCATAGGGCCCTATTGAGGTCATGTCTTAATATAAAGATTATAGATCATATATACTAGCTGCTTCACAATGCATTATTAGTATTTTCTGGTAACAAATTCAGAGCATAGAGGAGGATGCAATCGAAATGCTGTGTATTTGCAGTATACTCGGCATCTAGTGTAAACAGATCTTCAGTATATATTCTAAGTATGGATACATGAACCCCAATGCCTGGCATGCCCATTGATAGGCACATTGCACGGGGTGTAAATGTCTATATATAAACATCTCTATGTTGCTGGCATGTTTTGCTCCCACTAGTCAATGTCCTCGATTCAGAGAAAAATAATTTTAGTGATTCTCTGTAAAAACTGCATGTATGACAACTGCAGCTGGATGATATTCCTAGATCTCTCGCCTGTCTGTCTTTGAACAGTTCAGGTGCAAACTAACTTTAAAACATATGAATAGATAAAAACCCTAGCAGGTTTATTTATAGTATTCAGGTGTTTGAAACCTGTTCTTTATTCCCTTGCAGGCTTCCTTATCTGACAGCTCACACTGCTTCATCGGTCCGCTGGCTGTCTGCAGCACAGCCACAAAAGATGTGTCTGTTTCTAGTTACAGTTCAGAGAGCTCCTTTAAACCTGGATATGCGCTCACCAGTGAAACCACACGTCTCCATGTCTATCGAGGTTTCCCTCCTTAGTGATCTCCTGTTTGTTATAAAGCAGAAATTCAAAGTGGAGGAACTTGTTCTCACCTGATATCTCATCTTGGCTCAGGCTGATAAATGTGCAGATGTGAATTATTGAAAGCGACTGTGAAACAAAGAAATTGTTGTTATGAACTCATTGATGTATTGATGTGCATGAAGTGCTGGCACATTATTCCTTCACTGTCCTATAATAGGACACTTGGTGTCCCACATAACCCCCATGAGGAATCTTCGGGACCGCAGCCAATCACTTGGTGTTATTTGCTGCCACATCCAGCAGTGACTACAGAACAGGCCGATCCTAAAATACCAGCATGAATTCTAGAATAGTCACTGGCTTATTTCCAATAATGCCGTGAAGTACATGCAGGAAAGTCTATATATAAATAATGAAGCAGACATTGAGGTCTTCAAAGATTTTTCTTTTGTTCTGCTGGAAATTAAAAGCAAATGACATATGCATATTTAGATAATATATTTTATAATAGATTTTTAAAAAATAATCTACAACGCCAAAACTGTATTATCAGTCTACAACCTTCACTATTCGGTCCAAAAAAAAAAAAATCTGTATTTAGCTTTGAAATGCTTGCACAAATTTCTCAACCTGTTATACAACTAATTCATGAGGTTCCTGCTAAGACCTGATGTCCATTGCAATGGACAGTACATTTTTAAAAAAAATCCTGTGTTCTGCAACTCTGACAGATCTTCAAAATAACTTTGAATATTATCATTTTATAGTCTTAATTTTACAACCGGTGCAAGTTGATGAGTCTACCATTAACATAATTCTGCATATAAAAGGTAAAATATGGGGTTCCTCCTCTTCCTGTCTAGCTGGCTATCATGTCTTTCCTTTGTGATGTCTGTAGCTCAATCAGATTAAGTTAGGAGTCAGATCTTCATTGTAATTGGTTAATCAGGGACCAATCAGTGACCAGGCATTGCTCATATTTTAAAAACATAACATTTTATTGGTTTAAACCAAAAATCATGTGATGTCCATTTCAATGGGTCTGAAGGGGTTAAAAGAGCTTTTATGTTTTTATTCACGTGAGGGTGATGCGAAAGACGCAAATTGGGTGAAGGTATTGCCATGATTTTTAAAGAATAAAGGTGCTTTAAAAGGATCTTCACATCGATGCCAAAGAAGAACCATTTTTGGTTCCACAAGGAACCATTCAGTCAAAGGTTAAAGAACCATCTCTTTCTTACCTTTTTTATAATCTGAAGAACCTTTTTTACCACAAAGAACCTTTTGTGAAACTGAAAGGTTCTTCAGATGTTAAAGGTTCCTTATGGAACCATTTAGACAAAAAAAGGTTCTTCTATTGCATTGTGAAGCACCTTTATTTTTAAAGAGTGTACACCACAATCGCATCTTTCGCGTACGTTCAAAAATTTCAGCTTAAACGGAAAGCCCAGGTTGACACGTCCAGTTTTATCAGAAAATGTTTTTTGTTTTTTTTATTTTTTTTTAATTATTGTTTCTATGTATTTATTCACATGAGTGAATTCGCCCCAGGCGATGTGAATGAAGCTGAATTTTCAGCTTGAGCGGAAAATTTGCATGATGTGAAAAACCTCCCACAAGTAAACTAGAGCGAGTAACGTGATGTAAATAATCGCTTCACGTCTGGTGTGCACATACCATTACTGCTGCTATGTCCAACAAGTCATGTTGCTCTCACGCCACACATCAAGTTCTCACACAGTGAAAGAGGAAAGAGGAAACTGACAATGTCCCGACAGACAAGACAGACCAGGTTACTTTAGGTAAGAAACAAAATCTCAGCTTTCAAACTTTGTAAGAAATTAAAATAATAAATACCATTTTGTGGCTCTTTAATGTGTCGTGACAGATTGATGTAGCACTTTCAAGCTGCGCGTCAACCAGTCATCTCTTCCTCTGTAGAATAAACATGAATGAACATTAAAAATATATATATTTCAACCACAGAAAGATGTCCATACACATCATTTTTCCAGTTCAAGTCCACAGATGTTAATTTACTCTCCTGTTTGGTTTGGTTGACGGGAAAAAATAGCATATTCTGTGCTATGATTGGTCAGCTCACCTGTTAATCAAACTCCCTGCGAAGGGTGTTTAAATGTTGTTATAGTTTACAAATTCATATGAATAAAAATCTATTTATAGTTTAATTTAACAACATAAATGTAACTATAATACTAAACTAATTTCAAATATTTAAAACAGCTTTCTAAACATAAGCTTTAAGATTTTCCTAACTATTGTCTGCATTGTTCATCAGACGCATGCAAGTGGGGCTAATTTGTAGCTCATAATGAGTCAGCAGTGATCAATGATGAAGTCACTAGTGATCATGATTCATCATGACAACCGATATCAAGCTGTATTAGATGTGACAATTCCATGTGGACGGACTTTAGGTTTGATTAATTATCAGCGTGATGCAGAGTGTCCTTCTCACTCACTAAATAGCGTCACCAGAGAAGTAATTGAAAGTCACATGTCCTGTTGGCTTTATCTAGGATGAAAAAGTAAAGTTGATTACAGTGAACCCTTCACAGGAGGATACAATTGAAGGGTCTTGTCCCTCAAACAAACACACACACAGCCCAGCCTCTGTTAAAGGCTGGCACAGATTCACCAACAGCTGGTGAGGGCAGTTAACTGGGCTTGGCACATGGCTTTTACACCTTAAATTTGCCCTTGATCGATTAAAGGCCCCAGGCTGTCCACTCTATCAACAAAGATGAAGAGTGCAAAGAAAACAAATGAGACAGCGCTACCTCATTATCCAGGCAATGTGCCAAGACAACAGTCACAGGCCTGGCTGGACATTTCCATGGTGACCAAAACACCAGTCTGCCAGAAGAGCAGCTGGTAAATGGATAGCAGATTAGGCAAACAGACTTACAGAGAGTCAAGCACTGTGCGTTTGCTGCGAAGAATGAATAAAAGACAGCCTGCCAAAGCCAGGGAACCAGGACAGAATCACTTTTATTCATACTCCCCGCAATTCAGTGCTGCTGCTTTTTCTCTGGATGGAGAAATTTTGGCGCCAAGTGACGCATTTCTGTCTTGTTCCCCCCCTTTTCGAGTAATGCTAGTCTTGGCCTGCAGCTGTCAGATGTTTAGTACTTCTGTTTGTAATTCTTTTACCACCAGGACTGTCAACATGTCCTTGATATAAAGACACTTCTTTTATGTCTTTAAACAACTTAGATTAAAGGGAAGCAGATGCCGGACCAAGTGAGCTCCAGACTCAATTCCTTCATTTGGAATTTAATTTCCCTGGTGTTTGAATGATGAGTAGAAGATCACAGCAGATGAGAGCCAGAGAAAATGCTGTGCAGGTAGTCTCTGTATAATATACAGATCACATCTGCCTAAGAAGAGAAAGCAAAGCACTAAGATGAGGCGATCGGTATGGCGTCTGTATGATTTTTTTATAATGTTTTTGAAAGAAATCTCTTATGTTGACGAAGGCTGTATTTATTGTGAAATATTTGTTATTTGTTCATTACTCCAATCTTTAGTGTCACATGATCCTTCAGAAATCAATTAAATTTGGTGATTTTGTGTAAAATTTCTTCTTGAAAACACATTTTTACAATTTTTTAATAAGCACACTTTCCTGATCGTTCATTTGTATTGGACACAAGTTTCTCATTTAGATTAATTATATTTAATACAAATAGGAATTTCCAATATGCCGAACTAGTAGTGCACTGTGCTGGATTCATGGATTTAACCGTAAAATTATATAAAATAGGTTTTTAAAAAGTGGAGCATAACTAGAAAAAACAATATTGACTAAACATATTTCAGTTGCTTTTCAATTACAGCCAAATCAAATATTATTTGGACACCAGATATCATTTTTTGATATTTTTTTAAATAATGGGTGCAGGACACTATAGTAAATTTATGTAAGTGAGGATGGCAAAATAAAGTAAACTGTGACATATTATATCCAAAAATTCTTCATACAGTGGACTACACTCTTAAAAATAAAGGTTCTTTTAAGAGGTTCTTCGCAGCGATGCCATAGAAGAATCATTTTTGGTTCCACAAAAAAACGTTCAGTCAAAGGTTCTTTAAAGAACCATCTCTTTCTTACCTTTTTAGAATCCGAAGAAACTTCTTTCTCCACAAAGAACCTTCTGTGAAACAGAAAGGTTCTTCAAATGTTAAAGGTTCTTTACGGAACCATTTAGACAAAAAAGGTTCTTGTATGGCATAAAATTGATAAAAATTTCAGACCAAAAGACACTTTAACCTGACCATGTTATGCTTAAGTGTTTTTTTCTTTAATTGCTAATGTGACCTTCACACCACAGACTGATTAAAATTAAGCATTGTTTTGTAATTGGTCAACAAAGTATTGATAGTTGTGTAGATATTGTCATACTAACAGTTATCTGAATTTTTGATTGATTGTAATCCATTACATACCTTTCTATCAAAGTTATTTGACATTGTTGAGATTAATGTTTTCTGACACAGTTTAAAGGAACCGTATGTAGGATTGTGGCCAAAACTGGTACTGCAATCACTTTCAAAATACTGTAGAACGGCGTATCCCCTCCCCCCCCTCTCCCCTGACTCGAGGTTGCCAGCTAAGCTGCAGGATTCCGCAGGAACGTAGGCTGCTACAAGGAGCTTCCAATGGCAAGTGACGAGTCCTACACAATAAGTTTTTTTTCTTCTGTTACTTATGTTTATGCTTCACGAGAGATGTTTTGCGAAGTAATTATGTGTCACAAAAATTTACTAAAGGCGATTAGCCAAATATTTCGTAAAGATGTACTGTAATACCACATTTCAGTCGGAACATAGATTGTTTTCATACCGTGCTAGTGGTGCGATATAAAGCTTTTTATGAACGCATTTAGCACGGGCGACCGTGGAAAATCCACTGTGTAGGGAAGCACGGGGCTTTTAGGCTATACCAACAAAATTCTTCTCCGTTTTCAGCTGTCTCCATCTGTCAAAGGCATCTCCTATACAAATCCTTGTTTTATTTCGAACTTTGTCACAACGTACTTCGGATTCATAACGAGGTCTTTTAGGTTTCGTAACTTTATACATGTTTTATCCGACACGTTCGTAGCTGTAGCTGTAACTAGAGTAGAACTGCCAACCCGGATGACGAAACTCTACTGACTTCGTGATTGATAGATAGCTGGAGGGTGGCGCCTCAGACCAAAACACAACATGACAACATCAACATCAGTTGAGGGCTGCAACTTTCACTTTTAAATGACAATACCCTGGCCGGACCACTGTTGTCAGTGATATAAGTATTTGAAATGAACATGATTTCTTAATGTCTAGTGACATGACAGGGCCATTTTATGATTAATTGAAATAAATTTCTTACATACGGTTCCTTTAACTCTAGAGTTCTTGCCATATTTTATTACTATTTTCTAAACTATAGTGAATAAACTGTGAGAAATGTTGAAGGTGTCTGAATAAATGTTGGTTTGACTGCACTTATTCAAAACTTATTAGAATACTTTTACAAATATAACCAATTTTAATCACAAATTCACAAATATTTCCACAGTCTTGCGACACTGAAGGTATGTGGGTTTGTGACAGTTTGATCAAATCATTTAATCTGTCAGACGTATGGAAACCCGTAAGACCTTCATCATCTTCAGAACACAAATTAAGGTATTTTTGATGAAATCCGAGAGCTTTCTGACCTTGCATAGACAGCAATGGTATTACCACGTTCAAGACCCAGAAACATAGTAAGGACATCGATAAAATTATCCATGTGACATCAGTGGTTCAGCTGTAATGTAATGAAGCTATGAGAATTTTGTGTGCAAAGAAAACAAAAATAACAACATTATTTAGCAGTTCCTAGCCCTTGAATGTATCACTTGTGTTTCTGTCTACGCAGGGTCAGAAAGTTCTCAGATTTCATCAAAAATATTTTAATTTGATTTCCAAAGATGAACAAAAGTCTTATTAGTTTGGAACGACATTAGGGTGTGTAATTAATGACAGAATTTTCATTTTTGGGTGAACTATCCCTTTAATAAATTATTGGTGCAAATCAACTGGCCACATTCAGTTGTGCATATAAAATGCCCTTTGTTCTTCAGGGCTCATCCTTATATTAGCTGAAAGCAGCAAGCTTTTACTGAAGATAAAACTCTTTGTTTTAAAGTAAAATCCTCTATACCCTTAGGGCTTCAAGGGTGTAAAAAACTAATTGAAGATCAACTCAAAATACCATCTGAGGGGGAATAAACCCTGAACACACGCAACAAAAATCTCTTAAGTGCCCATAAGTTTTTAAGATGGACAACAACAGTTAAATATATGGCATTGTTGAATGACCACTGTGTGTAGATGTCAATGAATTGCACCCTCAGTGAACACCATGTCCAAAAGGAACATCACGTGGCGAGTCGGTTCAATTCAACAGAGACATTGCACAGACGCCTCTTTATGGCTATTGACGGAGTTCATAAAGAAACAGGACAAGCTGCAGGCATGAAGAACCCACTGACAGTATCACAAGCTACTATGCCCATTTTACAGAAACAGAAGGTCTTCACGCTCCATTTAAAGAACATTCCTGACCTTCTAATCACAAATCTTACACCATGACCGCAGGCTAAAAGACTTTCAATAACAGAGTTATTGCAGGGAAGAAAATAATGTCCTCTAATAACATTGCAGCGTTATATTTGGGTTAGTATATTTTTGTGCCACTAAATGCTACAGTTACAATAAGTGTATACAAAGCACTGATTTTTTGTGAAGATCACTGGAGTACATTGTAGAAGAATATCTTATTTCAGCGTTTTTACATAAAAATGTCACGTTTAATTGTGTTGCCTCCCAGTTCTTTGTCATTGTTTGTGAAATTTGTTAGTAATTTCTTTAAAAAAAAAACAATTTGTTGAGTCAACTTAAAATAATTTTTAACCTGGCTGCCTTAAAATTTTAAGTTCAGTCAACTCAAAAAAGTTTATTCAACTTGAAATGTTAAATTATACTAAGTGAAAACTTAGATATTTGATTTGAATCAACTTAAAATTTTAAGGCAGCTGGGTTACTTACCCATCTGTTAAGTTTAGCAAACACAAATATCTAAGTTGTTACTTAGTACAACTTAACATTTCAAGTTGACAAAACGTATTTTAGTTGACTAAACTTAAAATTTTAAGGCAGCAGGGTAACAAATTATTTTAAGCGGACTCAACAAATTGTGTTTTTTATTTTTTACAATATGCAGCAGATTATTCCAAAGGGATGGATCACCCAAAATTCAAATTTAAAACCAATTTTCTGGTTCCAAACTTGTGTGAATTTTTTAAAGAGCGCTGGGGTCCAAACAACACTGGATGCCATTGACTGTATGGAAAACAAAGCAAAAACATTTTTCAAAATACCTTCTTTTGTGTTGCACAAAAGAAAGTCATGCAGTTTTAGATGATACAAGGGTGAGCAAATGAAGACAGATTTTTGGATGAACTACACCTATAACAAATAAATCCATCGTCACTTGCCACGTTAACTCTGCCTAACTCCAGTTTTACAGATCATAAACACTTATTTTGAAACCTGTTAGTGCTTAATGCACCATTAACACCTAAAATGTTTAATGCAGTGCTTCTTGCCAAAAAATAAACACATGCTAACTTGAAGAGACACCACCTAGATCTTGAAAGCCAGCGTTTGTGGCAGTGTGTAAAAATCTTTCCCAAAAATAACCTGAGAGAAAAAAAATCAGGAGAAATGTGCTAATACCGATCCGAAAACCTCCGCTGTGTTGCCTCTGGTAGAGAACGCCTGTCTCAGCTCTACAGGGAAGGGAGAGATTTTATCTGTCACTAGTGTCTGTGCACTGATGTTTGATTGATGACAAGCCAGCCCAGATAATCACAGCCTCTGCAAAGGACTGCAGCTTCCAGGAGACAAATCCATTCGGAGCTGGAAGGGACTGTGAAACGCACTATGCAAAAACTAAAGTGTGCACATGATGTCTTCTAAACACATTAAGATTAGCTGGAAAGAGGCATTTCAGGGTAAAACTAATACATAAAATAGATATAATGCCACTGCCTCATTGTCTCAAAAAGCTCTCGAAGGCCATTCCACATGAATCTGTGGGGAACCATTACAGAGATGAAAGACAGGGAAAGCGTGTAGAATTTTAATGCTTCCTACATGTGACTGAATATCACATTCCATCTGGAATTTCATCTCACGGGACCCAAAGACAGGGGTGTTTTTCTCATACGAGGGTCCATTAAGGGATGGGACGAGCCTGGACATGTCCGTGGATCGGTGCTGGAACTGATGAGCGCAGCATTCTGACAGAGTGAGATGTGACGTGGGGGTGGGTGCTAATGCTAATCCTGCTATTGTCATTCTACGGCTGGCTGAATTTGCTCAGCAGAAATGTCACCTTAAATATGCATGTGAATCCCTCCTTTTTTCCCAAATGCTCACTGTTTATTGAGAGCTGCAGACTATTGTGAAGAGACGAGTTCAAAAGAGTGCTGAGCAACTGATGTAAGAATAAGGACTGTCTGATCTATCAATCTGCCTTTCTATCTATTAATATGCCTCATCTAATCTCAGTATATCTATCATCTATCCATCCACCTATCTATCAGCCTATGCATCCATCCACCCATCTATAAAAAACAAGTATTTCAAGGTAAAAGCTAATAATCTATATATATATATCATCTATCCAACCAACCATCTATTTATCTATCCATCTGTCCATCCATCCATCATCTATCTATCTATCTATCTATCTATCTATCTATCTATCTATCTATCTATCTATCTATCTATCTATCTATCTGTCCGTCTGTCCATCCATCCATCTATCTATCTATCTATCTATCTATCTGTCCATCTGTCCATCCATCCATCCATCCATCCATCCATCCATCCATCCATCCATCCTTCTATCTGCCCACCCATCCACCTATCTATCTATCTATCTATCTATCTATCTATCTATCTATCTATCTATCTATCTATCTATCTATCTGTCTGTCTGTCTGTCTGTCTGTCCGTCCACCTATCCATCCATCCATCCATCCATCCATCCATCCATCCATCCATCCATCCATCTGTCTGTCCACCCATCCACCTATCTATCTATCTATCTATCTATCTATCTATCTATCTATCTATCTATCTATCTATCTATCTATCTATCTATCTATCTATCCATCTGTCCATCTGTCCATCTGTCTGTCCATTCATCCATCCATCCATCCATCCATCCATCCATCCATCCATCCATCCATCTGTCCATCCTTCTGTCTGTCCAACCATCCACCTATCCATCCATCCATCCATCCATCCATCCGTCTGTCCACCCATTCACCTATCCATCTGTCCATCCTTCTGTCTGTCCACCCATCCACCTATCCACCTATCTATCTATCTATCTATCTATCTATCTATCTATCTATCTATCTATCTATCTATCTATCTATCTATCTGTCTATCTGTCTATCTGTCTGTCTGTCTGTCTATCTATCCATCTGTCTGTCTGTCTGTCCATCCATCCATCTGTCCATCCTTCTGTCTGTCCACCCATCCACCTATCCATCCATCTATCTATCTATCTATCTATCTATCTATCTATCTATCTATCTATCTATCTATCTATCTATCTATCTATCTATCTATATCTATCTATCTATCTATCTATCTATCTAATCTAAAGTAATTTAAATTCTACTTTAAATTTAAATGTTTGGGAATTTTAAAGCCATTTTCAATGCAATTCAGAATGTTGCACATCTCTGGTATTCAGACAACAATTTGACCTTGGCTACAGGTTCACTGTCACGGCCAGTGTGAAGCAACAGTATCATTCACTGTCAAATTCAAGGCAAGTTCAGTACATTCAGATGGAACTTGGTCAAATACTACATCAAAGTATGTAAAATGTGTCTTCATTATGTTAGAATAAGACCATTATTTAAAACACTTTTAATAGGCAAAACATTTACTAAATGGAAAAAACTCATTTAGAACAACATCACAGGCCACAACAATCAAAGCCATTCTCGTCTTTGTTTCACAGCTTTCTTGGGGCAAAAAGCACTTTTGCCCCTTTCACTAAATAGGCTGTTTATAATTCAAAGCATACCCTTTTCCTGGTCATATATCGTCTAGCTGTACTGTTGCTGTGTTTTCTTTCCACTGTAGGGTTATATAATGCGAGTGAGGGCCTCTGGGTTTGGCTGAGGTCCAGTCCCACACAGGCCTCTCTGTGCTGCTTTTTCCTGGATCCCTCCAGCTGCCTTTATCACCCCAGCAGCTGACTCCCTCACATGCCTCTCTGCTCCTAATGAGGACTTTTTGGGCAAGAATTGTGCCGCTTTCTTGTTTTACTTCTTTCTTTCCCTCACTCGCTCGCTCTAACTCTCTCTTTCCAACTGCCCCCAAGCCATTTGTTATCCTCGTTTTGGCTGCAGAACAGGGCAAGTCCAGCTGACGCGCACCTGCTTAGTGGCTGTGAACAGGACAGCTTTAGAAACAGAGAAATAACGTCTTTCTAAGCAGGCCAAATCTCTATCCGAATGGAAATAGAGGACTTTTTGATACACAAGGAACAGCAGCTTTTTATCAGCTGAACTGCGTTTATCAGTCCAACTGCCATACGCCCCAGTAAAGAGTGTTTATCGGATTGCTGACAGCCTGAGTAAAAATTACAGTTCAAAACTGAAATGTGTTACTTCCTAGTTTTGCGTATCCTTGATTCCCTTCTGTTCATCGTGGCCTAAAACACTTAATGTAAAAGCCAATCATGTGCAACGAATTGGCAAAGTACATTAATTTGGTTCAGTCCCAGATGTTAATAGGAAGCTACACCAATTTTATCCAGTGTGCTAATTAAAATGTGACTCGCACCAAGCGTTAAAATCTCTGAGGGAATCATTAGAATGGGGCTGAACTTAAACCAAAAACCTGTCCTTCTATCCATCAACACAGCGCACAACCAACTTTTTTTTTTTTGCAAACTTCCACGAGGCATCACTGGTAATGACTATGAAGTTCAGATCTGACCTAATGCTAAAGTAGCTCACATCTCTGAAAATGTCAAACAGGCACTATCTTTATAAATACAATGCATATTTGAAGTTCTAACAACTACATTCTCAACGAAAAAAAAAAACTCTTTCTGTAACTCCATTAAACGGTATGCCTATTTGTGGGTTTGCTTCTCTGCCACGAGAAATGCTACAAGTACATTATATGCCATATAGATTATTATATAAAAAATCTTGATTAAAAATAAATTGAGAGAGAAATCTACATTTCTAGCAGGGGCGTTTCCTCTGAGGAGGCAAGGGAGGTAGTGTCTCCTCAAGAAAATCGTAAGGTCGTGTTTGTGTTCACACAGAAAGCACTCTGGAAATTTTTAGACAATTGTCAGGAATCAGTGCACAATGTGAAAGGGGCTTAAGTGTAAATGTTGCCATCTGAACCCTGGTATGCACCAAACAAGCCCCAAACCCATCTTTTTTAGCAGTCTCAGTCCGCTTCCAAACAAACTCTGGTGTGGTTTGAATGAAATATGAATGCAACATGGACCAAATACTTTTAAACTAACAAAAATAGGATGCAATGACAAGATGCAATGCTACATGACATGTTTTGACACTGCGGAATTAGAGGTGTATCCAAAATCAAATGAGCAGTGGGCAAACGTGGAGCAACTAGGAGGTAAAGTGCCTTTTATGAGCTGTTTGTGAGCTTGCAGGTGATGAGAATAAAATCATGTACGCAACAATGAGCGCCAGCAGACGGCATTAGGTGTATTCGCTTTAAAGCGGCACTGAGCAGGCCGATCGGTGAATGGGTACTTTGATGTCATAGTCAAGTCAAGTTAAGTCACCTTTATTTATATAGCGCTTTTAACAATACAGCTTTACAGTATTAAATAAGAAAATAGTGTGTCAATAATGCAAAACTACAGCAGTAAACACAATTTTCAGTTAAATGCAGTTCATCACTGAGTTCAGTTATGTCTTCATCCAGCAGTTCAAATAGTATACAGTATCACTGGAAATTAAGTGTCAGAGCCAGAGGCGACAGCGGCAAGGAACCAAAACTCCATCAGTGACAGAAATAGAGAAACGGAGACAAAACAAAAATACACTGATCGGTCTGTGCAGCACCACAACACAGCTCAAACACACCTCTTATTTGGGGTGCTTGGTGAATTCCGTCACAAAATATACATCATTCAACTGGACCAATCAGGTTGTGAACGTATCACTATGCCATTAGGTTCAGTATCTTTTGGTTCACTGCCAAAAATGCCAATGTGAACGCTAAGCAGACCAGGACCAAATGTTTTTTTTTTTTTTTTTGGTCCGGACCAAATGAACCAAGAGATCTGAACTACAAGTGTGAATGCTTAAAGTAAATGTACATGTCTATGACCAATATTTACTGAGCTTTTATGACTGATGATCCAAAATTCAAAAATACTTAAAAGTTAAGTATTAAAAAGAATAGCTGAACATAAGTTCACAAATAAAATACAGGTGCATCTCAATAAATTAGAATGTCGTGGAAAAGTTCATTTATTTCAGTAATTCAGCTCAAATTGTGAAGCTTGTGTATTAAATAAATTCAGTGCACACAGACTGAAGTAGTTTAAGTCTTTGGTTCTTTTAATTGTGATGATTTTGGCTCACATTTAACAAAAACCCACCAATTCACTATCTCAACAAATTAGAATACTTCATAAGACCAATAAAAAAAACATTTTTAGTGAATTGTTGGCCTTCTGGAAAGTATGTTCATTTACTGTATATGTACTCAATACTTGGTAGGGGCTCCTTTTGCTTTAAGTACTGCCTCAGTTTAGCGTGGCATGGAGGTGATCAGTCTGTGGCACTGCTGAGGTGGTATGGAAGCCCAGGTTTCTTTGACAGTGGCCTTCAGCTCATCTGCATTTTATGGGGTCTCTTGTTTCTCATTTTCCTCTTGACAATACCCCATAGATTCTCTATGGGGTTCAGGTCTGGTGAGTTTGCTGGCCAGTCAAGCACACCAACACCATAGTCATTTTATCAACTTTTGGTGCTTTTGGCAGTGTGGGCAGGTGCCAAATCCTGCTGGAAAATGAAATCATTATCTTTAAAAAGCTGGTCAGCAGAAGGAAGCATGAAGTATGAAGTGCTCTAAAATGACATTGCACCTCAAATCATCACAGACTGTGGAAACTTAACACTGGACTTCAAGCAACTTGGGCTATGAGATTCTCCACCCTTCCTTCAGACTCTAGGACCTTGGTTTCCAAATGAAATACAAAACTTGCGCTCAAGAGGACTTTGGACCACTGGGCAACAGTCCATTTCTTCTTTTCCTTAGCCCAGGTAAGACGCCTCTGACGTTGTCTGTGGTTCAGAAGAGGCTTAACAAGAGGAATCCGACAACTGGAGCCAAATTCCTTGACACGTCTGTGTGTGGGGGCTCTTGATGCCTTGACCCCAGCCTCAGTCCATTCCTTGTGAAGTTCACCCAAATTCTTGAATCGATTTTGCTTGACAAGCCTCTCAAGGCTGTGGTTCTCTCGGTTGGCTGTGCATCTTTTTCTTTCACACTTTTTCTTTCCACTCAACTTTCTGTTAACATGCTTGGATACAGCACTCTGTGAACAGCCAGCTTCTTTGGCAGTGAATATTTTGTGGCTTACCCTCCTTGTGAAGGGTGTCAATGATTGTCTTCTGGACGACTGTCAGATCAGCAGTCTTCCCCATGATTGTGTAGCCTAGTGAACCAAACTGAGAGACCATTTTGAAGGCTCAGGAAACCTTTGCAGGTGTTTTGAGTAGATTAGCTGATTGGCATGTCACCATATTCTAATTTGTTGAGATAGTGAATTGGTGGGTTTTTGTTAAATGTGAGCCAAAATCATCACAATTAAAAGAACCAAAGACTTAAGTCTACTTCAGTCTGTGTGCACTAAATGTATTTAATACACGAGTTTCACAATTTGAGTTGAATTACTGAAATAAATGAACTTTTCCACGACATTCTAATTTATTGAGATGCACCTGTATATTGTTTAAATTGTTGCTGTCTTGTGTTATTATTATATTTGGGATAAATATAAAATGCTTTTCTTTTCTTTTTCTGCAAGTGTAAGTAATGTTTATTTAACCAAGACAATGTGACTGGGACATGAATTTATATTTAATTAATAATAAAAAAATACCTTTGAGGACTTTGCATCCTCATTTCAGAATACCACCGCACACCACTGATTAGGTATTCAAAACAATACAAAGAGAACTGGCTAAGCACTCAAACACATCCCAAATGCTTTTATGTACAAAAATATCTCTATACTTAATGACCTGAATGAAGGAAAAAAAATCACTGACAAAAATTCATTATTTTACCTGTGTGTGGGAATTTTGAAAGGTATTTTTAGTTGTCCAGAGAGACTATTGATGATACACACATTAGAGAAGCATCAAATGTGTTCATGCAGAAAAATGCTTGGTGGCAGACTCGAGCAGCGCAGAGACATTACAAGTGACTTTGATAAAGTTAATACTCCATATCGCGCTACAGTGGCACAGATACACTGACAGCCCAGCTATTTTAGGCAACACAAATAAAGAGCAGGTCAACTGCGGGTGTGTGGAGGGAACTGTCAGCTCGGAAAGACAATTGGGCTTGATGGAAGAGCTGGTCCCAGCTGGGTGTAGGAATACCGGGGAGATGGAGAGATTGGAAGAGATGGTGAGACTGGTAAGAGAAAAGAAAACGGCGATGGGGGAGGGATCAGGGACGGGATCAGCAGGAAACAGCTGAGGCAGAAGGTACGGTGATCCATCACATCCTGACTAACTGGCTCAGGTGCACCACATCCTCCCAGACACGCTAGATAAATGATGGGCTCTCGGGGGGGAAGGGGCTTAGATACTGGAGTTTTAGGTCCCAGTGGATTCATACCACCTAGTGACCAGTCGTTTTTTGTTTTGGGGGGCAACTGGGGAAATTTAAAGGAGTTACTATATATGTTGATGTGACAGCGCTGGCCACTGCATTTTTATTTAGCTGATCTGCACACAAATCTAGACTAGAGGGGAAAAAATGACCTTGAGAACAGTTTGTGTGCTTAAAGCAGGGCTAATAAATCCTCCTTTCTGATCTCATGGGATACAAGAGCCCATCTGACAACAGTCCCCACCTTGTGTCCTAAAGACCTCCACTCCACAAGACACAGCATTGGTTCTTAGGGTTTACACTGGTATCGATCAGTTTCCATCTATTTCAAAGAGTGACTGTTGAATATAAATGTCTGCGTGACCTCTGTGTTTAATGCGTCAGTATTCAGTCAGCAATCCTCAGGAGCAATTCGCTCTACAGAAGAAAGAAAAAAGGAAAGCTTTCGTTCTTCTTGAACATCACAGCATCCTACAGGGTGTTGGGGGTTTTATTAGGTGCTGCACTCTTGTGTTGAAGTTTATACAAAAATCAACCAGGTCAACGATCAAACATTGGCCTGTGAAGCTGGTATTGATCTTGCGTGCTTGCTTTGAGCTTCTTGTGATTCTGTGAAACAGATTAAAGGAAATTCCCAATCAGAAAGCCATTAACCTACCATGTACGTTACATGGAATCTATATTTAAATCTATACTCTGTGATCTATAAGTATTGAATGGTGATCTATGGCAAACCAAGGGATCAGGTTAACCAGTTTTTAAATTCAAAACATTTTCATCATATTTCTCTTCAAAATTCACCTCCACACCATATGTTTAATCATTTGTCAGACACCTTTATCCAAAGCACATACACTGAATTCAAGGTATTCATTTTAGTAGTCATATACATCAGTGATACTGTATATTAGTGATAAACATCATTTAGTATTTTAATAACTTTTCCCTCACGGGGAACGCAGGCTTGTTTTACTATACTTATGCGGACATTTAGTCACATTTAGTGTAACCCACATTGTAGGATACACAAGAACACATACACAAACCTGGTAAGTAATTTTAACCAATATACTTAAGTGTGTTATTTTAAAGTTTGTTATTTATATTAAAAATATAAAAATAATAGCAATAAAATAAGAAACATATTTCAAAATTATATAAATCTATAAAAAGTAATGAAATATGCACATTTAATATAAAAAGAAATAATAATATAATTAAACAATTATATAACTATGCAATAACGAGGATGCAATTATATAAAATATATACATTTTAATTGTTTTATTAAATTTACAATTGTTGTTTTTTATTTGATTGTTATAAATGTGTAAATGATCCTGTATATTTAAATGATAGATTAGGACACATTAGTTTATTACATTTATTAAATATATGTTACAGAATTACATAAATCAAAAATAATGAAATATAAATGCACTTTAAATAAAAGTAGAAATATAATATTAATCTCAGTTTTTTTTTTTTCAATTATAGAAAATTACTTGAAAGAAATAAAATGATATAATTAAACAATTAAAATATTCAGTTTTCAATTTTCCCATTGTTTTTATTAAATTTTCTACGTTTTACATTAAGCATATTTTATTTGATTTCTTTAACAATATTTTATAATGATGGATTAATGATGATGGAATAATGATGGATTAGGACATTAGCTTATTATATTAGTAGTAGAATAAAAGAGAATAAAAGTATATTATATATAATTATAACAAATAAAAATATAATGAAATACAAATACACTTTAAATGAAAGTAGAAATATAAGAAAAATAATAAAATTACTATATCTTCCGTGCTCTTTGAAGACTGTTTATCCAAGCTTCAGTCAGAAGAGTTTTCATTCAGTTTCTCTGAATGCAGTCAGACATCACTGGACGAGGAGAGGACAGTGGCGCTGAGTCAGCAGGAGCCGTCTGGTCACCCCAGAGAGTCAGTGTGCCTCAGACTGTCAGCACATTCTCACTGCCTCCACTCCACTACAGCTCTGTAGACAGAGAGAGATGTAAAAGCATCTCTCTGCTGCTATAACTTTGGTGACAAGTGCTTTAACAGGGCTTGAGGTGCTGCGGTGTGACCACTGTGTGAACTTTACAGACCGCTGAAGCTCAAACAAGCACGCCAACGTAATACAACACTAGGCAAACAACTATTGTAAATCATAAGGTCATTACGTGTTCATCACTGGAGCTAATTCTGTAGCAGTTAAGCCATTACAGCCACATTCATCATTCTCCTGCAAATTATATACAAGTGACAGGTGCTTCATTCCTGACCCGACTCAACCTCAGCTTGGGTCAGCCAGGGCCAGAATAATCAAACTCGGATTGACCCGAGCGGCGGCTGTTGAGTCAGCATGCTGGCACGCATTAAGGGTTAATTTCGTGAAGGTTTATTAAAGCATTCAGGCCAAAGGGCTATAGCAATGAGGGAATTCCTCTGAAAGGTCAAGGTGACGTTCCTCCCATCCTTTTCATTTAATGTACCAGGTCATCATGTCTTGTACAGAGTCCATTTTGAAATATCTATTAACTAACCCTATTTTCTGCTTGATTCTAATTGGTCAATTGTAATATTCAGTGCTCAAATATGTAAATATGTTTCTAATTGCTGCACTAGTTCAGTGTCTTTTCAGTCACACCTTACGGTTGTTGTCAAGTTTAAATACAACTTGCAGAATCTGCAAAACATAGTTATTTTACCAAAATAAGAGGGATCATACAAAATGCATGTTAAGGTTCAAACGTTCACTGATGCTCCAGAGGGAAAATGCATTAAGAGCTGGGGGTAAAAACTTTTTGAATGTGAAGATCAGGGTAAATTCCGCTTATTTTGTCTTCTGGGAAACATGTAAGCAGCTGTAGCTTCTGAAGGGCAGTTTAAAAAAATAAAAATAAAATAATAATAATAATAAAAATAATTTTATACATACATATATATATATATATATATATATATATATACATATACTGTACTGTGCAAAAATCTTGGGCCACTAGTATTTTTACCAGCTAAGAAATGGTTTAAAGTAAGTTATTTCTATCTTTTGCTGTAGTGTGTCAGTAGGAAACATCAGTTTACATTTCCAAACATTCTGTTTGCCATTAATTGTAATAATCTAGTGAGATTTTTGTTTGCACAGGCAGTCTGACAACAGCCAGTGCTCCACACAGAGATCTGATCTCACCATCATCCAGTCTGTCTCTGGAATGACATGAAGAAACAGAATAACTGAAACAGACAAAATCCAGAAGAACTGTTTCAACATCTCCAAGATGTTTCAAGTAACCTACCTGCAAAGCTACCTGAAAAACTCTGCACAAGTGCACATAGGGCAAAAGCTACTTTAAATGCAAAGGATGGTCACATCAAATGCTGATTTATTTTAGTTAATAGAAGTTCATTGATAAAGAAAATCTATTTATGACATTGTTTTTGACAGCATCCTCATTTTATGTGCCTAACTGCCTAAAAATTTTAACAGTACTGTAGCTTTGTAGGTATAGGTCTCTTAAAGCATCTTGGAGATGTTGCCACAGTTCTTCTGGATTTAGTCTGTTTTTTTTAAAAGACAGACTGGATTGAATAATGGAGAGATCACATCTATGTTTGCACAAGGAGTCTGACAATAGCCTGTGCTCCATACAAAAATCTCATTATTATAATTAATGGCAAAATGAATGTTTAGAAATGTAAACTGATATTTCTTACAGACACACTACAGCAACAGACTGACTTTAATTGACTTTAAACCATTTTTAGCTGATGAAAATACTAGTGGCCTAAGACTTTTGCACAGTACTGTATATATATATATATATATATATATATATATATATATACAGTTGCATGTGAGTCTCTCAGTTGTCCTCAATGTGAAAAGATGGACCTCAAAATCAAAGAGTCATTGTCGGAAAGGATTCATATACACAAAAATGCTGAAAAACCACCAAATTGTGGGAACTGAAGGATTTTTCTGAAGAACAGCAGGCAGTTTAACTGTTCAGGACAAACAATGGACTCATTAACAACTATCACTAAACAAAAAAACACAGCTGTAGATCATTCAGGTAACAACACAGTATTAAGAATCAAGTGTATTTAAACTTTTGAACGAGTAATTTGTATAAATTCGACTTATTTTCTTGCATGTGGACTATATGTAAATGTATTTTATGTGAAATATCTTAATCAGGTCAGTACTAAATAAAAATAACATTCATTTTTGTAGGATCCCTCTTATTTTGTTAAAATAATTAACATTTTGCAGATTCTGCAAGGTGTATGTAAACTTTTGACTTCAACTGTATGTAGTACTGAATTAGGAGTTAGACCATTAAACAGTTTTATATGAATATTTATATTTTAAGTAGACTTCAGAAGATGCTTTTGCTAAACTAACACAATACAAAATAAAATCCTTAGCTATAAAGGGATTTAACAGTTACTTCAGTTTAAAAACCTGTAATATTAGTTAATAAATATTTAAAAAACAAACCAAAACATTCTTACCTGTTAAAGTTTATCCAGTTTCTTTAGTAATTTACATTTAAACGGTTACAACTAGCTGCACAATGTTGTTGCATCTTGATACTCAATGTTATTACTCATTGACGCCGTTCCAAGATGGCAGACGCATCAATGTACAGTATCTGGAGCGGTCGAATGTGGCATCTACCTATACTTATCTATAGCTCGCCCGTTCAAATGCGAGTTACTGTCATTACGGTTAGTTACTACAGCCTGCAGTTTGCTAGATGGCTGTCTCGTCACGTAAATGCATATTAGCTGTTGTTTGTGTAAATTCGAATAAAGCTGTGAATAATAGTTGCTAAATTGTATTTCCTATATAGCAGGGTTAGTTTAATACACCTTTAATCATATGGTCTTCTCATAAAAAAACAAATAAAAACTCAAAACAATATTTCAAATCCATTTATGTTTTTATTTGACAAGTAGCAGGGTAATAATCAGGACATTTTAGAGTCAGCTGGTCACTGTAACAAAACAACCCCCTTCAGGGGCTCAACCTGATCACCCTGTCAGGGTTTATTTAGTGATAATGACCAAGTGACTATACATTACTCCTTACATATTTCATTAAAACAAAGTAATAGTCTTGGTGTTGAGGGGGTTACATTTGTAATTTTAAATTTCACGTCTCTGTAAAGGCGCCAACACTCCCCCAGCAATAACAACAGACAGTAATTTATCATAAGAGGGTCTCCAGGAATACTAAGAGGAAGAGCGTAGACATGAAAACTGAGCTGAGCGGCAGACGAGAACACATAGAGGTCAGGCCCGTAATCATCTGACCTGATCAATAATTAACCAAGGTCACCTTTAATGACGGCAAAGCAACGTGGCATATATTATTCATACAAACCGCTGGATGAAAAGACAGTGGTGGAGAGACTGTGAAAGTGACATTAAGATGATGGATAGACGGAAAGACCAGTAAACAGATCTCTCTCAAAAGACATCATTTATATACTCTTGTTGGTCACGTCAAAGGAATGTTGTGTACACGTGAAAATCTGAACAGATTTGGTCTGTGATGCAGCAAATTCCTCTGTAGCTCCAATTCGATGAATCACCTCAGAGCTGGAATCTGTAACTGCAGTTCACTCAAATGCCACAAGAGGTTCAGAGAGACATTCATCTTAGAGGAAACAAAGTTGAGCCAATCTCCATGGGAAGGTGTGCAGTGAGAGAGGACGGAGCGTAAATGCCGGCAGTCGAGCGTGACGGGACCTCTCGCGCTGCAAGGCAAAAGAGAGAAAGTTTCAGCCAAACTGGAGTCTTTGTTCATATCCCACGTGGCAAAAGGGGATTTCCTTGCTCTCCCTCACTCTGACGCACTTTCACTACACTGAACACACGGGAAAAGATAAATGATGCAATGTCAAGCAATCCTGAGGGATCAAGGCTGCCAAAAAAAAAGGACAAAGTCATGAATCTGCCGGCACCCTGCTAACCCTGCGATGAACCCTCATTCAGCAAAATCTTGATTATGGATTGCAAACATTTTGCAGTGTATTGCTTCAGACAGTAATATAAGTGGGTTTTGTGCAAAGAAATAAAGTTGTGTGGGTTTTCCTGCAATGCAATGCCAAGCACATATCACATCTTGTACTAAATGTTTTTCTATTGTATTACTGTAAATGCAACAATGCTCAAAAGTTCAGGGCCAGTAAGATGTTGTAAAAGAAGTCCCATTTTTTCTCAACAAGGCTGTTTATTTTATCTAAAATACAGCAAATAACATTTTAAAATGTAATTTATTCCTATGATAGTTATAGTTGCAATTTTAGCATCATTACTCCAGTCTTTAATATCACGATAAAAAAAAAAAAGTTTTATGTACCGAGACTTGCTACTGCCAATACATCCACAACATGCTGCTGTGAGCATGTAAGAAATATTGCTGCTGCACATATAACATATATGAATAACCCCCATAGCAATACATGAATCACCTCATAGCAGATCTGTACAGGTGGAACTGGGGAAGGTGGAGGGTTTCTAAAGCATGCTGCAAAACTGCTTACAGCTAGCACTAGTCATATATTTGAATGCTGAGCAGTGAGCTCATTGGCCACCAATACAGGAGAGAACCAATCAGCTATGCCATGTGATAATGATGTCATTAGGTCAGACTGAGTTAGACCTATCGGGATTGCACAATCTAGAGTTTCATGCCAGAACTCTGTATTTCTTTTGAACTTTCTATTCACTAAAGAAACCTGAAAAAAATTCTACTCCGCTGTTTGAACATAAAAATAACAATAATAACACAACAATAATAATATATATATATATATATATATATATATATATATATATAGATATAGAGGCTGGGATCATTTAGAGCCCTTTGAAGCTGCATTTAAACTGCATTTTGGACGTTCAAAATTGGGGGCACCATTGAAGTCCAGTATATGGATAAAAATCCTGAAATGTTTTTCTCAAAAACCATAATTTCTTTACGACTGAAGAAAGAAAGACATGAACATCTTGGATGACAAGGGGGAGAGTACATTATCTGTACATTTTTGTTCTGGAAGTAAATCGATTTGACAGCATTAGTATACATCTAATTCTAATAAAATAAACATTAAATATACATTACAAATATAATATTAAATGACGTAAATATATAAGGATTTGTCTCTATGCTGAGACCTCTTTTGTCTCATAAGCATGCATTATGGATTCCTATGTATCTGCATATACTGTGATTTTGTCTGAACTATTAGTTTAAAAGCCAAAATGTCAGAACTAAAAGTACAGCAAGACAAACAGAGACAAATAATGCATACAAAAGCCATTAACTGACCTGCTACACCCCAACAAATGTGCTTGGTGTACTGTTCTTCATTAACTAAGCCTTTAGGGGGAACAAGTTGCACACCTCTATATTTCACAATCTATTTTTCTGACCCATGTTAAAACTGCAGTCCGCAGAGGCTGATCTAGACGGGTGATTTCAGAACACTTCAGGGACAGGAAGAGCTGAACAGAAGCTATAAATGCTTAAGTGACGATCCATCTTTCTAATTACACTTCATTCAATGAATCACATTCACTTCAGGACCCTCATTAGTCCATTTCTGTGAGCCGTCAGCACAGCTGGCCTTGCAGGTGACAGCAGCACGTTGATACGTTACATCACAGGCTGTCTCTAAAAATACATTGCCATTTTGGACTTATGAAATAAAACAAAGGCTGTACATCATTATTAGTAAAATAGTATTGAAAAATCAATTGGTTAATCGCATTGATTTCAAAAACAGCAAACTTACGCATTCACCTGCTCAAATAGTGCCTTCATTCCCAGTTTCAAACGACTGTCACTTCCCTTTGAAGTTGTGACCAAATATTTGCTGACATTGAGGGAGCGTGTGTCCTTTTCAGAGTGTTTGCTTGGTAGTTTCCACTGAACTGGCCTTCTTCAGAGAGCTGGTACACGTGTGCCTGGCCTGCTGCCCTCAGATAAAGAACACAGAGGGGGGAGGGAAATCAAAGGCAAAAGTGATAAGAAAAAAAGAAATTGGTTGGAAAACCAGAGGATGTGAGGGTCAAATGAGTTGAGAAGCAAGATACAACCGTACAGAATTACGAAATGTTTACATATCAGCTTGTCTTTTTGCATAAAGTGCATGTCACTAAACAAATACACAGAGGCTGCATGTGCCGGTTGAATCCGGGAGCCCCTTAAAGGACGTCTAACCTGTAATACTGCATTTAATGCTGAAATACAGTTGGCATTAAGAGCAAGCGATGAAAGCCATACCTCTTTGACAGGACCACCCAGTAACGATGACATGTCCCACGATAAAGGTGAGAGACCACTTTACAAAGGAATTCAGTCCAGTTTGAGTCCTCCAGCAGAGGATATGGATAACAGACACACAACCTCTTCACTAGAAAAGAGGAAACGCATGACATTTAAACAAGAGGGTGGAAATATTTAGAGAACTGTTCTTCAAATTTGGATAATGCTGATTTGCATATTTCATCATTCATAACATGCTAGTTTGTCTACAATTCATAAAGCCTTCTAGCAGCCCGGCTGTCTGAGATTCATGGTTTCTGTTACAGAGGTGGTCAGATGGTCATGGTGGCAGTCAGAGAAAGAGGATTATGAGAGAATCCACTGACGAATCAGTCTAGCCAGATTGGGCGTGCCCTGCGTTGACCCCCACCCCTCATAGTGATATTAGAGAGCACTGGCAGCATCCCACATTAATCTAAACACAGGCTTCTCAATCCCCAAAACTAGATCTGAAGCAATTCCATTAACCTGGGCTTTAACCGAGGATCCACGAGAAAATCCTCAATCCAAGAGGAGTAACGGCCAGTCCCACTTATACCATCTCACTATATATCTACAGTCACCTAAGCATTAAAACATAAGGGCATTATCATAGATTTTTTAAAATGCATTCACAGATTAATATGCATGCTATTATTACAATACACTGAGCTCACTCTAGGGTTAAACGATGCATACTGTGCTTAAACCCTTTAAAACCCCCATTGAAATAGAGAGAAAAACAGTGCAACACCTGTTTTGCCCGTTAATGAAAATAATAAAAGATATACAGGTCATTCCACAAAATCTGTGCCTTTTCCACTTGGATAAATAAAAAGTTTAATCAATATTTTTCATACATCTATGAATTGTATTGTGTCATCTCAGACAATGTAATCACTATTTCATAACTATTTTTCTATCTCATGTTTTGGTATTTTTGTCAACCCTGTTACCGACACAAGTGTTGCTAGATACTATAGTTTAATAAGAACACATATGCCACTGAATTAGCTCAATAAAATACAGAGGTCAACCTTTAAAATGTTTTAATTTTACACAGGCAATCTATAAAAACAGAGTCAAACCTAATCAATATCATCCGTTACACGCTAAAACCTGTTACTTTGACGATTTCAAACAAATTTTCTAATTGCTAGCTAAGTTCACAAATGCAGATATTATACACTTTGAAAGGATTTTACCTGTAGATACTGATTATATTAAATGTAAGAAATAATTGTTTAAATTTACATTTTCATTTTGGTAACAGGATTGACATCGCATTTTAAATATGGATATTTTTTCTTCACTTCTTAAGGCCTTAATTAACCATGTAGAGCTATTTTTATGATGGATGGATGCACTTTTTTGGACTTCAAAATCTTAACACCCATTTGCTGCCATTATAAAGCTTGGCAGAGCCAAGCCCTTTTTTTTTTTTTTTTTTTTTTTTTTTTTTAATATAACTCTGATTGCATTCATCTGAAAGAACAAAGTCATATACCCCTAGGATGGCGAGTAAATCATGTGTAATTTTAATTTTTGGGTGAACTACCCCTTTAAGCTTATATCACCAGTAGACCAATTTACCACAAAGCATGCAATCTTCTTGTGTGAGCAGTATGTGGCACATGCAGGTGCTCCTGACCTGTTTAAGATCTCTGGTGACATCAGCGTTACGGTTTGAGTGAGGTTGATGGCAGTATGACTCATGGCTCCAGGTAGACCTTGTGTTTAGGTAAAAGCCTCATGTTACTGACTTCATGCTGCTTAAACACAGTTCAAGTTCAGTCCAGTCCTCTGAAGGTCATGGTGTCCGGCGTAGCACTCTTATCGCACAGAACGGCCTCTTCACCGTATTCCTCAGTGCCAGAGTGAATGGCTGATACCCCGGCTGGTTTCTAGAAAACAAGTAAACGTGTGTGACCTGAAAGTACAATGTGACTTGTAAACACTATTGAGTTTTTAAAAAAAGCCTGTATTGCATAATACTAAATCATGTAATTTAGCAATGATGGATGAGCAACAGCACTTTATGTGATTACCGTCAGACAGCAGAACAAAAAATCAGACAGTGTTAAAGGAAAAGCATAAATATAATCCAAATTACTAGTGTAAATGAGTTTCTAATCTGTAACGTCACAAATCTCCAGTACATGATAAAGAGGAAAGCCCTGACAATATGAAAAAATGGACCAGTGAGATGGAGAGAAACATTCATGGTTTTGTGAAGCTGATTTTATTCATTTGTTTAGCAGAGGAGAGAAATTCATTTAAGAAGATTGAGCACAATGGCCTAAAGCCAATGGTGGGAATTATCACAAGCATTACAATACGCTTTACTGAGAGGCTCTCTGCTTATTTAACAGCATAACAAAGGGCCAATCACAACTAAGAGATGCACCTGAGAAAACCACTCATGTGAGTTACATTCGTGAAAACTTCAGATCAGACCGTTTAATGACATCACTCTGACCTTTGTGAACAAACAGCTCTGTACGTCAGGACAAACGCAACAAAGTCTCTGAACTTGCAGAACAGTTTAAAGTTCGCATTTAATGGTGACATCATGAAAATCTGACTTTTTCCATGTTTAAGCGCTATAATCGGGTCTATCCAGTAACTGTTTTGGTAAGCCTTTTTCTGCAACCATGTGAAAAAATGAGCGTGTCAGATTTTGCTCCCCTCGAGACCAGGGTTGCCAGGTTTTCAAAACTAGCCCAATCGTTTTTTGGAGGGGGTAAAATACATGTTTTCTGGCATGGTTCCCCCAATAAAATACGCATTCCATGGGCTAAATATCATGTTATTAATGTCGCTTTAACCCACAGCAACAGTTTTAAAGTAGCCCAATTCCGTGGGAAAACCACAGACTTAGGAAGGGGATCTTATTATAATATTACCGCCCCCTTAATCTGCATGTTTCCGCCTATAGCATTTCGTTTTTGCAAGCGACAACTGTGTACCAGTTCATGCCGTGACAAAGTTTGTGCAAAGCCTGCTAACTGCTGTCTTGGGCTGCGTAGACGACAAAGAACACTATTTAGAGTCCTAGCCTCAGAGAAGACAAAAGAGCAGTAGATTTATCGTTTTATTTACTGTATTTTACGCTACTGCCGCTCAGATCTAATGTAAACAGGCAATTTCTTTCCCAGCTGTTTATAATCCCAGACATAACTGACTGTGCATTTTTATTTTGTGTATTTGACAGTTTAAGCACAATGACATAAAAGAGCTTAGTTTAGTACTCACATGCCGTGTGACATTTTCTGTGTGTGTGCTTCAGATATGTGTGCTCAGAAAATCCTATATCAGAAGTTAAACCTAATATGGCTTTAAAACGCATGATTTCAGCATGATAGAACTGAAAATCAAAACCAAACCAATGTTTTTTGTTATGAGCTGTAAAGGCGCAGCCCTTTTCTGGAAAAGGGGGCGGGGAGAAGCAGCTCATTTGCATTTAAAGAGCCATGCACGAAAACGGTGCTGCTTACACTCAAAATAGGCATTTTCAAAATTATACAATAAATGATCTGTGGCATATTTTGAGCTGAAACTACATTCTGGGGACACCTGAGACTTATATTACATATTGTAAAAAAGGGACATAACAGGCCTCCTTTAAGGGAGACAACGAGAAGTAGCAGAAAGAGAAGTGGAAATAGAAACAACTAAAGAGGGGGGAATAAACATTCTCCCACAGTGAAGAGTGTGCTTCACATTTACGGTTTTTCCTAGAAGGATTTTTCCTAGAACTCCACTCTGTCATTTGACAGAATGTACAGAAAGTACAATCGACCGCAGCGTCTGGTTAGCAGAGCCTGTATTAAAAAAGACAGTCGAGATTTGCTCTCGCAGTAACTGATCCTGATCGTCTGTTTATTTTCATTTCGGCCTTGAGACATTACTCCACGTTTGTGTGCTAATCACAGCTCTGACCTGAAATGCTCCAGGACCGCAGAATCTTTTATAGTACATCACAGCACAGCTGTAGCGCAGACGCTGTTGTTCAAGTTTCACAAGAGATTTCCCTACAGAAGACTTTGAATTCTCAGCTTGAGTGAGCTTTGGGCTCGTGCTCGCAGTCAAATTACGTCAGAGATGGGGATTCACATGGATTCAGCAGCTTAGAAACGAAGCCGATGTCATTATGGATCACTACATCTCAGACACCACAGTAATTTATCTTTATTATTGAATTAAGGCCTTCAACTTTAGCCAAATCAACTAAGATTTGGAGATGGAAAATATATCAGGCTGCATGAAAATCCCTGAAATGTTCATGGTGTGCAACAGATCGTCTTACATCATTAAAATGCACATAATTCACAACCACACACGCCGTTGTTACCGCTTCCATAAGTGAATTTTTGGTCGTTCCCATAACAACAATCCACAATGGGGGGAAAACCGTGACAGGAACGAGTTAGTGAGGGAGGTGCGATCCAAAAATGTCTTGCTTTCTACTCCCTTTCTCTCCCACCATGTGCTTTTCTTTCTTCTACTCTTTTTTCTGCCTTTTTTTTTTTTTTCCAAAGTCTGAATGTGCTGACATTTGTGACTTACGTTTTTTTTTTTTTTGTTTGTTTTTTCAAGCGAGGTCACTGCAACTGTCAAGAAAAGTACTAGGCCTTCTCAGCATTCCAACTAAATGGGAATTTTGCATATCAAAGATTACGTAAGCCTCTCCCATCCCACAAACGTAGAGACGCTGTTGCTCCTATGCAGTAGAAACCACAACATTCAGAGAGCCGTGTCCGTCGCGAGAGTGATTTCCCACAGCATGCAAACAAGAACAGAGGTCTGACCACATCCAAACCCTGGCATCCAAACACATCCTCCTATCATAATATTGACTTCCTCTCTCAGTTGTTTCCAGTGGACACTGTGAGAGAGAGGAGGTGGTTTCCACTAAAGGAGAACACCTTGTTTAGTCTTGTTAAGCAAGCATGTGTCAATGGAGAAAAAGAAAAGGTAGGCTACATGTGAGAAAACTTAAAACACAGCACACTGAGTCATAGTTGTTGCGAAAGTAGTCACGTTTAACAAATTAATGTGAAAACAGTCCAGTCAAACCCCATTTACAAACCCTCATGTTGTTCTAAAACACCTGCAGTTTCTGTATTCTGTGAAACATTAAAGTTTATGTTTGGCCATGTCAAAGCTATTTTTATCCATCACAGAAGATGATTTATACTCCGGCTTACGAAAAGGAAAAAAGAAACCTTAAGTGTAGTCTCTACAACTTGTGCCATATATTCTATGTATATATTAAGTGTTCTAAAGCTGTAAGTTAATTTTGTGTCGGAAACAAACTAAAGCTTAAGCAGAATTCACTCTAATATAGCTCTCAAATCTCATTTTCGGTAAGGTTTTTCAAACTTGGCGCATCTTAAGGTTTTAGGCATTGTTTTAGTTAAACACAAACTGAATTTGATTGATTGGGAAGATAGGGTTAAGTTTATCAGCAGCTGCATTTCCATTACCCTTCAAATTGCGCACATTAAAAATGCGATTTGAGAATACGCCTAATGGAAACGCGAAAACTCCCATATATTGGAAAAATGTTTTTACGCTTGCATGAGGTGCTTTTTTTAGGCGAAAAAAGGAATATGTTGCAAAACTGCAATAGAAACCTTTTTGCATTTACAGGTCACATGGCCTACGTAAGAGGTCATATGATCATTCTTCAATGTACTATAACCTCCAAGAAATACTTCATACGTGGCCGCTCTTAAGTATAAGGGGCTTTCCTTGCCATTAATGCTTAGACAATCTACACTGCACACATCTGCGGCGCATTATGGCTCCAACACGGCCACCGGAGCTGATCGCGGCCACTTTATACCAGGCGTGTTTCTGACACGGCTCTCCGCGCTGCTTCTGTAAAGATGCACGCATCCGCCTCCTTCGATTAAATATAAATAAATATAAAATCCATCAAAATCCCACCAAAACCCATTGCCATGACTTACTGCGAGAGGAAAAAATGATGTTTAGGTCACATAATATCAGTTAATGAAAACAGCGTCACATCTTTTTTAATCGGCATTTATAAACTATCACCAAAATTTTGCGCAAATCTGTAATGGAAACGCGCCTCGTGACACAATGACTTAAATTTTTTAGCCATTTTTCATACAAAGCTACTGTGTGGCTTTAGAAAAATATAAAATATAATGCACAAATTTTTGATACCATAGAAACTATAATTCTAAACAAGTGTCAATATCAAAAAACTAATACTAGCCTAAAAAAAAAAAAAAAAGATAAGAATAAGAAAATAAGAATAGTAAATAAGGACATAAAAACCACAGTAGAACAAATAAATAAATGCTACATACATTGTATAATCAAATGTATAAAAACTGCCTGTTCTTCACTGTGCAAATTAAATATGTATTTCTTCTTATTAAAGTTACAAAAGTGATTTAATCAAGAGCAGTGAGAGATTTTCTCTCATTCGTTGTTTGATTAACATGAATGACAGAAGGAATATTAGACTGCTGTCACTTTAAAAGCTGCCCGGATCCAATATACCATCACACATGTGTTTTCTTTCACTTAAGCCCTAAATTACTGTGTTTACAAGGATACTTGCAAAGACGGCATTTTGACACATACAAGTGTGTATATAACCATTCAAGGCTTATAAAGTGGCAAAAATAACTCCTGCGCTCTTATGAGCACCATCTGCCCATGCTCGTGGCCGAGCAGCTTTTTGACAGTGCTTAGAAACAATCTTTCAGACAGCACGTGCATATAGCGAAACTATTTTTTTCTCTGCTGATGGCATTCAACAACTTAAAATCACTTGTTTTTACACCTCTTTCGTGACCATGTAGCACAGCAGCGTCCCGCAAGCCTGTAACCGTAAAAGAGGTGTTAGTTCAAAATCTCCACCAGTTAGTCATGTCTACAGGTATCACGCCCACCCCTACAATGAAGTTATGTCATCTGCGGCTTAAAAACTTGAACTGCATAAAGTTGAGTGGATTCCGACTGGCTGTTAACGTTTGAATTGTTCGGTATGGTTATTTGTATATGGTATCATCATAGATGTGGTGTGGACTAATCTCACAACTATCTACGTAGGAATATTAAAACGTTAGAGTTACCATTCTTCGTGGCACGAATGGCCCCTAATCACCATGTAAAACTTAAAAAGCAGCATGCATATTCTGAGTTGGAAATAATACTGAGTTGGGAAAAAGAAGAGGCAGAGTAAAAGAGAGTCAAACAAAATGTTACTTTGTCAAAAAAGACAGTGGAACAATGACTTACAAGCATTTCTGTTATTTCTGTTCATCTTGAATAAAAAAAAACAAAACAAAGTTACTAAGAACGATATATACAGTTTGTAAAATCAAGGCTGATCCTGAAAGTTTGCATTCAGTGTCCAGTTCGTTCCAACGATTTATAATACTGTAACGCTGGACCCCAACAGCCCTGCACTGCTGATGCTGCGTTTAATCTTGAGAAGGAATGTGACCTTGTCTGCTGTCCTTCGCTGGCACAGAGGACAAGTCCACTTAGCTAAATTTGGCCTTCCCTGTCATCTATGTAGCAGATGCACAGCAACAAACCTGGCAGGAAATCCGAAAGACTAATAATGACCCCAACAGGTCAAATAACAGTTTACCACAGCGATTATGCGGGTGTAAAAGTGGAAAACGACAAGATCCCTATGCAAAAATAATCTCACTAGGTACACAAAACAATGTTCAAGGACTCTTTAAATGATTGATACCTTTATAATATTGACAGTGTCACATCCCTTTAATACCTCAGCACGATAAAGCTTGAGGATCAGTTGTGTTCGACAAAAACACCATCTATATGCAAATCACCCAACTCTCAAAAACAACACCGCTCTAAACCTTGACAAAACAGGGACTTTCAGTTATTTCTTAACATCAGCCGTTATTTCCCAACAGATTCCTGCATGAGCCGAGTGATAAAGTGTGTGTTTGCTGGTATTTGGGTTTGTCTGTGCAGGAGGAGCACTGAGATTGGCTTCTAAGGAAAGAGCCACGGCTGTTACCCGGCGGATCAGTCTGACTGAGATTACAACAGACCTGTCAGCTCTATCAGAAAGAGAAGTGCTTTCTGTTGGCGAGATAACTCCAACACCGATCTACACAAAACTCTTCTTTTTCACCTATCTCTGCTGCTCATTACGGTTCGTATCTGGGTGGGGAGCACTTCCTGTTTTTATCTTCCAAATAAGCACAGGCCATGTCTGTTAGAAACTACACAAAAACATACTAGGGATGGGTCAGATGGGTCAATTAGTCAATTACTGAGGTCTGTTACTTTCCCCCTACTGTACTGTATAAAAACAAAGTAAATGTTCTGAAAATAAATAAATAATCTACATGTTTCTAAATAAAATACATGTTTCTGTGTATAGTTTTATCTGCACTGCATCTTGCATGTTTTTTTTTGCATCTCATGCCATGCGCATTTATTTTAAATTGCTACATTGTTATAAAACACAGAACTAACATAAATTCAAAAAAGCAAGAACACTGGATTGTTACAGTGTTTTTCAACAACATGCATCCTGTGTGAACACACCCTAAGAAATGTGTCTGATTGGCATTTGGTGGATATGACCCCAAGTCTAATTATAAGTTTTTTTTAAAAAGACCTAAAACTAGTTTACTAGATGCTCAGACAACCCACTAACTAGCCGGTTATGAAATTTGTACGTACGACGCTTTAAACTTATAAATAGCACTGCATCAAGCTCAAAAAGGAAACCCCTATGCTTTCTTGGGGTGTCAAAGGGGTTAATTCCTTATAAAACAAGTGGTGGTAATTCTCAGAATTGCTCATGTGCTGAGGTTTAGATGTGTGAAGGACAGCACAGGAAACACTGGGTATTTTTGAAGAACTAGGTCTTGTTCATCTGTTCTACCTACTACTTTCGCTCTTCATTTCTTCACTCTCTGTTGAGGGACCTGAGGTTTCTTGTAATTGAATGCCCAAAAGAGGATCACTTTCTATGACGAAATATCAATGTTTTCTCCGGGGTGACAGAAATAGTGTAGGTTCATGACAGCACCGCTGTGTAGGCTGATTTACCTCAAAGTGAAACTTAGGAAAAAGAACAAACGCCATTTTGAAGATGACTCTTGAAGGTGAAGGGACTGCTCATATCCTCAATATTGTTCTCTCATCCTACAAAGAAACAAAAAAAAGGATATTACAGTCATAAGCTAATTTCAATCAATTGTTCTCACAGGGTTCTTGTCCATCAACTTAAGACTAAAAGAAACATTAAATATTTTAAAAGTGAATTAATAAAGATTTGTTATACACCTATTTTTTTTCCAGCTTCAAGCTGGAAAAATGATATGAACTCAGTGATCTCACAGAGCCAGCGGATGTTACACCGTGATCTCACACAGGAAACAAAACCTGTCAACTACTAGCATAGATTCTAACCTGCCATTTAAAGTCCCCACAAGAGTTTTATCTGTTTTTCTTTTTGTCATAACTGTAATATCAAAACCTTCCTGGTCACCAGCCCCCAGTGTCAAGCAACCTCCCAAAGGTCTTTCAAGAATCAAGCTATATGAGTATAATTTTTAAAAAGGAAAGGAAGAAAGAAAATATTTCAAAAGCTGCACAACATTTTTGTGCTGTCTTGCACAATCATCAGCTGTTTCTTTTTACTATACTAGACTTTTTCTAAATCAGCTTGTGATCAGGTTTACAGTACCTGAGTCTACTTTCAATTCAAAACAAGGCTATACAAGGAACTTAAAGGGAACCTATTATGCAAAAACCACTTTTACATGATGCTTGGACATAAATGTCTGTTGGCAGAGTGTAAACATAACCACCCTACAATGATAAAAATCCACCCACTGCTTATTTTGAATCCCCATTAAACCAAACCAGTCTCATTAAATATGCAGTTTTGATTCTCTAAGCAGTGCGACATCACAATGTTTAGGCCCCGCCCATAGCCACTGACTGACAGTCCTGCATTGCTATAGTTTCCGCCCTCAATGAATTGTGTTTGGCTGTACGCTGTCCTCCATTTTCTCTGCCATCAAGCAGCTGTAATGTCAGTAGGGCTGCCCCTTAATAGTCGACTAACTGTTAGTCGACGAGAAGCAGCTTGGTCAGCCAAAAATGTATTAGTTGCTTAGTCACGGAAAGGGGAAAAAAAACACTTTAGGAAGTGGCAAAGTCACACAGTCCATGACTGACAGACCATTAACAGTTGGTATACGTAACAGAAATGTATATGCTACACACTCTTCTGAAGACGGGGCGAGAATATGCAGCTCATTCGCATTTAAAGTGATACACACAGTGTGGCGTCACACCGACAGAGGCCACTCCCACGATAGTTGATTGACATGAGCGTCTTACCTCAGATCAGCTGTAACAGCCCAACTTCTATTGTTTTGACGCCGGAGAAGGTAAGTTAGACAAGAATATCTCCGATTGAGCGATTGAGGTGTTGTGTTGCTGAATGTAATAATGAACATAGTGGTTGTCATTTACTCCTGACATCTGAGCCGCTGAAGATGCAGTGGATTACGTTTGTTTGTGAAGGGAATGCGCCTCCCGATCTACATATATCCGTCTATGTTCGCGCAAATCATTCGTGATCCAGCTTCACTTAAAGCAGAAGTTAGTATAAGATTTTTTTTATGAATCTCTGCAATCACCCTTCCTAATAACATGCTAGTTAGCAAGTTTCGCGGCTACATGCGGCTAAAGTAAACAATCTCTCAGAGCAGCAGAGAGTAGAGAGGGGCGGGGCGAGCAGAGCTCATTTGCATTTAAAGGAACAATCCCTCAGAATGGGATGATTTTGCAGAGCTGATTTTGACAAGGTAAAAAGGGTGTTGTTTTACACAACCACCGAGAATTTTGAACCAAAGTATATTATAGACTTTTCATTAAGACCCTAAAGAATCATATCAACTTGTGAAAAATGGGCATCCGATGACCCCTTTAATGGTTACCTGTGATGCCTTACTCTAGAGGTCAAGTTAAAGTTTGAATTAACCCTGATCAAAGAGATAATCATCAGCCTTTCATAGATGATATCCTCATTCATTAAACAAGTATATGATAAACAAAGACAAACCACTACCGTTTATTCTTTTATTGTAGCGCAGAAAGATAAGGAGTTTCTGTAAATATTAACATGTATGCAAGCTTTCAAGCCGTTCCATGAGAGATAAAACAAAATCTCTAAATAAATGACAAAAAACTAATTCCAAGTGATATGAAAAAACAGACCATGCTAGAAAACGAATTTTATTTTGCTTCTACAAAGTGTCCAGCACCAAATAAAACCATGATTAAAACCCACTAATGTGTGTAAACACACAAAGACCATAACAGGTCACAGTTGAGATGACTGGAATAAGTTACCGTCCAAGGTGTGACTAGAGATCAAACTTTAACGAGCATTATTGCCCATTTTAAAGCTGTTTGTGTACACTGATTAGATTTCCTCTTGTTTATTTATAGGCCATAAAGCACCAAAGAACACACAGACGGAGGACGAGCATGTGACGCAGAGTCTTATGTGATTAATAGTATATTCTGAGAAGTACTCGGCTTAGATCTGCGCAGTCTAAAGTCAAAAACAGGAAGGTACAAGAACAAGTCACCCATTAACGTATATAATAATCCTGTGAACTTTTCATGGAACTTCCACAACAATATTAATTTCAGGCTTGCGTGATTTGTGCATTGAAGTCATCAAATGAAATATTAAATCTCTGCAGGTTGTTTCACAGCAAGAGCATGAAAGGATGTGACATTGTGAAGAAACAGTAGTTACAGCCTCAGAGTTATTATATGAGTGTATGTGCAACGCACTCAGATGAACTTGCAAATAAACACACACGCAAAACACACAGGTAGCAGACTAGTGGGGCAGGCAAAAATAAACACTAAGTCCTGTGAGAACAAGGAATCAGAGCCAGACCAGAATACTAGCAACCTTCTGGAAACCAGACGCACACAGCCAAACTACGCTTGGCACGGCCAACTAGCCTGAATCCTGCCAAAGAGGTCTGGCTCATGCCAGCACCAAAGCGGCTCTCACTTAAAGTGAGAATTGAATACGGGGCAGGCAAGGGTGTCAGCAGAGCAGGAAAGATCACGGACTCATAGAATACGCCCACTGTAGACTCACCTCAAAGTGTGAAGAGAGCTCTAGAGAGGAGCAGATGAGTCAGTATGAGAGAGGTGCTATTCAACGCTCTGCTGCTCATTGGGCTTTTTCTTGTGGGAGGAGATGAGAAATGGCCTCTAATTAAATAAGAGTGGAATCCCCATCGCTGAAGATAAACACTGTACATAAAGTAACTACATGCTTTTTTAAGAAAATCATTGGTGCTTGCCCATGTAAAATTCATCATCGTGTGGGGCTTATTTGTTGGTATGCACCTACTTACTGGCCAAAGACAAAAATGTTACGGGATGTTTTGCCCATTTTATCACTGCCAGATAAAAAAACAATTAAATAAAAATAAATAAATAAAAGCTTGCCAGTGTAAAGAAAAAGGAAAAAGAAAAAAAAAAAGTGCACTGGTTACTTACTGATGTTAAAGTTGCGGGCAGTACTCTAAAACAAAAAGAAATAAATCAAATAAAATAAACATAAAATAAAATAAAAATTAAAATTAAATTGAAACAAAATAAAATAAAATACAATTAAATAAAATAAAAAAAAACATGAAAGAAAACAACAAAATAAAGAAATTAAATAAAATAAAAATAACAAAATAAAATGAAATAAAATTCAATAAAAAAGGAAATAAAAATAAAATAAAATAATAAAATAAAATAAAAAAATTAAAAGGAAATAAAAAAACAAAATAGAATAAAATAAAACATTAAATAAAATATCAAAATAACATGAAAAATAAATAAAATAAACATGAAAAAATAAAATAAAAGGAAATAAAATAAAATATGAAAATAAAATAAATTAGATTAAATAAAAATAAAAAAACGAACAAAAAACGAAATAGAAATTAAATAAACTAACATTAAATAAAACATTAAAAAAAGGTAAATAAAATAAAAACAAATGAAGTAAAATAACAGAATAAAATTAAATATAAAATAAAAGGAAATAAAAATAAAATAAAATAAAAAGATGAGATGAGATAAGAGAAGATGAAATAAAAAATAAAACAACAGAAAATAAACAAAATAAAATAAAAGGAAATAGAAACAAAAAGTAAAACTAAATAATATTAAATAAAATATGAAAATAAAATAAAAACTAAATAAATAAAATAAAATTAAATTAAAAAAAATAAGAAAATAACATTAAATAAAATTAAATAAAAATTAAATAAAAACAAAACTGCTATGCTTGAGCCTTTTTACTGGGGCTAAAAGCCCCAGTGGAATACTGCTGTGCCCCAGTAAATTATTTCTTTAATCCATCAATTCTTCTGTGAATGAGTTTTAAACGGAGTATTTAAAAAAATAATCATAGGTCTACTTTTTTGATGGACGGTCACAGCCTGTGTCCTAGTACCAGAAACACCCTTGTATGGTACCTACATACTGGCCAAAATCAAAAATGTTTTGCCTGTTTTATCGTAAGCCAGATAAAAATTGTCATTTTGGTCCCTTTGAAAAGTACCAACACATCCGTCTTAACAAAGTGTATTATGAATGTTATTATTCACGTCTGCAGTACAAATATTGCTTGCTCAGTAATAAAAAGACACTATCATTATGTTTACAAAAACAGCATTACTTCACTCTCTGTAAAAAGTGAAGCCACAATGAGAAAAAGCAAAACAGTACAACCATAAAGTTTTATTGGCGTTATTAAAATGGATTCTGCAGCTCACTTATTAAGCACTCAGGTTTCTTAATAAAAGCACTGTAGCTAAACAGCGCCGTGGGTTTGGAAACTACACCAGGGGAACCAGATTTTATTATCAACATTCAGCCACATTTGATCAAATCGCTTCTCACACAAACGCGAAAACCCATGAGCCAACACATAGGACGATCTTATCAGCTGACAGAAGGTTGTTTTAGATTAAAACAAATATAATCATCACTGCATGGATGGCAGAACCATTATTTAGGACTCTAGGTTAATAAAACAAGCATAAGACTCAACAAATGCTTTATGGTTTTCACCAACACGCATATGGTATCTAATATTTAATTAGAATGATTCACTAACAGAACACATGGTACAATAAAACCTGAATGGTACTCGGTTTTATTTTATTGTGCGCATCCTTTCTTGTTGACCTTTGAACCCAGTAATCCTTTCCTGACAACAGCATTTTGTCAAAGCATGACCAACACAATAGAGCTTTACTTTGCTGCGAATCCAATAGCGTTAGTACAAACCCTATAGAGAAAGATGGTACACACTGATAAAACCACATATTTTTATACTGGATCCAAAAAAGTTGCTAGTCTATCATGGTCATTAGACTCAGACAATGCCACAAAAGTGGCTGGGTTTAACACTTAGAGTTACTAGGACAGCAGGAGGAGTATTTTTAGAGCCCTCATGCACTGAGACTCGTTGTCTGTTTCCACAAAGGACCCGGTTGGTTCCCATCGCATCCATAATGCCTCCATGGTGAAAGTTTGGCACATTTTGTTAGATTGTGTGCGAGCGAAATCTTAACGCTGCTGTTTGAAGACACATATTGACAATTGTGCTTTTATGCTGGCTATCAGGGTGTGTTTACAAATCTCCAAGGGTTCCTGTCTGTGTCATGTCGGATTTCAGCCGGCATTCTTTGAGGACGCTGCAATCCATGAGTACAGGGCATGTTCGATTATCTTATCAGTGCACTGATAATGGGCTGAACATGTCACTCTCTACACAAAATGTTACTTTCTGTCTCTCCAACAAATTCACCAACATACTAGGAAGAAACCAAAGAAGTGACACAGATGTTTATGAGCTCACAAAAACAACATACCAAAAGGTTGAGAGGTCTGATACCACAGTAAAAACACCTCTATTGTGCCATTTCTAATGAAAAAATGAAACTTAGGGATACCAAATGGATACCTAATGTCTCATATTCATCTTTTAATCATATTTACAGATTTCTTGACTCCACAGCAAACAAAGGAATTTTGTCTTTACTGTTCCAATACTTATGGAGGTCACTGTATATATACACTAGTCAACATTTGAAGGGGATCAAAACCTTTTATCAAAGTTGTCCTAAAACCAAAACAATACCTGTTCTTGTCCTAGGACAACTTTTCTGGTCCACTTCAAATGTTGACTACTATATAAATATTTATTTATTTATTTATTATATACATACATACATATACATACATATATATACACACATATACACACATATATACACATATATACACACACACATATATATATATATATATGTGGGATGGCTTCAGTACGATACCAGAATGTAATAACTTGGTATCGATACTAAATCGATACCATAGGTGACAAATAAACCAGCCTCAAAAGATAAGGTAGTTGACAATAATTTAATAAAAAAAATAAAGTCAGAGGTTGCGCTAGAGTTTAACATTGTCTATCATTTTGATGGACAGAATCGTAAAAATTGTCATAATCTATTACTACCCATTATTTGAATTTACATATTTTAATTATAATAACACATTTAATTGCTTTTATTTTTGTTCACATTTTCATTTTAATCATAAACCTACAGGACGACAGCGTAGTGTTCAAAAACAACAACAAAAATAAATTGTTTTAATGAACCAATATCGATTCGAACTTTTGGTCTATGCTGTTTTCAGTTGATAAATTAACTGAAACAATAGGAACAGAAGCAATAGGTTAAGCTCTGTGCTTTGTTACATTTGATATAAAAAACAAAGTCTGCCAAATTCTGCCACATTGCCACACTGGCGCGCACTCGCCACCAACTGGACAGGAGTGTGAATTACAGCTACAATTTACAATAGATCACACTCAGTGTAATCTGTCAAAAAGAGTTTTCTGTCACTGATAAAAAATAAAAAAAACTGTCATGGACGGACAATTTTCGATTAATGCAACCTCTGATTTAAGGTTCTAGCATGGGGTGCTAGAGGGTGAAAGTAAAACCAAATTAAAGCAAAAGCACCCTGAGGGAATTTTTTGAATTTTTTTTATTTACAATGTGTTTTTGCAGCGTTGAGCAATCTAGCCAATCAGAAGCATTTCTGTTGATTTCTGGAATGCAATGACCAATCAGAGGTGTTTAAGCTGAGTAGAATTAACTCACCACTGAAAACACCTAAGTTTTTATTAAGTGCAGTTTTGGACATTCGTGAATCATGCTGTGAAAATAAGAGATTCATTGTACAGTTAAGAGAGCTTCACTGATTATAACAAAACGTTGTGAGATCGCAATGAACTTAAGATGAATGATGGCTTTTAATTATTATAAAGGGAGCGATCTTTGCACACTTTCTAGACTATAACCCATTGAGGATTTGCATGAAGCTTTTGTTTTCATCCACTTACGCTAGAGCTGCATGATAATCATTAAAATATTGCGGGAAGAAAAAAAAAAAAAAAAAAAACGCTGAAAGTGCCCTTGCACCCAGGCTCACCGCCACCCGGTGGCTTTAAGAAAACAGTGAATGGTGTGCAATATGCATTTAAAGTGGTAAATAGAGAAGGAATATGTCAAAGTCATTTATATGTGCCAAACTTCCTGCTGCCAGCTGGTGGCGCTATGGTTATAACCGAATATTGGCCTTTATACATCTTCAGGTCAGCATTTTTATAAAACATAAGAAGTTTGGTGCAGATTGGACACTGCATGTTTAAGTTAGTGTAAAACAAGTCTTTTCCTGATGCAAGCAGGTGGTGCTATAATTATATCTGAATGTTGTGCTTTAGATGTGCTCAGGACAGCACTCTTATCAAACATTTAAAGTTTGGGGCAGATCGGACATTGTATGTCTGAGCTACAACACCTGTACCCATGACGAAACATCAAAATCTGTCAGGCTGCCACGGACATGTCATTTAACGAAAACTCAAGATCTTCGCAAGTTAACATTGCAAAGGCCTTTGGAGTAGATTGACTAAATATAATATTAATCTCATTAAATCTCAATGAGGAGTTTGTTAGAGTGTAAAACATGGCACTTCCTGTTGCCAGCAGATGGCGCTATGGCTATAAGTAAATATGGTCAGGGGCATGTGTTCAGGACAGGACTCTTATCAAACATGTGAAGTTTGGTGCAGATCAAACATTGTATGTCTAAATTATAACAACTTCCTTTTCATGGTGAAAAATCGAAGCCTCTCAGGCCGCCACGGACACGTCCTTCGAACGAAAACTCAAGGTCTTCGCAATTTAACGTCACACAGGGCTTAAGATTGGACTACCCAAATTTGGTGTTGATCTGTTTAAATCTTTAGGAGGAGTTTAAATACAATGGCTGAAAATAGCAAAAACGACAACTTGCAGAGAAAATTAAAAATAACCAACTTCCTGCTGGGTTTCAGACTTCGTACCGGGACTTTTTTCTAGGTATTGGTGTGAAAGATAACTCAAGGGGCACTTTCTTGGAATTTTATAGGTTGTGCTATCGAGCCATTTTGCCACACCCACTTCTGAAACCCACATCAGATGTATATTTTCACCACTTTTGGCCTTTTTGTGCGTATTTAGGCCCTCAAAAATGCGATTCATTTTGGAGAAGAAGAAAAATCTGAGCAATTCCAATAAAGTAAAATATTACAAATTAAAATATTCTTCTATTTAAATACATTTTAAAACATAATGAATAGAAGTACTCATTCCATCTAAAAAAAAAAAAAAAAAAAAAAAACATTACTGACCCAAAAGTTTGAACTATAATGAGTCATTCACCTGTCTGCTCAAACAGACATCAACAAGCATCCAAAAATGAGGCCATGCAGCAGAATACGTATTCACAAGATCAAAGGTGTCATATTTGCATTGTGCCAACACTCTCTGAGGTTTTTAGAATCTGATTAATTGGCAAAGTGAAATTCCCTTTAACAGAACGTACAAACCAACCAATGACAACTATCAAGATAAATGTGATAAACTCTCAGGCAAGTTGGCCTAATAACTAGCCCAATCACAGAATGTCTGATTCTACAAATACGTTTAAATACATCCTGGTTGCTACAGTAGATGCATAAACAAACCAGATGAGAGCTGAAATATTTGTAAGAGTTTACTGTCAGTCTATACTGATCTCAAGGAATTTGTTGCAGTGCTGCGGAGAGTCAAACATCTCTTTCATCCTTTAACAGGGGTCAACCAACATGAAGTTCAGGCCAGCAGCCCAGTGGAAACAGTTAACCCTTTTACAACTAGTTGGTATTACATAGGTGTACTTTATTTGGCATAATAGGAGACATAACTTTGGACTGTCAACAGGACCGTCTACAAGCTGCTTTTAAGAGCCTGAAGCGTAAAAAGGAAAAAAAACAGCCTGCTAAACATGAAAATGCTCATGTGACAACAGTTTATTCTAAGCAAACAGAGCATACAGAGGATTACTGTTCCTATAAGGCACACACAGATGATTTGGCCTGGCAGTTATTCTTCAGTTAAATGTCAGTCAGTCATCATGCAATTGCTGCCAACAATGCCGCCACTCAGGTCAGGTGACTGCAGCTACACGTGACGCATGTGAAGCTGGCATCGACCCACCAGCTGTTGAATAACAGCATGAAATCGGAGAAATGTCACAGTCAACCTCACAAAGCAATGAAAATCCTGTCTTCCCGGATTCAATGCTAAAAGTACGCGTTGTTTTCTAGTGAGGGGTCATTGACAAATAGGTCAGCTGTTTCATCTGGCTCTGGGGGCCGATCGGGGATCGGATCTGAATATTTAAATAACGATTCACGCCGTTTGTGTTTACCAGAACTGCTGTCCTTTTGATTACCAATGTAAATGCGTCCCTATGGGATCTAAAATATTGTAATTGCTCCATTTGTGAGCTTGTTTAGAAGGTAATTACCCTGCGACGCTAAGAACTGTGAATCCTCCTTCTGCATAATTTATCATGGTGGCGGACTGAAAGAGACTGTAATTTAGACTGCTTTCCCTGTCAAGACTTGCGAACCATGTGTTGTGGATTTTTTCAATAAAAGTTGTTGTGCGGGCGGTTTGAAAAGGCAAGCCACGACAGTTCTGTGATCTCATAACATTCACAGCAATTAAGCAATGTTTACGAAACACTTTGAGATTGATATGGCAATGATATGGCAATGAGCAAATCAAACCGCAATATTCAAATGACCCGGCTGAATCAACACCCCACTGTTCAGATGATATCAATGTAGGGAGAGCTATCAGATGATCAGGACAACAATTGTACGTAACATTCCAATTTTATACAGATGTGGTAATAGTAAATGAAGTAATACTCAATCATTTTTCAAGACAACACAAAACCTAGCAACTAATCAAATGGGAATCTAATACTAAACAATAATGACCATGAATTTAACAGTAAAAGACTGTAAAAATGCTACAGCAAAAACCAGTTGAATGGTTCAGAGTAAGTTACATCACTTTTTTACATTATATTACATGTACTTTTGGAAGTGAAAAGGAATTAAATTCCAAATTTGATGTTTTTTGTTGAAATAACAGTTTCTTCTTAGTTTTTTCTTTTGTATCAGTTTTGTACATTAGGGTTGTATGTTACATCTAATATTGGTAAATTAATGTTTATTGCATTATTTCAGTTTCATGTATGTTATCATGATGGTGTTTAGTGTTTGTGTAAAAGACACTCTGCACCTTCTATATATGTTAATATTTAAAAGCTGTTTGTGATTGGCTTTGATTCATCATGTGACTTTTTCATCACCACCTGCTTTTGGTGGTTATTAGTGTAATAAAAAGGTACAAAACAGATTTCTGTACTTCAATACATTGGTATATTAACAATTACGGTATTTAAATGTAAATTCAAGTTAAAATCGTAAGACGTAAAATGTTGCTACCATATTTTTACAGTAAAAATACAGCAGCTGTGGTTGCCAGAATTTTATAGTAAAAATACAGTAGCAACATGTTAAATTTTATTTTATTTTTTTTATGGTGCACAAAAATATTAAGCAGCACAACTGGTTTCAACACTGATAATAATAAATAGTTTTTGAGCACCAAATAAACATATTAGAATAATTTCTAAAAATAGATTACGTGACTCTGACTCCATCACAGTAAGACTGGGCGATATGGCAAAAAAGATATCTTTAAATTTAGGGCCCTATTATTTTAATTTATTTTATTTTTTATTATTTTATTTTGTGTAGCATACAAAACCGCACCAATCATTTACACAGACACACACAACATGCATTGCAGACTGATTACCAACATTAACTGACTGGCTGCCGTCGTGTATATTTGTGCTGTGTAATGCACTGTTAAATTAATCCATATTGAGTAAACATGAATCAATAATATTGTTTTATCGTCGGCGCCAATAGCCTCGCGGTTTGTGCACCGACATACAGTGCCATTGTGCTCACGGCGACCTGAGTTTGAATCCCAGCTCGTGGTCCTTTGCCAATCCCACTCCTCTCTCTCTTCACCCAATGCTTTCCTGTCTTATCTACACTGTCCTGTCCAAATAAAGGCATAAAAAAGCCCAAAAATAAATCTTTAAAAAAAATTAATTACATTTAAACATTTTTAATTTGTCATAACATTACTGTTTTTATTGTACTTTTGATAATACATGCAGCTTTGGTTACCATAAGAGAGCTCTTCAAAAACATTTAAGAAAAAACTTGCAGTAACCCCAAACTTTTGTACGGTATATAATATGCATTGATTTTTACTAAATGACTTTACGAACATAAATGACCTTGCATAAACCCTATGTGATCAATATCGGTGAGACAGGAAACATATCAAGAGATGCTGTAGTGTCACATCTGAAAAAGCAAAAGTGAGCATAAACAAGGCCGTTTCGACATCTAGCATTAAATAAGAGTCCCAGTGAGCCCATGAACGAATGAACGCATATCACGGGTTCATGCCCATCAAGCATGAATGAATATTGCGGATTTGGCATTCTTCACCATGATTGACACACAGAATCCAAACCAGCTCCAAAGGTGGCCCGAGTAGATTTGGAGCTGTGCCAGGCCAGGCCAGGTCCATGTGGGAGAGGTAAAACAAGCGAAATTTGTACCATGTATGAATAAGAGAACTTGCTTACCCCGAGACACAGACATGCATACTGATTATGCAGATGCTGCACTGCAAACACAGATCACTATCAGCTGCTGACGGCGGAGGTTTTACAGCCGCAGCTGCACGCACAGCCGGGGGAAAACGCTCAGAGGCCCCTCAGAGCGACAGGCCTGGAACAGCCTCTCTAGGACATTTAATTCCCCCGTTTCACAAGCGGCATGCTGTTGAGAAAAAAAAAAAGAAGAAAAAAAAAAAAAAAAAAAGTGTACATAAGAAACAGAGGAAAAACTCAAACCCACATGCAGGAACTAGCTGTTCAAAATGAAGAAATATCTCTTTTCAGAATCAAAAAACATACTAAGAATAGCTCAGGGTTTAAGGTGAATTCGGTGGGGAGTCTTGTGCTTTGGAAGAACGGCATGTAAAGAAGAGGTTGCTGATGGCAATGAGAGAAACAGGAGGAATGGGTCAGATTGATGAGGAAAACCTTCAAGCTGTTTCAAAGCTTCAGTGACGCCCACTGGAGACAAAACCCCAGGAAGACCTGCTACGGCAGAAAGGAACTGTTCCATAAAACTAGCTTTTTTATTTCAAATTCCGGTTGTGAGAAAAACCTGAGGATCTCAGCTAAAGTAGACAGTAGCAAACTGAGTTATAACAGCAATGCCACACCGCTCTACATGATTCGTTTGCTCTTTAAACAATTCTTGTTGTTATAGCTCTGACGGATTCGATCTGGATGATGTATTCCATGACAATGGAGACCGAATGCAAAATGCTGATTGGACAAGCATACGTCTACAGTTTCTTATGGAAAGACCAGCGGCAAATACGCGCCATGTATTGTAAACAGATGCCTTGTTTGCTTTGATTAACCATCGCTTTGGTTTAGTGTAACAATGACCTAATATTTAAAACGCTGTTTGTTCACAGGTCAAAAACCACGAGGTAAAAACCCACAAGGCAACAACGATTGTTTGATGAGGATTATACCAGGTAAATCCCTCCAGACCAGTATATGGAAGTCACAGTGAAATGAACAATACACTTGTGCTGTCTATTGCTTTTTTCCAAGAGAAAGTCAATAAAGCTGAACACAGTGACACATGAGAGCGGGCTCACCTGGACTGGCCTCAGGCACACCCTTATGTTTCTCTGTAACACTTTTACAACCTGTCAGATTAAACTCATAATCACACATTATAACATCCCTCTCTGTAATAAAAAACACACTGTCGTTCATTGATAAAACAATCAAACAATGTGGGTAACTTAGGCTAGCCATACCATCCCTGTTAACCATTAAACTGTAGTAAAATGTATTAAAAGGAAGTAAGAGTACTCCACTAGATAGATATTTAAAGGGATAGTTCACTCACAAATAACAATTACTGCATCATTTACTCACCCTCAAGTCATTCTAGGTGTATACGACTTTCATATTTTCAAATGAATACAATCAGAGGTATATTAAAAATGTCCTGGTGTTTTGTTTTATTCTCTTCACTGTGCTTCTGCATTCATCACATCTCACCAGAGCTTACACTACACCTACATCATCCGCTGGACGCCACTCTCTCTTGAACACAGGTACAGTATGACAGTTAATGAAAGCTAGAGATTACAGTTTATAGAGTTGTAAATATGGAGGCCTATATCAACCTCCCAGAGCTGTGCGGAGCACTTTTTATGATGGATGGATGCACTTTATTGGACTTCAAAATCTCAACACCCATTCACTGCTATGATAAAGCTTTGAAGAGACAGGAGATTTTTTTAATACAACTCTGACTGTATTCGTCTGAAACAATAAAGTCATATACACCTTGGATGCTTGAGGGTGAGTAAATCATGGGGTAATATTCATTTTTGGATGAACTATACCTTTATTAAGTATTTTTAGTAAGCAGTCTAATCCAGATGAAGTCATAAAAGCAGCAATAATAATAAATATGAATTGTTAATTTAGAATATATAATAAGAATAGTTTGATATATTGTCACTTTATTAATTTTATAAATGGCTACTTTGTACTATTATTATTAGGCTGCCAGTAGTCGTTCATTTTTTATTTAATAATTATGACTGTTTCAGGAAAAACAGCAAGGAGGCTGTATTAATGCTTTAATAATTTAATCGATAAACCACTTCCTTTGTTTTCTTAAGAGATGTTGGCGGCGACACAGACTCGTCATCTCTGCAGTAGTGGATACACCTGTTTGCATGTTTCATACGGATCACAAAATCTCAGAATATTTGTTTTCTGTTTAAAAGTAGACATTTCACTCTCTATAGATATATTTTCATGTCTGTAAGGTAAGTATACACAGAATTTCAAACTCAAGTTCACAGAGACCGAGACAGCAAAAAGTGCATCCTGTTTGCTTTCATTATTTTACAAAAGCGCAAAAGCGTCGTTATTCTGAGTGCACAAAAATAAACAGAGTCTTTACAGATTCGAAAGATGTATTACTTTTACCTGTATGACCAAATATGACAGAGTATTTTAAGAGCAAGTGACCGCATCGGCGCCTCCATCTGTCATGCAGTGAGCGTGCTACTGTTCAGCTTCCACTGTCTGCAGAGACACTTCACCAGACACATTTTTCTTAAATGTTAAATTAACATTAGATTGAGCGGCCAAATAATGTTCAGACTACTTGTTTCAGATGATAAGGCACACATAAATCACATAGACCAGCTGTTAATTGTCAGTCTGACTGCATGACTTCGCCACTTCCTGTGGAATTTTTTTTGACTAAGCGACTAATAAAAATGATGGTCGACCAATCCTCTTCTGATCGACTAATGGTTAGTTGACTATTAGGGGGCAGCCCTAATTATCATCCTCATTATAATTTATATAAAAAACATTTCTTCCATGACAAGGCAAAACACATAGGAATTGAGAAAAAAGGTTTGGGGGGAAAAAGAAAGTTTTTAATTGAAGTTTAAATAGTTTCCACACATTTTCTCTGAAAACTGTTTTAAGTCTGTCTGTCACAGTACAGATCATAGTTTAATAAACCTTATTTGAGTCATAATGCAAATGTTGACAATGTGCAAAGTTTGAAAGTTTATAAAGGACGATGATTCAAATTCTGCCATTACCTTTCTGCGCACACAGCCATAACGTCTTGCTCTATATATGGATGTGACCAAGGCTAGATGGAGCCTATCACAATCCAAAGCCTGGTGACCTGATCCTTGCAGAAGGCTACAGCATTACAGCACCTTCACGTGTGGCTTTTTTCCCCCCATGTTGGGAGGAACACCTGCTGTGTCACGTCCAGCGACGGCCGATCCAGCAGTGTGCTCTGCTGCCATAATTCCATTTTGGGACCGGGTGAGTATCTAAAGCCTGCTTCCAGCCATGACGTACCCGAAAAACGCAGCAACCGCACGTCACACACATTCACATGTAGCGTTCACATGACGTCCCATTTCCGTCAACTGGCATCACCGTCAGTTTCCAAACGGAGGCCGGCAGAGCGGCTGATCACTATGGAGTTGAATAAGAGTCATATGATCAAAAACAAAACCTCTACAGCAAGAACAAAATCATTTTAGATTCATTTCCGTTCTACCTGCGGTTTGTCAGTCAGTCTAAAGTGAGATACAGAAACTTATTACATATTATTGAACAACACAGGTGTGATTCATTTAATGAATAATCACACTTAAAAAGTTTAAATATGCAAGCTAACAGAAAACGGCTACAATAGCTCTGAAAAGCAACCAAAGACTGCTGTATAACCAACCACTTTTGTCTCACATCCCAATCTAAACGCATGGACAGTAGCTCTAATATTTGCTGTACAGTATATTCATTATAAACACTGATTACAACAACAAAAGAGCAAGATCAAAACAATTCTTTGAAAGGGCGCATGAATTCAGCTTTGAGTCCCAGCTCAATTTTTTCACACCTAATGTGAGGAAATTCAAAAGAATAGGTGGGTTGATGATGGAAATGGGGTAAAAAAGTGAAGGAATGATTGTCTGGGTTTTTTGTTTCAATCTATTTTTGTCTCGTAGTAAGGTCTGGTTTCTCTTTCCTCTGAGCTCAGATCAGGTGTCTTACTCCCTGTGGTGATAGAGATGCACGTGTGGTTGGAAATTACTGTGCTGTATTCAAATGCAGCAGAGGTATGTATTACATTCTTGGCCGCGGCCCACTGTAGGGGAGGGTCCCCACACATTTTCAGGAAGGAGTGAGTAATACACAGCTATCGTCAGCACAAAGCCCACAAATATGGTCAGTCAAGTGAAGACAAACAACAGAAAAACCATGACTGACAAACCACAAAACACAAGAAGGGCTTTAGGACAAATCAATGGTGAGCTTTAGCAAATGTTTCACTCAAATGTAACTAATACGTCCATATGATATCACACTGCGAAGAAAGTATGCACTTTATCACCTGCTTGTAACCTATTAACAGCACATCCCGCCCAAGGTCTACTCCAGCATATCACGGGTTTGCATGTACTGTAGATATACATTTCGTTTACTAGAGTTGCTAAAGTAGCTTTAAATGGAAAAAATATATATTAATATTCAAAAAAGTGCTTAAGTATTCTAAAATAAGATTTGGAGATTCAAATGCAGCAGTTAGTCCAAAGTCATTTACAATGAGTGTATTTTTTTTTACCACTAGGACCACCAAATTAAATTTCAAAAACAATAATGGTTATTTCCAAACAGGTTTCCCCAAAAACAAACTAACGTTATTTAAGTCAGAAACTGACTGAAGCAGACTGACTCAATGCAGCTTCTAAGGGCTCTACACAATCCCAGCTCAGTAATAAGGGTCTTATTTAGCGAAACGATCGGCCACTTCCTTAAAAAAAAAATAAAAAATAAAAAAAATATGTATATACGTTTAAACCACAAATGCTCATCTTGCACTTGCTCTGCAATGTGTGTCTATGACGCATTACGTTGAAAAAGTTGTAAAGGTCACACGTGTCTGCGTTCTCTGGTTCAAAATGTTTGCCTAGGGCGAAAAACCCCCACCTCATTTTATCCTTCAACTTCAAAATCATCCAACATTGTTGTTTTAACTTGTTTTGTAAAGGGTGTTTGACTTTCTTTGCGCGTTTGCTTTGTAAACACTTAGTCAGTATTTCCGCTTTACGTCACATAATACGTAACCCGCTGATCCACTAGATAGAGAAAAAATTCTGGAATGCTTTTCTTAAAAGCCTAAATTTCTTTTCAGCTGAAGAAAAAAGACATGAACATCTTGGATGACACTGGTGATGAGTAAATTACCAGGAAAATTTTATCCTAATGTTAATCGATTTGAGGACCAACACCCATCCATCACCATATATCTTTTTAGCATGAGTTATTCAAATGACATCATGATTTGTTCAGGAAAAGTTTGCATACAAATTTCACACACAAATTTGTACGTATGCATGGTTAATGAACGAGACTCATTGTGCTTTAGCTGTCAATTCATATGAACTAGGCATCGGAGAAAGTAGTTTAACTGAAATGTAAAATTATCCACTCTACGTAAACTCAATTTCAGATGGGTTATAAACCATTGCCGGAAGAACGTCGAGCCTCAGTGGAACCCGCAGAAGAAACTTTCACTCGCGTTCCATTAGATAAGCAAGCTTGCATTCTGTTTAGGCGTCAACCTCTGACACCGCTGACATCTCCTTTGAGGTTGTGTGACATACATTTAAAGGTAAGAGTCCCACTGCATTTAAAAGGAGCAGAAACCAGAAAAGAGGAACCAGATAAAAGCTAAAATCCCCTGATGTGTCAAACGGGCGGATGGGAACATTAAGACGATGAACACATTTGCCTACTAGCTGACACAGATCATTTCTGTTGCCTGTGCAACAGTTATTAGGTTTTCCAATTCAGTTCTTAAAAAAAAAAAAAAAGTCCGGAACTAATTTAGAATTCAGTCTGAATCAAGGTTGCTGACCTGCAAATCAGATCTGGTTTCTCCAACCACATCATGGTTACCTAACTATCTTACACTTTTTCCATCCAACGTCTCCAACAGAGCTCAAAATGAGGAACAAGCCAAACGATGGGTCACAGTCTCCCTAAAATGTTTAAATGACTAACTAGGGCTTCATGAATAATGTGTTTAATCACTGCAGAGACTAGACAGGAGAAGGGAAGAGAGTAAATGAAAAGAGGATGTCCCCATAATAAAACGTTCGGATATTCAAATATATCTCAGGTTCCTTCTGGATGTCATTAATATTACAACAGTTAGTTCTGTCCTAGGAATTCGATCAGACAAGTGGGGTTTCAAAATATTTAGTATAGCAGCTGTGACATTTCACTGGTAATAAGATACAATATAATATTCAAAAGGTTGGGGTCAGTACTATTTTTTAAATTTTAAAGAAAGTCTCTTTCGCTCACAAAAGCAGCATTTATTTGATCAACAACACAGTAAAATATTATATATTATTAAATTTGCATTACATTACATTGCATTTAAATATACCAATACTTTATACTTTAATACTTTCATCCAAAGAAAAATTTGCAATTACGAGTTAAGTCAGAATTGTGAGAAACAAACTGCAATTCTGAGAACATATCAGTCTTTTTTCCACCTCAAAACTGAACTTTATAACTGAGTTTATCTCTCAAAATTCTGAGAAATAAAGTCCAAATTGTGAGATACAAACTCAGAAGAATTGCACATTTTTCTCACAATTCACGTACTTGCAATTGTACTCGCAAGTGTGAGTTTCTATTACACAATTCAGAGAAAAAAGTCAGAATTGTAAGTTTATATCTTGCAAATCTGAGTTTACAACAGACCTTTCTCACATTTCCGGGTTTCTCATAGCGGAAGTCGTCATAGTTGGGTAAAATCTGAGAGCAGTGAATGGGACAGTACCACAAATATATTTGCATTCACATTTGCTCAAACAGCAAAAGAAAAACTACACGATAGTGTTTTCACAACTTTCAATCAAAGGAAAAAAATTGAGAGAAACTGATATCAGCAATCAGAAGAGAGAACGATGTCAAATTTATCGTCCCTCCCATAGATGCGGCATTAGAAACACCCTCGCGTAGCCTTAACTAGTTTTTTTGTAACTTGATGAAAAGGTGGTATAATACAAAGTATAGTGTTATAAATGCACATACATATTTTTAAAAATCAAAATATAAAAAAGTTTATGATGATTTATGATGATGATTAAAACGCGTCCTCACAGGCTTGTGAAAAGGGTCCATTGTGAGTTCAGAGAAAAGAAGTCAGAAATGTAAGATAAAAAGTTGCAATGTTTTTTTTTTATTTAGTGGCAGAAACGGGCTTCCATATTGCAAAAAAAAAAAATAAATAAATAAAAAAAAAAAAAAAAAAAACTGACCCCAACCTTTTGTACAATGGTTATTGAATGAACTGGCCAATTAACCGTGCTAAAATAAGATGTACACATATGTGACCCTGGACCACAAAACCAGTCTTAAGTCGCTGGGGTTTATTTGTAGCAATAGCCAAAAATACATTGTATGGGTCAAAATTATAGATTTTTTTTTTTTGTGGCAAAAATCATTAGAAAGTTAAGTAAAGATCATGTTCCATAAAAATATTTTGTAAAATTCCTACTGTAAATGTATGAAAACTTAATTTTTGATCAGTCATATACATTAAAATATTTATTTAAAGAACTTTAAGGCAATTTTCTCAATATTAGTTGTATCTCAGCCAAATTTTGTCCTATCCTAACAAACTATACATCAATGGAAAGCTTATTTATTCATTTTTATATGATGTATAAATCTTAATTTTGAAAAAATGACCCTTATGACTGGTTTTGTGATCCAGGGTCACATATAAACTCCTGTTTTGGGATTTTGATGTATAATAGAACTGAGAGAAGCACCTATTCCTAATTATGCTGTAAAGTAAATATCAGGTATGTTACTCTTTGTATCGTCACAGACAGCCAATTACGAAAAGACATCAGTCAGTCTCTTAAGAAGTTTCTGTCTAGCCCAGGCAAGAGCAGCTCATTCAGATGCATATACAGTACTGTATGTAGTATGCTTTTCAGCTTAAAGAAAAGGTCCCATTGAAACACGCACATAGACCAGCGACTAAACGTTTGAAGACTCTTCAAATCCCAAAGAGCTTTGCCACAGGTTTACTGATGGAGACAATGCTACTCTTTTATTCACACAACAATATAATAAATAGTCACTGTCACCATCTTGGAAGAAAAATGTCCTGTTTTACATGTATTTACATATGAAAGGCACACACAATGCTTTTTACTCCAAGTTTCAATTCCTTACACAACAAGCAACACATTCTTTTTCGGGCTCATCACAACAGACAATGGGATGTAACAGCAAAATGATAGAAGGGGAACTATCAACCAACCAAAACAAGTGAATCAGCGGAAATCCGCAACGCCAGCCGCATTAAACACATGAGTCAGGGTGAGGAGTCCTCTTATTTCAGGAAAATATGAACACAGTGCATTGTTATGGAAGAATTATGAAAACAATGCGCTCACTATCCACATCAGACAGGCGGTTCTGCCAGTTCAGTGATTTAATAAGCCATAATTTTAAGTAATTGTGAGCTAGTAAAACGTGTTTGGCATTAGCATGCATTTTATTTGTATTTCTCACTACTATTTGATAGTGATTCATTCATAAAACCTGGATGTTAACTGAGGGAGAATTGAAGAACAGGTCATTCACTGTACCGTCGTGATCTGGGTTCAACTCTACACTGTACACAAAAGGAAACCGCAAACTGTTTTTGATGAACCTGTAAACTAGAAACGGTTGACATGCAAATCAGTAGTAGACATTAATATGAGAAGTCAGCGTAAGATTTGCATTTGCAAATGTTAACGGCCAAAGCATCATTCTGACTATTTAAACTTTGATAAGATGCAGAAGACATGCAGAAACTTGAACGCTGGTATTTCCAGGCTTTCTGGGAGTGTGGGGAAAAGCAAATGATATTCATTTTAATACTACAACTGATATGCTCACAAAGCAGAAATGTTGGCAGAAGGTCAAGGATTAACAGCAACTAAGTGTTTTACAAGCTCAACAGACCTAGTTTTTCAGTTTGACTAATCATATTCATAAAGAAAGAGACCCAAGAGCATGAAATGAATGTTTGCTCTCAAAGGAGAGCAAAAGGTAGATACATTGTATATAGTAAACATAATTAAAACATTTAATCTTCTTACCACATTCAAATAATGTTATTTGTATAAACAATCATATGATGTATCAACGTAATAGTTATAAAGCACAATTCTGGAAAAGCACAAATGTTTTAAATTAATAAAAAAAGCAAGAATACCCTTAAGCGACTGGAAACAAATAACACACAAAGTCAGAAATGTAAAATAAAAAGTTGCAATGTTTGAAACGGGCTTCCATATTGCAAAACAATAAATAAATTAAAAAAAAAAAAAAAAAAACTGACCCCAACCTTTTGTACAATGGTTATTGAATGAACTGGCCAATTAACCGTGCTAAAATAAGATGTACACATGTGTGACCCTGGACCACAAAACCAGTCGCTGGGGTGTATCTGTAGCAATAGCCAAAAATACATTATATGGGTCAAAATTATATATTTTTTTTTTTTATGGCAAAAATCATTAAGAAATTAAGTAAAGATCATGTTCCATAAAGATATTTTGTAAAATTCCTACTGTAAATGTATGAAAACTTAATTTTTGATCAACGTAATAGTTATAAAGCACAATTCTGGAAAAGCACAAATGTTTTAAATTAATAAAAAAAGCAAGAATACCCTTAAGCGACTGGAAACAAATAACACACAATTAGTATTTAATAATATTTTAAACTAGGTTTTATTTTTAGATTTTCAGTCTTCGTTTTAGCTTAAGCTTTAGTAATTTTATTTGCTTTGTCATTTTTATTTCAATATTTGTAATTAGCCGTACTTCAGTTTTAATCATTTTAACACTTATTTCATTTAGAAACTTTTATAATTTTCATTTTTTAGATTTTTTTTTTTTTTTTAATCTAACATATTTACTTTCATATGTGAGCCTGAACCACAAAACCAGTCTTAAGTAGCACAGGACTATTTGTAGCAATAGCCAACAATACATTGTATGGGTTAAAATGATCTATTTTTCTTTTATGGCAAAAATCATTAGCATATCAAGTAAAGATCATGTTCTGTGAAGATATTTTGTCAATTTTCTACTGTAAATATACCAAAACGCAATTTTTGATTAGTAATATGCATTGCTAAGTACTTCATTTGATCAACTTTAAAGGTAATTTTCTCAATATTTAGATGTTTTTGCACCCGCTTTTCAAAACAAATATTGTCCTATCCCGACAAACCATACATAAATGGAATGCTTATTTATTCAGCTTTTAGATGATGTATCATCCATCTCAATTAAAAAAATGACCCTTATGACTGGTTTTGTGGTCCAGTGTCACATATCAGTTTTATTTCAATAGTTTCAGTTAACAGTAACAACACTGTTGTGCATAAATATTCCCCACTAGACACTGAAATCTGGCTCATTTCAAATTCCCCTCATGAAACCTATATGCAAACACCTGAAGGAAGAATCATGGCTCTACAGAAGATTTCCTTTACGCTAGAAGGGTTTGAGAGTGAGAGATCTGCGGTGTGCTGATGACTCAGTCTGAACTCAATGAACCCTCTCAAGCCCATATGAGAAAAAAAAGATCAGCCCTCTTCAGTGGCTCCGCCCTTTATGCCTCTCAGCTCCTCCCCCTCACCGTCTCCCTCTCTCTGCACTCAGCTGACTCTGCTGTCTGTAATGGAGATGAATCTGACATCTTCCTGTCTGTGTGTACTCAGCTAACTCTCTCAGCTGAGCAGCACCTCTGGTTAATGGAAACAAATCTCCAAGAGCAACAACGCAACAATAACCGGCTTGACTATCAGATCTACAGCAGGGGGAGAACTATTCCCATGGGCCTCAATCCTAGGAAAACATATTTAAACGGTGGTACGCAGAACGGTAGGGAGACAAAAGTAACACCGCAGGGTAAAATCCACAGCTTCTATAGGAATTTGGCCGGGTGTGGTGACATCATAAAGAAACTGTGCTTGTCTATGCACCCGGGTCCCGAGCAAAGCAAAAGCAAGCTGGTAGTATGATGATATGGTGAGCTCCTGTTCCTCAAGCTTAGCGTTATCAGACCAGGAGATCGAGTCTAATGTCATGAGCAAGGTCCTTTTACGTAGGTCAACAAGCAAATGGTGAACAGCAACACGATAAACAGACCTCTGGAGTCTGGACTGCTGGCCCAAATGTGATGAAAAAGCCAACAGAGATTCAGAACATATTGATGACCGTATCAGTCATAATTATTCTCATACTGCACCATTTTCGTCATTTTATATATAGAGGTTATTTTTTCCTATAATTCATTTAAACATTTTAATAGCGGATTTCATTATTTAGTATGAACAGTAGTGCTGGATTAAAAAAAAAAAATCTTGCTTTAATCGAATCTCATTTTTACAAAACAATATTGATTTTAAAATCCCAAAAATCAATTAGTCTAGCCTGTTTTCAAAAATTGAATGGAACATTGTCGCACGCTTCCGATCAAATAAATCATAATAAAGCTTTGTGCGGTTATTTTTGATATGAAACAAAGTGTCAGATTTCAAGTTCTGTCCACTTTGTTACAGTATTCAAACAATAAATGCTGATCTGGTGCTGTTTAATGGAGTGACAGATCACTGTAGCGCCTCAGTTCATGACAAGCGGAAGCACGAGGCGCACGTCTCATCCGCTTTAACCAGTTTCAGCACATGAATAAACATCTGAATGTATGTTAAAAGTGTACAACTCACCGAAATCTGTACCCTGTCATGTAATCGCTCAGCGTTTCAACCACGGAAAGACGTCAATATAACAGCTTGTAAACGATGTTGCATAACATCACATTTAAAAAAAAAATAAATAAAAAAAAATATTCGGTGACCATAAACTCATTAGTCAGCTAGAAAAATGAACTCTAGGAGCATTTCACTAAACATACTACCTGATCTCATGACGGAACTTTTTCGCAAGATGCAAAATACCAATAAGTACATATCACTGCAGTTTCTTTAACACTAGAGGCGGTAAAACAGCGAGCACTTGTAATATTAACAGAAATGTTAATATTTCAAAAAATAAATTGGAGTAGAAATACAATTATGTAAATGTAACTTTAATATTATAAAAACTTAAAGGAGAAGTCCACTTCCAGAACAAAAATTTACAGATAATGTACTCAGCCCCTTGTCATACAAGATGTTCATGTCTTTCTTTCTTCAGTCAGAAAGAAATGATGTTTTTTGAGGAAAACATTTCAAGATTTTTCTCCATATAATGGACTGCTATGATGCCCTGAGTTTGAACTTCCAAAATGCAGTTTAAATGCGTCTTATCTAGCAAAACGATCGGTTATTTTCATAAAAATAATACACTTTATATACTTCATAATCTCAAATGCTCATCTTGTCTTACTCTCCCTGAACTCCAGTTCATGACAGTTATGTTATGTTAAGGTATGTCGAAAAACTCCCATCTCATGTTCTCCCTCAACTTCAATATCGTCCTATATATATATAGGGTGTTTATATATATTTATTGGGTGTTTGATCTTCTTTGCATGTTCACTTTGCAGAGACTGGGTCGATACTTCTGCAGTGATGTAGGATGATTTTGAAATGATTTTTGAAGTTGAGGGAGAAAATACGACTGGAGTTTTTTAACATACCCTAACTGTCTTGAGGCAGAATACACAGAGTTCAGGGAGAGCAAGACAAGACAAGCATTTGAGATTAAAAAGCATTTAAACTGTATTATTTTTATGAAAATAACCAATCATTTCACTAGATAAGACCCTTCTTCCTCAGCTAGGATCATTTACAACCACATCTGGGATCGTTTGAAGCCGCATTTAAACTGCATTTTGGAAGTACAAACTCGGGGCACCGTATCAGTCCATTATATGAAGAAAATGCTATTCCTCAAAAAACAATTTCTTTAAGACTGAAGAAAGAAAGACATGAACATCTTGGATGACAAGGGTGTGAGTACGTTATCTGTAAATCTTTGTCCTGGAAGTGGACTTCTCCTTTAAGTGTAATTTAAGTGTTTGTATACTAATCTGTTAATTCTAACCCCTAATATTATGATAGTACCAGCTGAATTGTGTACATTTTACGGCATTAGTTGAGAGATTTTTTTCCTTGAGAAAATATGGCATGTAATGTACCTGATATACACCTAAAATAATCCATGTAAAACAGTATCTTATTTAAATATCGGTAGCTAGTTAGCTAGTTTATTTCTAAAATTTATATATCAGTTAATTTAAAGTAAAGCCAAACTAGATATTAATATACTGTGTTTCATAGAATTAAGTTTCTGCTGTGGACAAACAAACAAAAACAACCTATCGCAACACGGGCTATTGCAAAAGTTTCAATTGTCTGATTCTTGACAATGCATTGTGTGTTCATGTAAATGTTTACCATACAGTACTTCAAAATCCCTAATTCACTTCCTCATGACTGATAAAGAAAAACACTAATAATAGGGCCCATACAATGTTCACAATGTCTCACGATAGAGACAATAATCCTATATGTTGCCCTAGCAAATATTTAAACATGCTTTCTTCCAGTGAGTGGTTCTATAGTGTGCCGGCAAGGCAGGCTGGCGCCGCTGTGGAGAGGAAAGACCTGATCTGACAGAACTCCACTGACATATCACTGCAGCTGAGCTTCAGGCCCTGCAGCCGGCCCGCTGGCCTTTCACTCGTGAAACCTAATACATGCAGGCTACTAAAACCACACACACACACACTCTCACTAACTTACACACACCTCTCCAAACCCTCCTTTCCCTGACGCAGCAGACACAGCTAGCAGTGTTGAATTTTTAAATGAATTTAAATAAATACAATTGAGTAAATCTTCATAAAAGATGATCAATTTCATCAATTTTTATGTAAAATAATGATTATAAATTAATCAATAAAATCAAAATAAAATGCAAGTTAATAATTCTAACTACTTACATGTAAAATGTCTAATGTTTCATTTGGATTTTATTAAATATGATGTATAAATCAATAGTAATAATAAAACCTTTTATGTAAATGAATGACTATAATTACATTTAATAAATCAAAAAATGCAAGTGAATTAATAATCAGAATATTTTTTTAAATATTTATATTTACAATTATTTTATTAAAATAAATTAAGTTAAATCAAACAATAACCATTTTTAAACTTTATATGTATATAAATATATATATACACACTTTTTTATTTTAATTGATAAATGTATATTTATTAGATTACATTTATAATTTCTCTGAATAATTCCATGTTGTATTATTTTACTTTCTATAACTATTCTTATAACTTTAATGATGTCAATGTATGGAAATATATACAAACAAATACACATTTTTAATATTTATTTTAATTTATAAATGTATGCATTTATTAGGTTACATTTATATTTATAATTTCTGTGAATAATTCCTTATTCAGGAATTATTATTAACTTCCTTATTTTTAATTACATCGATAAATATAAATGCACACAAATTTCAGCTGAATATATATAAATAAAATGTTACATTTATAATTCTAATGATTCCACTTTGCATTATTTTACTTCCTTAATTTGACATTACATTTTTACATCCGATTTGCTACATCAAAATAAATTCAGGAACTGGTCCTGATATCTGATGCTACAATGTTTTAAAATGTGCACGCGCCATAAGTGTGAGAGCCATCGTATAAATAGCGTCTGTGTGCGTGTATGTGTGAGGGCTTGTATGAATAGACTCTGTGTGCGAGTTAGCGAGAGAACAGAGAGAGAACAGAAGGACAACGGAGAGTTTATATAAACAGACTCGATGTGTGTTGGCTCCTGGACACTAATATTCATCTTAGCTGGCATTTGCAGAGAAAGGACGCTCGAACCTTCCTCGATACAATCACATCACTGTTTCACTATTTCTCACAAATCCACACAGACGTCTTTTCAAGAAACGAAAAAGAAAAAAAGCGCTCTATAAACAGTGCTGAGTGGAAGGAAACTCAATTACCCACACTTCCGTCGTTAAACCTTTACTCTGTCTGCTATAGTCTTATATCAGTGGTTTTGTATTAAATACTCAAGTACAGTACGTCTATAGGGTTCACACTGAAGAAATGAAACGTGGGTGAATTTTGGATTTTTCTCAGACTCTTGCCCGTCTCATATATCTTTAGCACATAGTAGTGGCTGAATTAGCACAGCCCGATGCCAATGATATTAACTTCCACACAAATTATTAAAAAAAGGAACTGGAAGAGGAGGGACTAGGGAAACATCAAGACCTGTGAAACATATTCATAGTCGTCTAATGCATACCGTATTAGAAGATGTCACGTCACATAAGTAACGTGACCGAGAACCCAAGTGAAGCGTGAACTCCTTTCACCCTGTAACAGAAGTGTCCAGATCACACAGCCGTCCAGCAAAGTTAAGAGGTCACCACAAGTCACTGCGGGCTACAGCTGTGCTTCATAAATTAAACCTTAACGGACTGCCGGCACAACAGGTGCCCTCTCGGCCTGAGGGGTGTTGGGACAGTCTAGCTCTTCACTTTGGTCTTGGTCACTCACATGCTGAGCTACAAACAACAAAATTAGCCCTTAAGCAATTGAGCTCCTCTTCCATTGGCTGGAGCAGATGGTACATCCTTCAGCGACGCCCCTCGGCACAAGATAAGAGCGTCATGATCTTTCCAGTCTGTCAGACCTCTGTGACCCCCTGTTGGACAGCCACCAGTTACAGATGCCTGTCCCTTTACCACTGGGATGAAGTCTTTGAACTTCTACCACTCATTATGTCAATGGCAATTACTAAATTACACTGTACTTGTAGATGGGACTAAGGAAAAGTATGGAAACTCTACATGGCTTTGCTTTAGACTTTCAGTATGCATTCATTTTCAAAAATGGAAGCTTCACTCTGTGCTCTCAACTCTCTTTTTAAAAAATAATTCACCCAAAAATGAAAATTGTGTCATTTACTCACCCTCATGTCATTCCAAACCCGTAAGACCTTTGTTCATCTTCGTGACACAAGATATTTTTGACACGTCCAAGGCCTAGAAAGGTAGAAAGGACATTGTTAAAAAGTCCATGTGACATCAGTGGTTCAACTGTCAAGTTGAACCACTACCAAAAGCTACCAAAAATACTTTTTGTGCACAAAGAAAACAAAAATAATGAGTTATTCAGCTATTTCTTCTCTTCCGTGTCAATCTTTGACACGTGTTCGCAAGGCTGACGCAGGAGCTGGCGCTCTTTAATGTGGTTAATGCAATGTAGTAAAGACCTGGAATTACTTCATAGATTTGAAAAAATAAATAAATAAATAAATAAAAATCATCAGAACGGCCATTCAAATAATTAAGTCCCCCTCAACTAAAGATGTTACAAATCTACCTGTAAGAGGACGTGTGTCTATTTTGCCTTAAAGGGGTCATCGGATGCAAAATTCACTTTACATGTTGTTTAAACAAATGTTTTGGCAGTGTGTGTACACAACCACCCAATAATAATAAAAATCCACCCAGTGGATTATTATTTAATCCTTTTAAATATTCCCTTTTTCAAATCAAGCCATTGTCAGCTTTTTGTCTCTGTGACGTCACACAGACCAAGGTTGCTCCCATGATAGTTGACACGGCCGTCTTTCCTTAGACCCGCCCTGGTGGGCTGTGCACAGTCCACCATTGTTTCTATATATATATATTATATATATATATATATATAAGGATATTGTGACTTTTTTCACATAATTCTGAATTTTTTCAGAATTGTGAGATATAAAGTCACAATTGCAAGTTATAAAGTCAGAATTGCATGATATAAAGTCACAATTTTATTTTATTTTTTTCTTAGAATTACATGAAATAAACTTGCAATTGCAAGTTATAAAGTCAGAATTGCATGTAATAATTTTTTCCTCGGAAATGCAAGTTTATATCTTACAATTCTGACTTAATAGCTCGAAATTGCATGTTATAAAGTCAGAATAGCAAGATTTAAACTCACAATTCTGACTTTATTACGAGTTTATATCACACAAAACAGACGAAAATTTGCAACTGTGAGTTTATATTATGTAATTATGAGAAAAAAAGTCATAAACTCAGAATTGCAGGAAAAAAAAGTCAGAATTGTGAGAATTTTTTTACATTTTTTATTCAGTGGCAGAAATGGGCTTCCATACAAAACAAACATCAAAATCAAAACAATTGCGTCACCAAGCTTCTGCCAAGGCCATCCCAGATCCCTGACCTGAACCCTATAGAACAGGGGTGCGCAATCCTGTTCCTGGAGATCTACCTACCCGCAGACTTCAGTTCCAGGCCTACTCCAAAACAGCTGTCTGTAATTATCAAGTGCTACCTAAGAAATTAATTAGCTGGTTCAGGTGTGTTTGATCAGGGTTGGAGCTGAACTTTGCAGGATGGTAGCAAAGCCACTAGATGGCAAGCCTGTAACCATTAGCCGAAAAAGCGTAACGGCTAAAGCTAACGTTTCCGGTCTGGCAGTACATGGGAATGGGGAATTCTTAATGGATGTCAATGGAGGAGAGGCTTCACTTTGCTGAATAAACAGCTTTTTAGAGAAAATGGCTTATTTAATGAATCAGCAGCCTATCTGCTAATCTTTAACATGTTTTACACTAAACCAGGGGTCACAAAACTTGTTCCTGGAGGGCTGGTGTCCTGCAGAGTTTATCTCCAACTTTCCTCAACACACCTGCCTGGAAGTTTCAAGTATACCTAGCATAACCTTAATTAGCTGGTTCAGGTGTGTTTGATTAGGGTTGGAGCTAAACTCTGCAGGGACCTCGGCCCTCCAGGACTGGATCTGGTGACCCCTGCACTAAACAATACTTTTGGATTTAACTATTTTTGAGTTTACCACGCAAAAAATACTGTTTTATAAAAGAAGTCACTGACTTTTTGCAACAGGTGGGATTGAGTTTACGGCACTTTTCATTCATTCCGACGGAATCCGTAAACAGCGACTGAGTGTCGCACAACTCTGACTGAAATTCAGTGATGTCAGGCTGTAATGTGATTGGTTATTAAGAGACATGTGATCCCAGGTAGCCATTACGCTTTCTCCAATAGTAATACAGACCCTCTCATCTCCCTATAGTAAGAAAATCTCTGAGGGTAGATCTCCAGGAACAGGACTGGGGGCCCCTGCTATAGAACAAGGAGTGGGGTGAATTGAACAGAAGCAGCACCAACATGCACTCTTAAAAATAAAGGTACTTCACAATGCCATAGAAGAACCTTTTTGTCTAAATAGTTCCATAAAGAACCTTTAACATCTGAAGAACCTTTCTGTCTCACAAAAGGTTCTAAGGTTCTTCAGATTATAAAAAAGTAAGAAAGAGATAGTTCTTTTAAGAACCTTTGACTGAATGTTTCTTTGTGGAACCAAAAATAGTTCTTCTATGGCATCGCTGTGAAGAACCTTTTAAAGCACCTTTATTTTTAGGAGCGTGGAGCTGAGAATCTGAAGGATCTGGAGTGATTCTGGATGAAGGAATGCTCTCTGATGTCTTGACAGGTGTTCTACAAACTCAGCAGGCATTATAGGAGAAATCAATCCCATCAATTGTGACCAAAGAGTATTAGAGAAAAACATTTACTTCATAACCAGATTTCCACCCATTTTAAATTCTTATATTTCAATGAAAGTTTAAAGTTTGTAGATTTTTGTAAATACAAGTATAAACAACACAGATTTACTTTCACAGATTTCTTTGTTCATATTTACCGACGGTACAAACAATTTTGACCACAACTGTGTACTTTAAATACATTATTTTGATAATGTAAGCAGTCTGTAAGGCTCTTTGAAATAACAAATAAAGTGATATGCATCTATGTGGTCAAAACCTGGAACTACTTCATAGTCCTGCACACTCACAGGAAAGAAAAAAAACATTTCTCTGGAATTAAATTATTGGGTAAAAACTCCCATGCGTCATTCCTCCCACACTGACTAGACACAGCAGAGCAACGAGTCTCTGACATACGTTGCAGAATGCAGCACACTGATTCAGTTCATACTGACCTCTCTATCCAGCACATGAGATAGTTTACATCTACAGTAAACCACCCTTCAGAGGCCACTGGGTTTCAAAGGTAAATTTTATCCAAGTTATTCCATAATTACTCAGCTGTAAAGCCAATCGTGCTATTACACAATCCCGAGCCTCGCTTCTGAAGTGGGTTTGGTCATAAACACAGGGTTACGGTTTTGGCAGCCAAGTCAGTGCATTGTTCACACAGACGCCAGGATTCCAGCCTGTTTACGGTAAACGTGCGTTAAGCCGCACTGGCACGAGGCCTTCTGGGTTGGGACTTTTTTCACAAAGACAAGGAATCTCGAAGTCCTTGATTGTTTAAGCGCTCTTATTTAGTGGTGACACACAATATCTATTTATAAACTTTGAAGGTTTTCACTTTTCTCCCCACATAGCTTCATTCCTCTCTCTCTCTCTGGCTCTCCTGCGCTCTCCTTGGCATCTCCGGTGTGCTCCAGGAAGAGGGCCAGAATGTAATTGTTTAAAGAGACACAGTGAACTAAAAGACTTTAAAGAACGAAATGAGAGTGGAGAAACTTCACCGAATCATTAGTATCATACCGACCAGAAACGGCGGGTGAGCTGATCAAAATGATCTCTGGCCACTGAATTCCTGGACTGGATTGAGAACGGGAGTATTTTAAGAGATCTGGCAGCTTAAGTGTGTACATTACAGACTGCAGCTCTAAAATAGGAACTGCCGGCCTCTAAACTCTGCCCTAGTTTGGTCTTTTTGGTTTTCGCTACATGCTAATAAGAGTACGCACAGCTAACCACGCCGTTTGTCCTGCTTTAGATCCACTTGTAATATGACTGCAGCGAGTCTCTTCACAAGGTGTAAGCGAATCCCGCTATACCGCTCTCCAACTGCAGCTCTTTAAATACACGCCGTGACTCAGCAAAAGAGAGGGAACATGAGATCAGTAAATCACTGTGTCATGAAGGGAAAGACAAACCGAGAGAGAACGAGAGAATGACAGCTCATTCATAATCAGCAGAAAGAAGGCGAATGCCAGCCATGAAGATGAGATCGCTTCACACTTCACAGCCTCTGAACTGGCAACACAGCTACGCAAATCTATTCTTATCCATTTCAAAAGCCCCTCTCAAGAGAGCTGTTACTAAAGAAAAGGGCAGTGCCATAAAACTATTGGAAGTCTCGTATTTTTCCTCTGGATCTAGGGTGTTTCTGTTCCTTTGGCCTGTGGCTATTTTAAGCACTAGCTGGTTTCAATTAGATTATATAACATGGGAAGACTGGCAGTGTAGGACATACAAGTGGTTCTTTTGAACAACCCGATCCTGACAAAGCAGGATGATGCTGTGGCTTTAGCCATGACTATGATGGGTGAGTTATGAAGAACACCAGGTTACTGGAATAATACTATGCACAACACCTCCTGATTTTCCTTCCTGTTATTTAGCGAAGACAAGTCATTACTCTATTATATTTTGGGTGGCCGGCTGTCACAGATATAAAGACCCTGTAAAAATGTAGAGTTTACTGGAAGCTCAGTGGAGTCGGGCCAAACTGTCCGATCCTTCTCTTTCCTAACAATGGGCCAATATTGTATGAGGGCTGATGATCAGGCTTTCCACACGCATAAACAACCAACGTAAAGGAAAAAACATGCAACATGGTAAAAGCCAATTATTTTCCTTTTAAACTTAGTGACATGTACATTGCTCTAGCACAGAGGTTTTCAAACATTTCAATGCCAACGACACATCCAAATATACGATGATCGAACACCTTGAGTGACCCACAAAAACATAAAATCCGTTTATAATGAATGAGAAAAATGTTAAAGGATTAGTTCACTCATGAATTAAAATTTTCAGATAATTTACTCAACACCACGACATCCAAGATGTTCATGTCTTTCTTCCTTCAGATGAAAATAAATTAAGGTTTTTGAGGAAAACATTCCAGGACATTTTCTCCATATAGTGGACTTCAATGGAGACCAATGGGTTGAAGGTCCAAACTGCAGTTTCAATGCAGCTTCAAAGGGCTCTACACATTCCCAGCCGAGGAATAAAGGTTTTGGATGACATTTGGGGGACATTTTGTATTCTAGAAGTGAACTAATCCTTTAACTTTCACAACTAGGGCTGGGCGATATGGCCAAAAAAAAAACATTATCACAATTTTTTTTTTTCATATCAGGCGATGTTGAGAATTATCACAATAAATGTCAAACTTTTATTTCTTTCAAGTTTAAAAGCAGATTTTTGCTGCAATGTGAAAGCTGTAAAAACCAGACGGTTAACTGTGGCTTTAAACTATTCTTTAAAGTCAGAACAAGACAAACATTTTATGTCTTTTTTCCCCAGTCATTTTTCCTTTAAAAAAATTATCTTAATAGAATTTTTTTTTTTTCTTCTTAGTTCTGCAGTTTTAATGAATAATATTGTTTCAAATCAAGAAACAGGTTTGTGTTGCCTGATAATATTATTAATAAACATTTTTTGTCTCTTAGAAATACACATTTGATAGTAGCTTGAGTTAGGATGCAGACATAGATTTATGTTCATTATCAAAATCAGTAATATCTGTAAACATTTTAAGAACCTTATTTTTAAATGGTGAAATTTAATTATTCTGACTGTTTTTGTGTTTGTTTTGTTAATTAACCATTGCTCTTCCATAGTATCATGATGATGATACTGGTATCTGGTACTGGTAAACCACAAATGTAGCACCTCAATATACCATGGTAAAAATGTAATATGGTTCCTAGGTACTTGTCTGAAAAACAGTAGTCTAAATACATTTAGTATAAATGCATTTACTCTATAGCTTAAATCACAAAAATACTGTAATTATATTCCATTACTCCTCCTTCAAAACATTTAACACATCTACACTAATACAAGAAAATTCGACATACCCGCTTTTCTAACACAACACTACTCTGCAGTTAGTGTTACTACAGTAAATCTATGGTAAATGATGGCGACTGTAGATTAAAAAGCCTTCTGACTGTATCGTCGTGCACAGTGTTTCTCCTGTTTGACAGTGCCGTTTCATCTGGCTATAAACCGAGTCATTTGTGTTCTTTACTAAATTCAAGCTCTGTTTAGTGACCCAGACGCATCTGCTCTAGTAAGTTCTAGTAAGTATCTTTTGAATTTATCTTACATCAATCTCCTAATTAGTAAACCCACACAAACTTTCACTGCCTGTTTTCAATGGCTTCTAAGAAGGCTTACAGTAGAGCTGGAATAACAGCTTGGAAGATCAGAAAAAAATGCCTGATTTCATAATTTGTCTTAAATACAGTATCTGCTTTCTTCCCTACTTGGAAGAGGAGAGTCTCCATGGACTCTCGTTCTGTTTAAATGCACAAGCATCTTACTCAACTTTGACTTAATGCAGAGAGCTGGTCGCCGGCCAACACAGCAGCAATATCAGCTGTAAGAATGCATAGATGAATTTCCAAGTGCAGACTATTCCACAAGGACATGTGAGTCTGTGACACGTGGCTGAAACAAGACTCCCAAAAGCATCTCTAAGAATAAAAAAAAAAGAAAAGAAAATGATTCCAAGAACACTCATGGAAGAAATCTTTAAGTCTCACTTCCAGGAAAAGCCTGTACGGGACAGCTGAGGCAGCCGGCCCTCTGAAAAGGACAGGATCTTCACATGCTGCACCAGGATATGAGGTCTACAAATCATTCCTCACATGAAACAGATGCCACACCTGGAATACATGATCCAGGTGGGCTTTCTTCATCGAAAAAGACAAAGTCAGCTCAGCTGTTTGAGAATGACGTCTTCTGGATTCAAATCATAACACATGCGAGACGCTTCCTTAAACCAGGCTCACACTGCAGGAGTTTTAGGCCGATTTATCCCAGATCTTTCTATTCCTAGAATTGGAGAAAAAAAATCTTGTTGAGGACCTCGGTCGGTTTCCGATTACGATTAATATCAAACACGTTTGATATTAAGAATTTGGAATTGCGATGATCACGCCTATGATTACGTCAATACTTTCACAATAGCCAATGCGCAACCGCAAAACAAGTGCAACTGCTGGACGGGTCCACTGGATTGTGGAGATGGAGGAAACGGCTTGTGGTAGTTTTGCAATAACACGACTGTCTGTACAGTGTATTGAAGCGTACAACAACAGTAATCGACAAAGCGCTGGGCCTTAGTTTTGAACGTACCAGCTGAGTGTAGAAAGCTGCTAGCAAGCTAGATAGCTTATGTAAACATTAATGCTGATGTATCATTGATGATCTGCTGCGTGAGATCATGTGAGGCGCTCCCTCTGGCACGATAATCTTAATATTTTGCCGATTTGAGGGAAAAAAAAAATTGCGAAGATTCTCCTTATGTGTGTGCTGCAACCAGATTTAATAATCAGTTAGGATTTTAAAACTCCTGTAGTCTGAGCCCCGCCTTAGCAGTTTAAACCAATTTGTGAAGCACTCTGGCTTATCCCATTTTGGCTCATCTGCAGACTAATTGGGAGAGAGAGAAAGGCCTACATGAGGCAGGACTCCAGAATCAGTCAGGCTGAATCAGTCCTCAAGGCACTGGTAATGAACAGAGAGCTAGTTTCTCCTGTTCAAGCCTCAAAATTAAATAAAGTCATTATGGCTGAAGCTCTGGCAGAAACAGCATTCAGTAATATCCACATTTACAGAAAACATCAAACACTGTTTGTATTCAATTAAGGGTCGTATATGAATGTGGTTTAACAAAAGAATGGAAAACAGTATGAAATTTGCCTCCAAGGACACAAAGGAAAAAAAAAAAAATCCACCTATTAGCTAGTAGCCTATGGCTACGTTCACACTGTCAATTTTTGGGATTGACAACAGCATTTTCTGTACAGGTGTGAGAGTCTCGAAATGTCCCGATTACACAGCAACTTACAGTAGCTTCTCGAATACCGTCTATATGAACGTGCAACGAGAGACAAGCCCGTATTCCTTACCAGTAACCATAACAACAGTGACCAAAGTAATATCAAAGATGGCGACGTCAATAAAACTAAAAGTCTTAACACTTTCTGACACGACAAGAGTCGAATCGAGCCGCGAGTTCATTCATCAAACCTTCATTAACCGACAACAGCTTTTAAATTCTGGCGGGCAGAACACGAAACCGACAGGAGCGTCACACATGAAAGCACGCAACACACGGTAGACATGCTTATGTGTGGCAGAGCGTCTCTCTCGCACTGATTCACGTGACAGACAACTAGTTGTCCAGTCCTGTTCCGTTCACACAGCGCGTGTGCTCAGAGAATGTAGTTGTGAGTCCTGAAAATTTACGGGTGTGAATTTGGGTATGGGCTTGTTAAGTAACGATGTAATGCGTCCGTTGAATGCACCAACGAACGCCGTTTCCAGGTCCAGACCCCAACTCATTTCACTTGAGAATACCATCTCAGCAGCCGTTTATGAGCACTGTTTATTCATATTGATAATGTAAGCTAATTTACGGTGTACACTACAGTCTCCATGCTAACAGCGTCCCAAACACAAATTATTTTTTTAATTTATATTTTTATTGTATGGCTATCTGGGATTTCAGTATGGAGTTAGAGAGTAGGATTATAATTTTTTGCTAGTATTATATCACATTGTGAGTGTATAAATAGTACCGTTTGTTGTTTTCTCATGTCATCTAATACAGCGAGAGATGACGCTTGACGTCAGACTTAACAAGCGAATAGAATGCAGTTGTCACACCCATAAATAACTGCAGTGTGTGTGAACGTAACCGTATTAAAGGGTTAGTTCACCCAAAAATGAAAATTAGCCCATTGTTTACTCACCCTCTAGGTATCCTAGGAGTATATGACTTCCTTCTTTCAGATTAATGCAATCTGAGTTATATCATCAGTCCAAAACAAGTCCAATAAAGTGCATCCATACATAATAAAAAGAGCCTCACATGGCTCAGGGGGCTGACTGTAGTATATATCCATATATAAAATGTAATAATCACTTTAATCTAGCTTGCGTCGTACATTTGTTTACAGGAGCAAAGAAGGCAAAGTTTCCTGACTTTAGTACAGGAAATCCAGTCTCCTCTTGGTTTATATCAAAATTCTCCGATATTTTTCTTTACAAATCCTCGTTTTGAACTTCTAATTCATGACCGTTGGTTTGTTTTGGTTTTTCCATGGTGTGTTCACGTTTGTCACATCTGAACAGCGCATGCGCAATGCCGACATAATACTTTATCCGCCCGGAGCTGCTTCCGTGTACAACTGTTAGCGCAAGTGATTCTTATGTTTTAAATATTGATATTTTCTTACAAAAACACATCGATTCACTACAGGAGGCCTTTATTCACCCCCTGGAGCCGTGTGAGGCACGTTTTATAATGGATGGATGCACTTTATTGAACTTGTTTTGGACTGATAAAGAGAAACACGTCTATGCCGTTCTAAAGCTTGGAAGGTCCAGGATAATTTTTAATATAACTCCGATCGCATTCGCTGAAAGAAGGAAGTCATATACACCAAGAATGCATGGAGGGTGAGTAAATAATGGGCTAATTTTCATTTTTGGGTGAACTAACCCTTTAAGTACTCAAATACAGGACTGACAACCGTATTCTGCTGCTGTGTGAACGTGGCCTATGATCTGATCTTGCTGCTTAGGTAGATTACTTACAGAAGTATTACATACATACTTATTTTACATACTATGAATTAAAGCCTAAATAATGAAAAACAGTACAAAATTCATTATGGTATGTTTTAATTATTTTATGTGTTGCTAAATGCTGCAAAACATATTTTAGTTTTAAAGTAATCGTTCATCCAAAAATAAAATTCTGTCATTAATTACTCGTGTCATTCCAAACCCATAAGACCTTCGTTTATCTTCACAACACAAATTAAAGATATTTTTGATGAAACCCGAGAGCTTTCTGACCCTGCATAGACAGCAACACAACTAACACGTTCAAGGCCCAGAAAGGTAGTAATGACATTGATAAAATGAATCGATAAACATAGATTCTTCTCTTCTGTGTCAGTCTTCAAAGCACGTGAGTAATTAATGACAGAATTTTCATTTTTAAATGTATAGCAATAGATTTAATGTCATGTAAAGGAAGTAGCAATAGATCATTTCTACGGCATTGTGACACACCTCTGAGTGATTTTTAAAAAAGATGAAAAATCGGAGGGGACTTAATTCCATCCATCAGTTGCTGATGGGATGAAGGACAATCTGAATGCAAACTTTCAGTCAAAGTAAAGGGTTTTAAGCATCACAAAATAATTGGATACATCACCAGAGCAAACTCTGTCGTTGCACAGGAAGATTGAGTTATGATATTTTTATTAAAAATTACAAGGTCTTTTTTTTTTTATTATACTACCAGTCAAAAGTTTTTGAACAGTAAGATTTTTAATGTTTTTTAAAGAAGTCTCTTCTCACCAAGCCTGCATTTATTTGATCCAAAATACATCAAAAACAGTACAATTTTGAAATGTTTACTATTTAAAATACCTTTTATCTATTTGAATATATTTTTAAATATATTTTAAAATGCAATTTATTCCTGTGATTTCAAAGCTAAATTTGTAGCATCATTACTCCAGTCACATGATCCTTCTGAAATCATTCAAATATTCTGATTTGCTGCTCAAAACATTTATTATTATTATTATTATTATTTGTATGATGATGATGTTGAAAACAGCTGAGTAGAATGTTTTACAGTCAACTCCTTTTCAGAAACAAAAACTGTCTTGTAATGCCCAACTAATCATTAAAAAAGTTCTTTAATGTTACTGTACTCAACATATGATGCTGCAACATTCAAAAATAATGCCAATATCATTAGGCATCACATTTATCTAACCTTGAAAGCATTAGCTTCAATAAATAACATCTAACTGGAACCAATATAAGACATTTCCTCCTGCACAGGTTAAGGGGAAGTAAAGGAAACTGTTTGGCCAGCTGTCCTCTAACAGCTTTAACTGTTGTTTTGTATTGCCCTACAGTTTATTGTTTTAACACCCACATGATGTTGCTTTTGTCACAGGGGGAAAAAAAAGACTGACAAATTACCAAGTAACCAATGCCAAAAACATGCCAACAACACTTTCTTATAACACACTTAGATTCTTCAGAAGAGCTCTTGGGTAAACGTATTAGGCGAAGCATCCACTCATGTCACGGTGAGCTCTTGACCTTTGGCTGCTGAGAACATACTTCATGGCTCTTTTCTTACATCAAGATCTGTGCAGGCATCTGCTCAGCACCATTACATCATAAGGCTCAAGAGAGCATTAACACCACCATAGTAGAGCATGTAATGCCCAACTACTGTCCCATCTGTTCTGGAAAGCCCCCTGCCAGTTAAACTAACACCTTACAAACCACAGGACATCTAGGTAAATCAAGCCAGGAGACATTCATTACGCTTCTCAGTATGTTCACTATATGAATGGAAAGTGTAAAACTACTTCAAGCTCAATACCAAAACAATTAGGCTTGCAAAATATATCATCAGCTGAAAATTTGTATCAGACGATACTATATTTATTTGTACATGCTCATTACCTGTACTTAAAAATGATGAAAAACATGTTCATTAACTGAAATAAAATTTAAATAAAATTATTTTATATATATAAAAAAATAAAAATAAAAGCATGCATGCTTTGCAACCATTTAACACACATTTAAAGTTAATATTTGAAAAGACAAATAATTTATTAAAACTGTAATTTTTAAATTTCAAAATGAGCATGTTTTTTTTTATACTGTGCATTATAATGTTGTGGTAACAATTCACTTGTAGCACTTAAAATGACTGATTTTAGTTTTTGGTGATTAAACAGAGACAAAATAATATGTTGTTTTAATATCAGACATAAAAATATTTCAAGACCACAACTACCTTAATATTGACAGCAATAAAAAAAATGCTCATTTACCGGTTCCTCTTATTTCTCCAGATGTTATATGAGAACAAAGAGTGAGCTTATATTATATATAGAAATTGATTTTTCGAATATGAAGTTTCACATTTGTTGTGGGGCTTCTGTTTGCATCGTCCAACCAGCACACAGTACAAGTCCGGTTGAATAATTCATTGTGTTTGGCTGCGATATGTCTATACATCCTTGTGTGTGTGCATGAGAACCTGATACTCCTCTAACACTTACAAACACACACAGGCACACCACAACACTCAAACATACACACCGATATACACAACCCATGAAGGACATGTTACTGAGCGCTCACGTTCCACATTCGAGTGTGGTTTATAATAGCCAGGTATAAATGAACAAAAGCAAATAAGGCAACATAAAATATATGACAGCTGATGAGTAACATGCCATTTAGCATGCGTCAAGGGCAAGGGAGATGATGTGCTAGCGGGGGAATGATGGGACACTTTAAATGGCAGGAACCAGTGGTGATCGTATCGTATTCTCCAGATGGCCGGCTATCTCCTCTCCTTTACATGGGCCGGCCAGAGCAATTCAAGCCTCCCTGGGGACACGAAGAGCTTGTGCGGAGGAGCCCAAGTTATTGAGTCCTCAACTGCTCATCCCCATAACATGAAAGGGAAGGCCGCTCACTAGGCCGCAGCTATTGCTTCAGTCAACCATGACGAACGAACCTGGACTCTAGGAACTGCTATCTGATCACTAAAATGCTTGTAAAAGGCTGAGAGATAAAATATGTGCCTGATCACTTTCTGCCTTCAAGTAACGCTTTTTAGTGTTAAAGGAAAACCCAAAACTGAAAATTCTGTCATTAATTACCCACCCTCATGTCGTTTCAAACCCGTAAGACCTTCTTTCATCTTCAGAACACAAAGATATTTTTGAAATCCAAGAGCTTTCTGACCCTGCATAGAAAGCAATGCAACTGACATGTTCAAGACTCAGAAAGGTAGTAAGTACATTGTTAAAATGGTCCATGTGACATCAGTGGTACAACCTTAATTTTAGGAAGCTCTGAGAATACTTTTTGTGCATAATGAAAACAAAAATAACTTTATTTAGTAATTTCTTCTCACTCACAAGGTGAAGACTAACATGGAAGGGAAGTAGTTAGTTCAATGAAGTCGTTTTTTTTTTGGTAGTTGTGTTGTTGTCTACCCGGGTTCAGAAAAAAATCTTAATTTGTGTTCTGTAGATAAACGAAGGTCTTACAGGTTTGGAACGACATGAGGGTAAATAACTAATGACAGAATTTTCTAGGACTGCCCTCGACTAAAGATTTTCCTGGTCGACTAGTAGTTGTTTATTTTAAGCATTAGTCAACTATTAGTCACAAATTGATTAAAATCCATATAAATCAAAACACCGAGCCTATAGCCAGCAAGAAGACAACATTAATGTTTTAATAATTTAATAAACTAGCTTCCTTTATTTCCGGCGACACTGAATCATCTGCAGTAGAGATGCAACTGTATGCATGTTTCATACAGATTACATAATTTGAGAATATTTGTTTTCTTTTTGAATTGGTTTATTTGAAAGTAAATTCACACTCTATAGATATATTTTTTCATGTCTGCAAGGCAAGCGTACATGGAGTTTCGTGCTCAAGTTCACAGAAGCTACATCCCATTTGCTTTATTTTACAAAAACACAATGTTTTTTTGTTATAGTGAGTGCACACAAATAAATGTAGAGCCTTTACAGATTCGAAAAATGTATTACTTTTATCTGTATGACCAAAAATGACTAAGTGTTTTAAGTGCAAGTGACCACACCGACGCCTCCATCTGTCAAGCAGTAAGCATGCTACTATTCGGTTTTCACACTCTACTCCAACACTTAAATAGCGCACATTTTAAATTGTGCAGCCATGTGAAGTTGCTACTACAAACATCTTTCAGATGAAAAGCCATATTTGAGGTTAATGAATTATAGGTGAGCAACAGCTGCCCAAATGTACTGTATTACCACAGCCGTTAACAATCTGTCAGTCATGGACCATGTGACCTCGCCATTTTTTTTTTTCTGCAACTAAGTGACTAATACAATTTTGGTCGACCAAGCCTCTTATCGGGGTGCCTTCAGGACAGGTTTGAAAACCACTGTATTAGGGGGCAGCCCTAGAATTTTTATTTTTGAGTGAACTATCCTTACAACATCAAGAGCTAGTTTGATCACTTACATTTTCACAAGCTAAAATGCAATCACGTTTACGGCAGGGCAATGTATTGATGTGAGTGTAAAACATTTACAACAATAACTAAAGGTCAGATGTGTAATACTTCCTTCTATCTTGGTTTATTGTGCATTAACTATAAGTAAGCCAGCTGTAAGTCAAGAGTTCCAGCAGAACTGGTTGAATGATATGGGTGAGGCAGAAGAGGCTACAGGGGTTTTAGGGAAACCTGTATGGAAACAATTATTATATTTGCAAATTCATTTGGTATTTTTTTTGGAGCGAACCTGATTTTTATACTTTTATAATGTGATAAGCATATTCACTTTTATATGCTCAGCCGCATTTTATTTATCAGTTAACACAGATTTTTGCCTCAGAACAGTTCTGTGACCCATTTTTAGTGCATGACCGAGCAGTTGAGATCCACAGAACTAGGTGACGGGTGAGCGAGAGGAACAGGATAGGACTACTCCGGTCTCCGGACATCTTTTACAAACCATGTAACACAACACATAACAGCTGAGCACTTGGCTAAATATCACTGCCTCTTATGGAAGCTGCTATCGAAGATTAAGTTTCATATCAATCCCTAAAGAGCCACTGCATGCTGCAGTATCACAGAGAGAGAAAGAGAGAGAGCAGACCTGCTTCTCTCAGTATTGGGAGGCTTCCAGTGCCCCGGATGACCCCCGGTGCGAGAAGGACAGGATGAGGCTCGGTGACATTAGCACCATGTCGTCCTCACGCTCATCATTTAAATGCTCAGTGGTAAGAGCCAAAACAGGAAAGACCGTAACAGGCAATTACAACTCAGTCACTCCGCAGGGGCACAGAGTTTAAATAAAGATTTCTCTGGGCTTTGTTATTGAGACAAATACACAGTGTCTGGTTATGTAAACGAAAGAGAACATAAGTTCAGGCCGTGGTTGAGTGACCAACTTAACCGCAGCCTGACTTTCACTGCAGACGAACATAATGTTTCTATTATGATGTCACAATAACTGTCTGATAAAGCCATTTTTTAATGAATAACTTGTAATTTATGTAAAACAAAAATGTATTAATCTTTAATATGTAATGAAAAACATTTTGTGCATACACCATCTATGAGTCAGAGCAAAGAACTGTACAACCGTGCCTGAAAGAATCACAGCGTTTCTGGTTTTAATCACAGAGACGGAAATAAAAAAGTGAGGCTGCGTCTAGAAATGCAGACTTTCTGAGTGAGTACTTCTTTTAAGTAATTGTTTACTTAGTGACTGTTATAGAAGTATGCTCTGTATAGTATGAATGGGTACATTCTGAATGTAATCTGGTTGTCATTGTCATGTGACCTACCAGCATCAGTCACTTCAATGCCATTCACAAATCCTCTCCCGTGGTCTTGTCGGATAGTAAAGTGTCCATCAGATGCCACTTCAGAATCTAGTTGTAAACAGAAGGTCATCTGGGGACTTTTTGCCTACTGAACACTGTGATTTCAGACATACTATTCTGTCCACATACTCTTTTTCACCTACTATATAGTAGGTGTACAATACTAGTCAAAAGTTTTTTCTTTTAAAGAAGACTCTTCAGTGTCACATAATCCTTCAGAAATCATTCTAATATTCTGATATGCTGTTCAGAAAACTATTATTATTATTGTTATTATCAATATTTCTTCAAAGAAACATGAAAAAAAAAGTATACTTAGCTGTTTGTAACATAATAATAATGATGAATATTTTTTGAGCAGCAAATCAGAATATTAGAATGATTTCTGAAGGATCGTGCAACGGGAGTAATGATGCTAAAAATTCAGCTTGGAATTACATTTTAAAATATATTCAAATAGATAGTTATAAAATAGTTATTTTAAATAATAAATATATTTTACTGTTTTGCTGTACTTTGGATCAAATAAATGCAAAAGAGCTTCTTTAAAAAAAAAAAACACTAAAAGTTTTACCGTTCAAAAACTTTTGACTGGTAGTTTATGCGATTTCAGATGCAGAAGTGATTTCGGGTTTGGTATTAATATTTAACCATATAGGCTTTCATACTGCAACTGAAATGGTCAAGAATGTGACAAAAAATAATATGACTCTTATGAATGGGTTCTTTTTAGTGAGTTAGTAAAAAAATATTCACAAAACTGACTCATAAAGTAGTTTTGAATCATTTACAGCTGTAACTGAACGCCCACGCTAAATGATGAGTCATTTTTTGGTTATGTAAGATTCTACATGAAATATTTCTGACTATTGCTTAGCAAAAACTGTACAAATCAGTAATTACAGAAATACAAAACATGACTATAAGTTTTTGTTCCGAAAGGGAACAAAATCACTTCTAAGCAACTATCTTTACTCAATAATTCTGTATTTCTGTCATTTAATAAAAGCCATTTAGCTTCTAAATACTTAAGGCCATTTTACCTAATGGTTTCCTAGTCATTTTCTAGTCTGCAACCCTCAACATGGGTGATTTCCAGTCCAAGTTTGGGCTTTAGCAAATCTCTAACACAATAACGTCTATTCAACTTCTGGAAACCCATAAATGAGGCTATATGTGACCCTGGACCACAAAACCAGTCGTAAGTAGTATGGGTATACATGTAGCAATAGCCAACAACACACTGCATGGGTCAAAATTATCGATTTTTCTTTTGTGCCAAAATTTATTAGGATATTAAGTGAAGATAATGCTCCATGAAGATATTTTGTAAATTTCCTACTGTAAATATATCAAAACTTATTTTAAACTTTTTTTTTCTTTTCTTTTTACACACTCAGATTTTCAGATTTTTAAATAGTTGTATTTCGGACATCAGTTGTGTCTCAGAATACTGTCTTATCCTAACAAACCATACATCAGTGGAAAGCTTATTTATTCAGCTTTCAGATGATGTATAAATCTCAATTTAAAAAAAATTGACCCTTACGACTGGTTTTGTGGTCCAGGGTCATATATAATGGAATCAGATAGAAATGCAATGCCTGGCCTTAACAAAACAGTAAACACTAACTTGTGTTCCCATATGGGAGGACAACCAGCCAGCTCTGTTTCTGGATCATTAACTTCAACAAAGTGCCATCCAGCGCATTCAGTTCAACATTCGCGCTCATCTAATCAAAACTAATTCAGCCATGTTGCTGCAGCAATCATTTCTGTATGCTCCACCAGCTGCCACATCTCCCCAGGTGTGTCTGAATCCATGCTTCATGACCAGTGAATAATGAAGTCAGCAGTATATAGTTTATATGAGAGACAAACGATATGTCAACCATCTTGAGGGTGCGGTGCCATATTCCCTGTAAATATAGTCGTCCAGCAGACCCGAGGTCAACGCAGATGATCCTAAACTGAAAATTTCACTTGCATTGAAAAGTAGGCCCATGCATGGAGCTTTAATTATAGTGACCGTTCAACCGCAAAGTAACAGACTGAAATCTAAGCTATATGATTGAGTCAGGTCTGCTCTCAAGGGACGTGTTAAAGGTATGGAACAGCTTTGCAAAGACAAGTATGCCCTGTTTAATTTACAGATCTGCACAATGCTCCTGAATTAGTGATGAGATGCATGTTTGGAAGTGTCAGCAGTCCTTCAGGGATACACCAGGACAACTGGAAAGAAAGGTTGCACCCTCTTGTGCTTTCAAACTTCTATGACTTACTTTCTTCTGCAGAATACAAAAGAAGATATTTTGAAAAATGTTTCAATTGCTTTTGTCCCAGTGAAAGACAGTGGGGTACAACACAACACCCGACTGACTTTTACTGCTTTGACTAAAATATAATTTTACAGAAATGCAGGTTTAGAATATCAGTCCTACAGTCGCTGTATTATTTGCATATGTAGGATTATACTTCCTCCCATTCATTTTTTTTTACAGGATTCCATGTCTGACAGGACCATGAAGACTGTGTGACTTAATTTGACATCACATAATGGTAGAGGGAACCTCCTCATTACCGTCCACCACTGGCCTCCAGATCATAAATCTCTTTCAGCGTAGTCCGAACTCCAATGATAGACTGAGTGCCTTAGAAAATAATTTATGAACTCCGTCAACACACTGTACCGAGGAAGGACGGGCACTGCTTGCATAGTGACAAAGACAAGATCTTTAAATTAACACAGAATAAATCTGTAAACTTGACTTAAATTTGTGTGTCCCTTTTCTGGCAAAGACATTTAAGGGTAACGTTACATTTATTGCATCATACCATAAAAATTATCAATGGATATGCTTGCTGACGTGCATATAAAAATAAAAGCAGTTTATATAATATGCACATGAAAGACTTTGGTAGGATAACATTGTAACCTTGTTAGAATAAGCAAATTATGTTTCTTTTAACAAAAGAACTGTAGTAGCTTTTACAACCATTTCTATAAGACAGACACAACTAGACATAAACTCTACACAAAGTCTATAAAGTTGTCATCAACTGAATGTTTTCTATGGGTAACATAAAAACTGTATCAATAAGTCAACTTAATGTCATGCCAACATACCAACAAGTTATTAGAAAACTGCAAACGTCAATATTATGTGGCATTAAGTCAAGAGGAAAAGCAAATCAGAACAAATCACTGCTCATAAACGTGCAAAGTTCATTCCCAAAATGCATGTATAATACACAAATGTTAATCATTAAAAATAACAGTGGTTAAAAACAAATTGTTTCTCGTCTCCCACTCAAATCGATATTGATTACTGCTTATGAAACGGAATTAAATCCTTGCACCTGTGGCACAAAACATGAGCACACTGTTTAGCTAAAGCTAAGATTTTGTTTCATAACCACTGGATAGACCTTAAACGCAACAATGGATACGAATCTTACCATGTTGGACGCCTTAGGCAAGTCAGTCCACTTTCCAGATCTGAGATGATCTTCATTTCCTAATATTTTGCGAGCCACAGGCTACATTAGCCAGGCTGCTAAGTGTACGTCCTCTCTCCTCCATGTGCTCACAGCAGCACACGCATAGTGCAGCGCTTTGCATAGAGTCAGATCAGAGCTTGACGTCACTGCGCGACAACTTTATCCATTACTGCACAAAACAGCTATAAATTAACTTGTGGCTCGTAGTTTTATTCTATATAGTCGATTTAGCTTCATTATCATCCTAAAAGTAACTGTAAATACCACAGTGCTTGACGCTTAAAACGTTTACCCTAATATGACAACCTGCCTCAGACAAGAAGACCCCGTCTGTGGGAGATTTTACTTATTTAGGACTCCTGAACTTTTGGTTTTCACCACCAATGATCAAGGCTTGGTCATAAGGACACGTACTTGCCATAAAGAATGTAATAGTCATAATGTATTTGCTTGAAAGTATACGCAGAGCATCAAATGACCCAACAGTATTTACCTGTGGATGTTAAGCTCCACATATGTGTATGTGATTCATTTGGAGGATGTTTTAATATTTCTTTAAGTCATGCACCATTAGAGTATTCTTAAAAGAGTGAACCGATAAGGTTTAAACATGTGCAACCAAAAAAAAGGCACACAGGCACATATTTAGTCTGTGATTTTGTCTTCATCCATCCAGTGGTTTCCTTAATCTTCCAACATCCAGTTAGCAGGACAAAAAAATGATATTGGAGAAAATGAAGTTAAAACTGGCAATGGAAAGGAGGATGCATGTCATCTACTAAACCCTTAAACACCCACTTTTAGCAAACATGGGATTTGTGAGTTGAAAGTCATGAAATGACCTGGTTTCCTTATGAGAGTCCCTATTCCAGTCTTCAAAACCGCTCTTGAAAGGAAGGTGACATATTTTTCTTGAACAAAGTGCGTTAGAGTTTTTCTTAGAAAGTTAAATGGCAATGCTAATGCATTTCATAAAATACTACAGCAGTTTCAGAGAAATTACTCTCGAAATCAGACACTCATCTTTATTTTATTGTATAATATCCAGTTAACTAAAACCGAGCCCACTGTAGGCATCACTTACTCAAACCAGCGTAGCCAAGGTGGTGAACAGTCAGTGACAGTGAAATCAATATGTAGATGTGTGATTCAGCCTAAGTGGCTTTACGTAAGGCACTGGCTTTGATGCTTGTAAATAGAGAATGTAATTCTAACACAAGCATTAGTCACCCTTAAGTTACAACAGATGATGGCATTGCAAAGGTAAATTATGTAAAACAGAGAGTCTTACATAGACTAAAAGTATGCAAAATCCATTAAGCATCAAATGAGTGCATGACTGTATCTTCCTAATGGATTATCTAATTGAATGCTTTGAAGTCATTGCCAGACTGAAAGAGACAAACCAGTCAGGATTAGTCAAAAACACAATTTTATAGAGAAATGCATTTTATGATTCAGAAATCAACAGCATCTTGAATACATATGTGCAATATGTACAAAACTTACAAAAAACAAAACATTAAGTTAAGGCCAACAGCAAATGGAACCGCAGACCATTTTATTACTAAAAATAAAATTAAATACAAATAAATCTAACCTCCATTAAAGTTCAAATTGAGGCAGTGTAATTGTATAAATCAATGTCAGATTGCTCACTACTTGCCACACCCTCGACCTTGTATTGCCTTGACAGAACCATACAAGGATGCTTAAAACAAGTTCAGTCCATAAATTAAGTCCAAGCAACTTAACAACTGCTTAACTGCTCAAGTCTCTGTTTCAAATGTTCACATTTCCTCCTTAACTGCTCTTTAAGCGAGATCAGTTTTTGTTCATCTTCTTGCATGGTCGCTATGCACTCGGTCGCCTTCTTGAGTATCACCACTTTGGCAGCTTTCTCGTTGTTCGCCACGTCAGGAATGACGTCTCTCAGCGCGAAGAAACTCAGTTTGAGTTCGTTCCGCCGTTGCCGTTCGAGCACGTTATGAGTCCTGCGTTTGTCGTTATCCTCAGAGTCCGACGTCCTGGGACTCGAGCATTTTCGGTTGTGGCTAATGTTTTTAAGCACCCGGATGTGATTCTCGAATTTAATCCGCTTGACTGCAGGCTGCTCGCTCCGCGAGGATGGGTGGGCGGCGTAGTTGTGTTGGTGAATATTGACGTGACACCGCTTGAGGACGACGGGGCTCTGATGCGTTGCGTTCGCGTCAGGCTTTTTCACAGACTTTCGCTTTTCCACCGTGACGACGTCGATTTCCTCCTCCTCTTCGTCATCTGTTTTGGATTAAAAAGCAAACAAATTTTAATTTGCAGCTCAACTGCGTATAATAACGTGTGGTGGGCGGGAGCGTCTATTTACGCAACTGACGCTCCGGTTCAAGAACGCTTTAACCACCACAAATTCTTGTGTTATAATTACAGCTTATAAATCAATACTTATCTAAACTACAAGCTGACCTGTCAAACTAGTACATTCAGGTTTAGTCATCATAAAAAAAAACCTCACTCACCGGAATCACTGTCACTGCTGCTGCTACTCCCACTGTTTGGAGGAGTATCCAGTGGCAGTGTTGTGGAAGTCGGTGTGGATGACGGTTTACACGGCTTTGAGCTGTCAGTCAGCGGGAAGGGAAACACTACTGATGGGTCAATGCACTGTGAGGCAGGGGTGCTCACGTCCTGAAGGTAGCTGACGTTAGGGCTGGACCGACAGCCGTCCACAGAGTCACTCCTGGAAGACTCTTTCCTCGCCGCCTGGAGCGACGCTAATCTCTCCGACACCACCTTCTCTAGTTTAGCCGCGGCCGAGAAACCGCTCCACATACAGTCCTGAATGATTATCGACTTCAGAAAAGACTGGGAGTAGTCCGCGTCGCAAATAAAACTATGGTTGACCACGTCGTCCCCGAGAAACTCCGAAACCATTTCCAGCTGGTCGGCTGTGGAGGGGAAGGGGTCTGACAGTGAGGGACGCCGGCTCGGGGAGAGCGGCGGAGTGGGGAGCAGTTCAAATTTCTTCCATATATCCTCACTGGGCGCCGGTGGTTGTCCGTGCTGCTGGGTATAGAAATCCTCATCCTCGTTGTCGAAATAGAAATAGGGCTGGTAGGAGTCGTAGTCGTAATCGTAATTTTTACTCGCCATACTTGAATTCAGCGGCATGGTGAATGCCTGTGTAGAATAAATTAGGGTTAAAAGCTGGTCCTTTAAATGTTGCACAACTAGTGATTCACCTTAAACTTAAGTGCAGTACTTGTCTTACAAACTTATCAACTTAGTAAATGTGTCACGTATTAAATAACACAGAATGCTAGTCATTAAGAAAATTTAAACACCTGAATTCTAAGAATACAGTCTTTATGTTATGGTCCAAAGATAGTTCTACACAAAATGAGAATAACCGTCATTCAGAAAGACTTACCGTAGCTGTAGTAAAACTGAATGAAAACTGGCAATATAATCAGATGTCAGTGTATGAGAACTATCAGGTGAAAGTAAGTCCAAAGTGGGAGTGGGTCGTGCCGCTAAACCTGCGCACTTCTGCGACTACAGCACCCGAGCGGCTGCTTGTCATTTACTGCAAGATTTCGAACAGCTGCTCCCGCGGGTTTTAATACTACGGATTGTTTTTCCCCTCCCTTACTCTAGATATTCATCCGCCGTTCCCGCCAAATGTGCACGGCGTAGAAAGATGAACAGAACACAAATGTTTCTTCTTAGTTATTCTATTAACACGGAACTGAATGATAATGCATGTAGCGGTGAAAAAAGATTCGTAAGATGTGATCTTATTTAATGAAAACGATTTAAACATGGAACTACTTTTCATCGCGGACTTCTGGGGCGGAGCTTTGATGAAAACACTGCACACTGAGTTGTGTATGAGGATGATTCCGAGAATCTACGGAGCGTAGTACACCAGAACCCAACGCCTCTTATTGACACAGTTTACAAGTTCTCCTCACAGCTGTCTGTCCTGGGTGTCAGAAAGAGTGATTTGATATACATACACACCCTCAAATATGTAACTGTTGAATAAAAATAAATGCCCGGGCGTCCTAATTATCCAAATTAATTATTTCTGTTAATAACATTAAAGTAGTCCGACTCCTATCGATTATTTTCCCTTAATGAGAATTGTTCATTTTTAATGCACTGTTTATTGTTAATAAATACAGTTACTGTCGTTATTTGCATTAAAATAATGCTGTCATCTTCCGCTTATGTTGTGATCCTCATTGTCATAGCCATTATTATAAAATTAATCAAAATCTGAGTCATTTTATTACTGATTATCAAAATCAGTCTAATATACTGTTTGATCTTGACCTGATGGTTGAAGGAGCAAACCTTCTCGATTTATTCTCTCAGAAGTGGTTAGTGTTTCCCTCTGGTGGCCATCTGTAATAAATGTCATAGGATTTAACTCAGTTGAGTGATATTAATTATAATCTCTCTTAGACAAACAGTAAGTTTATCTGCAGTAATTAAGCTTTTAAATTGAGTGTTATATTAAACAGGATTCAAGTATTTACTTAATCCCACTTTAAGAGGATTTTAAACTGGTGTTTATGTGTGTCCTGGAAACTATTTCTAATCTTTTCAGGATTGTTTAATGATGGTGTAGAATATTGATTTAATTATTGCAGTTGTATAATCCTTAATAATCCTTAATTATGTTGTGTTTAAAATATTTTATAATGTACAGTTGAAGTCAAAAGTTTACATACACCTTGCAGAATCTGCAAAATGTTCATTATTTTACCAAAATAAGAGGGATCATACAAAATGTATATTTTTTTTGTTTAGTACTGACCTGAACAAGATATTTTTCATATAAAAGGACATGGTTACATATAGTCCAAACGAAAAAATAATAGTTGAATTTATTTAAAAAAACAACAACAACAACAAAAAAAACACCCTGTTCAAAAGTTTACAAACACTTGATTCTTAATACTGAGTTGTTACCTGAATGATCCACAACTGTGTGTGTGTGTGTGTGTGTTTTGTTTGTTTTTGTCCTGAACAGTTAAACTGCCTGCTATTCTTCAGAAAGGTCCTTCAGGTCCCACATACTCTTTGGTCTTTCAGTATTTTTGTGTATCTGAACCCTTCCCAACAATAAGTGTATGATTTTGAGATCCATCTTTTCACAGTGAGGACAACTGAAGGACTCATATGCAACTATTACAGAAGGTGCAAACACTTACTGTTGCTTCAGAAGGAAAAACGACGCATTAAGAGCCGGGGGTGAAAACATTTGAACGGAATGAGGATGTGGTTCCTTCTGGAGCATCAGAGTCCCCATGCATATGAGTCCCTCGGTTGTCCTCAGTGTGAAAAAATGGATCTCAAAGTCATACAGTCATTGTTGGAAAGGGTTCAAATACACAAAAATGCTGATAAACCAAAGAATTTGTGGGAACTGAAGGATTTTTCCAGAGGGCAGTTTAACTGTTCAGGACAAACAAGGGATTCATGCACAACTATCACTAAAAAAACCCCAGCTGTGGATCATTCACAGTATCAAGCATCAAGAATCAAGCATATGCAAACTTTTGAATGGGGTCATTTTTGTAAATTCAGTTATTATTTTCTTATGTGGGCTATATGTAAATACACATCTTTTATGTGGAATATCATATTCAGGTTAGTACTAAATAAAAAATAACATATATTTTGGTATGATCCCTTTTATTTTGGTAAAATATGAACATTTTGCAGATTCTGCAAGGTGTATGTAAACTTTTGAGTCAGACTGTTTTGTATCGGCACAATAAATGTGGTTGTAAATATTCGCTTGAACATTCTGCTATAAATGTATTTCACAGAAGAATAAAAACCAAGGCTATTTTACTTGTGGACTTGATACTTTTCAAGACATGCTCATCATGGCATAGTGACATGTAATACATGGCTAAGCACAGATTAAACAGGCCCGGCCCTCTCGCACAGTCGGCGGTCATTCTGAGAACCGACAGGTCTGCCTTACTACCAGACATTCAACTCGAGCCATCTTCCTTTAATTTGCAGAATGCCAAAGGCCCATGTTTAGTCATGAGAGAGGATATTGGGCGTGAGAGAGTGCTGAGGGAAGCGGGGAGGGTTGGGCTTTTACATTGGGGTTACTATTAAAGGTTTTTGTCTCAGAGCCAAGTGTGCGCAAGGGAAAGCCTGACCCATGGGAATGTACTGCGCCGTACATAGTGTTGGACCGTCTGCACTTCATCATGGGTGCAGGCCAAGCGTTTCTGCCTAATCACAGCTCATCATATTCACACTTCAAATTTTCATCAGTGTCTGCCAGGTAACATGTTGAAATATAGGTCAAACAGTAACATGTACAGTAAGAGAAATAGTTGATTATGGAATATAGAGAAGAAGCACCAACATTGAGCTGGTATTCTGATGATCTGGAGAGATTCTGGATGAAGGAATGGTCTCTGATCTCTTGTCAGGTGTTCTCCAAACTCATCAGGCATTATAGGAGAAAACTCAGAACTGTTATATGTTGCCCCAAAAACATATTAATATGCAAATTAGATACAGTTTATATATACATTGTTTATAATGGGAAAACCTGTTAATGGCCGTTTTACACACATTTTGCATAAAGAAAAATGGTATATTCTATATGTTTCATAACATAGTTGAGAATCATCTTTATATAAAAATAGGTATAAAAAATATAATTTGATTTGTGATTAAAACCAAAATCCCACTGTTTTTTGTCATTTTATGACTATTAATGTCTTTTTATTTTATTTTTAATAGGATTTTTTAAAGTTATGCTAACATAGGAATAAAATACATTTACTCAAAAATGTTATTTTTCAATTTTTTACTTATGCTCTAAACAATGTAATGACATGAAAAAATATTAAAATCACACACACACACACACACAAAAATTCCCTGGTAATCAAGAGGATATATAGCAAAAAGATTTGAAATATTTTTACTATTTAAAATAACCAATTTCTATTTGAATATATTTTAAAATTTAATTTATTCTTGTGATTTCAAAGCTGACTTTTTAGCATTATTACTCCTGTCACATGATCTAATATTCTGATTTGCTGCTTATATATATATATACATACATACATATATATATAGATAGATAGATAGATAGACAGATAAGTAATAATAATAATAATAATAATTATTATTATTATTATTATGTTTAAAAAAGTTGAGTAGAATTCAAAGGTTTGTTTTTTTTCCCCAGGTTTCTTTGATGAAAAGAAAGTTCAGAAGAACAGCATTTATCTGAAATAGAAATCTTTTATAACATAAAAAATGTCATTATCATCATTTTTAATCAATTTAAATCATCCTTCCTAAATAAAAGGATTTATTGCTATAATTTCTATAAATTATACTGGCTCAGAGCTTTGGAATGGCATAGTGTATATTATTACAAAAGTTTTTTTTATTTCAAATAAATGCTGATCTTTGAATGTTTCTATTCATCAAAAAATCCTGAAAAAAAATGTACTTAACCGTTTTAAATATATATTTAAATCTTGATAATAATAATAATTAAAAAATGTTTCTTGAACAGCATATTAGAATTCTGAAGGATCATGTGACACTGAAGACTGGAGTAATGATGCTGAAAATCTAGCTTTGCTCACAGGAATAAATTACATTTTAAAATATATTCAAATAGAAAGCTGTTGTTTTAAACAGTAAAACTATTTCACAATTTTACTGTTTTTATTATTATTATTATAATTAGTATTAATTAGCAAAATTCTATTAGAAATCTATTAAAATGTTAATTAATAAGTAATATTTGTTCGTATTACGTTTACTAATGTTAATAGGATTATCATTATGTATACATTAAATAATGTGAAAAAAAAAAAACATTTTTCATTGTTAGTCTATTAGAGTTAATGCATTAATTAATGTCAACGAATTTAACATTATTATAAAATGCTACCAGAAGAAACATTCTCAGCCTCATGGGATTTAGTCAAGATAAGCTTCTCCCACCCATTTTGTAAAAATAAAATAATAAAATAAAGGTCTCAATGTGTGTTCAGATGTCACGGCAGTGTGAAAATTGCACGGTAGGGGGCGTCATTTCACCGCCATGAAATGAATGTATTTGCTCTCATTTTTTACCACAGTCACACTGCAAATGAGATGAATTTGATCTAGTTCGGTTTCCTAGTTATATGTAGAATCTAGAATATAATTTTCCGTTTGTGTAGCAGACTTCTCACCACCTGCAGTAAAAGTGACAAACACACTCTTTCTTTCATTTTAATAGAAGACAGAACATAAGAAACACCACAGACCACTTTAAACCACATTTTCACTGTTTAATGAGAGGACTGAAGGATTTCTTTTGGAAACTGTAATAAATGTTTCTATCATGACTTTGCATTGTCCAGGAAATCTCAAATACAGAACAAGCTAAGCCAGACTACACTATAATCTTCTAAAAGAAACAAACATCCATACCTAGCTGTGTATCGTTTTCCCATAGAGAAACTTAAAAAAAACTGCTCACTGGGGAGGGATCATTAATTAGACTTTATATTACTTTAATATATTCCATCACGAACATCCTGAGATACAAAATGAATGCCCAAAATAAATTAGGATAAAACAAAAAAATACTTCAATAGACGTTATTATGAAAACACACAATCCAGATCGTTCTTTTCCTACAATATACAGAGTTCACAACATCACCCATACAAAATGTATCATATTTTATAACACCTACAACATACGGCATGTATATTTAAAAAAATAGGTCCTCTAGATGACCCATAAACTTCAACCATTTGTCACTCTAAAACTTGTTTTCTAAGATGTCCATCAAATTCATTCTCAAAAATCTGTAATATATATATATTTATATCCTCTGTTGGCATTGTAATGATAAAAGCCAAAAAACATGTGCAGTAACACAGGTCACCGCCTCTGGACCTCAAAAATCGTATCAAGTCTGTCCTTTCTGTTAAATATTAGAAGTAAAAAAAGAAGAAGAAACAGAAAATACATTCCAAGCAGATGATGTAACTGCATTTAGTATAGTCTTTCCTTTGAAGATTCAAAACGTGTAGGACGGCAGCACATTAAAGATCAGCATACAGAAAAAATAGCAGTTAATGCACAACATTGCTTTGGTACAAATCAATATCTTCACTGTCCTGCATCAGAAAATAAAGTCTCCCGACGGCAGCTGGAAGACGCGTGTACGCATTTGTGTGTCTGCGTGTGTACTGTAACATAGATATGCTGCAGCAGACGACTGTAGTCTTCACCACTGATATCTAAATCCCCCTCTGTGGATATTTGAACTGTGTGCACACTGAAAAGGTGAGCTGGAGGGAAAGGGCGGCAGCAGAGGGCAGTAAGCAATAAGAATGCTGCCCGAGAAAGCAAGAAGCCCCTGATCCTGCTCAGCCTAGCATCCACTGCTCAGTCTTCCTCCAGCTCTTCCTCATCCTCTTCTCTTAACTCCACGATGTCGTCCATGTGGCCCCTGGCCCTGACCTCGTTCATGGGGGCGGAGTCCTCCCCGTCGATTGTCATGTCCTCATCGGAGTCTTTCTTTTTCTTCTGCGTGGGCAGAAAGAAAAATGCTAATCATTTTCTTCAATTATGAAACACAAACACAAATGTATGTTTGAAGGGGACATCAGATGCAAAATGCACTTTTACATGGTGTTTGCATATAAACGTATCTTAGAAGGGTGTGGACACCAACCAACCTACAATGATAAAAATCCATTCACTTCTAAACAATCTCAATTATCCAGTGTTCATTTTGTCGATGAATAATTGTCAGATTTGTTTTTTGACAGATGAAAATGAGACGATAGCGAAACAAAAACTCGTTTTGAATGACAAAAACTATGACCAAATCTACTGACAATTTCGTTGACTGATAAAAACCAGACGAAAATGTTAGGGAGGGACGATATGGGAAGAGATTCACTGAGAACGAATCTGCTGTGTGGTTAGGAGGTTAGATGCGCACATTTGAACTTTATCCGGCGGGATACAGGGTTGCCAACTTTTAAGTTCAGCTTGGAGTGAGATTTTTTTTGGTTTTGGAGTGGGGTGTTGGGTTGGGCGGCGATCTCGATTCCATATCTGTTTACATGTATACTATACATATAAGGGGATAAAAATGCAGCTGAATGCTTTTTTTTAGCACCATTTTAAACTTGGTTTAAATGCAATATTTGCTTGCATTCATTGTGTGTACTTATACGACTATCATTAAAGAAGGATGTAAGTTAACTTTTTCAACTTCACATGTAAAAATATAGTGTTTAATCATTTCTAAATAAGTAAGCAGGTATGCCCTGCAATATTCTAGATACATGTATATTTAGTAAAGAGCCATACAGGTACCTAGTGGGTAAACCATGGCATTACAAAAGAAAATGATTTTTTTCTGACCACAAAATGACTCTAATTTGCCTCTTTGCATTGGAATTTAAAACCCTTTTCTCTATTTAACGTTAAATACTACACTAATTGTAATATACGTAACAGAAATATATATATATATAAAAACACCCTTCTAAGATACGTTTATATATATATATATATATATATATTATTTTTTTTTTTTTTTTTTTAAGTCATTAATGGACCATAATTATTGGACAAACAGTATTTAGTACTAAATGATCTCCTTAAAATATCAAAAATTCTTAAACTAAAATATAGATTTCTAAAATACATTTATTTGACTGAAAAATAGTTAAGCTGTATGGTCACATTATAAGTAAGCAATACCTTAGGGTTAAATACAAGAAAACCATATTAACCCTTACGGAAATTAACCATGGTGTTATTGGTATTATAGTAAAAGTGTAGTAACCATGTCTTTTGGCGCATTGATTACCCTTCGTATAAGCATAGTTTTACTACAAATACCATGGTTAAACTATGGTTAGTGTAGCAAGACCACGGTTAATTTGTGGTTACCATGGTTTAACTATAGTAGCAAAAATATTTTATTTGTAGTAAAACCATGTTCAATTTTCGTAAGGGCTGCCTCTCCATCACTCTCCAAAATAAAATTATACTGTAGATGTCATTGACGTAAAAATCAATGCATAATATGCTGTAATGTTTACCAAAATTGCTGCAAAAACCTGTATAGTGAAGCTGTCGTCTCCTCCTACTTAAACACATTCAAATATACTGTCAACGCTGGTTTGTTTGGAGAGCTCCGTGAATCACGTGACCACGTGGTTTCGACGCCGGCGAGATCAAAGCTTGTAGCAGCTTTATTTTTAAATGGCTCTGGCATTAACAGAAGCACTACATTTTACGGTTTACCCCACATTAAGTGCGCCAAAACGGTATTTATCGTTTGAATTTAGTATTAAAACCTTCAACATTTGAAAGCTGAAACTTTGTTTAAAATCGTAAGCAGTGTTGCCAGTTTGGCTTGAGATTTACATGGGAAGAGTGAGAGCGTGAGACAGAGCCTGAAAGCGTGTGTCTCACGCCGAATGCGTGAGAGTTGGCAACCCTGGGGATACAAGCTGGCATACAATTGCTGCACGTCTCATAAAACGTTAAAAATGTTAATATCTGGGAGTAAGAGAAGAGCAGACATATGGATAAATCTGACAATGCAAAAGAGAAACTCATTTCGATCCATTTTTCTGAGCACATACACCGAAGCAGCGCCTCTCACACAACAGACAAGTACTATTTCGCCTCCCATGAACTGAAAAATACACATAAAAAGATGGCGAATTGTCCATTTTGATGAGTATTCCCATAAACACACTCGGTTGCGTCTTGTGTGAACATAAACACTTGGGAGATTATCCGACGTGCATCAGTACATTGCCTCCGTGCACACGGTTTTAAAGGGGTCATCGGATGCCCATTTTCCACAAATTGACGACAGCTGTGCTGCTTAATCATCTTGTTTTCAGGATTCTTTGATGAATAAAATCTTCAAAAGAATAGCATTTTTTGAGACAGAAATCTTTTGTAACATTATGAATGTCTTTACTGTCATGTATGATCAAATTCATGCATCTTTGCTGAATAAAAGTATTAATTTCTTTTAAAACAAACCATACTGACCCTTAAACTTTTGAACAGTAGTGTAATACGAAACCACTGATTTAGGGGACAGATATTCTATTTAATGAATTGCATAAAATGACAGCAATTAAAAATATTTGAAAACCTATACCATACTTACATTTAAGGAAAAAAAAAACCTGTTCTGAGGACACAGTTTACCATTCTGGATAGTAAAATCTACCCTTGTGATATAGTTGACCCTTGTCTTTTATGTCAGTGTGTTTTATTGTGTTTATTCACTCAACAGCTGTAGCAAAAAACGTTTGGAAGACTGAAATATTGAACTCCATAACACCTGACAGAGAAAACACATTCATGTATCTGGACTTTTGACTTAAGCACTAAGCAGTTTTTGAAAAAAACGCTTTTGACCACAGTGTCAGACCAAGTCCCAAAACATACTTGTAGCCAATCAGCAGTAAGGGGCATGTCTTGTAATGACAGAGAGAAGAGAGAGCTCAATTTGAGTGCACGGTATGGATATTAGCAGATCAACTATAGATAGAAAAGAGGAAAATATCAGAGGAACAAAACATTAAAAGGAAGGGTTACAATCAGGCAAGAGGAAGGACCCGTGTAAATATCGCAGCAGCTTTCCAACGGTGGAGAGAACTTAAGGAGTGGGAAGGCCTGGAATTGGACACAGATGTTGTGTTGTTTTTTTCTGACAGGTGAGTAACATTGATTTTGCATTGCTTCACACAGCTAATCTGTGTTGGCTTTTATTTGAATATGCTTGTGTGTTATCTTCTCTTGTTTCCACAATCGTCGTTATCTCAGCCCAGGGCTGTGTACGTACATGTGAGGTGGAGATATCAAAATAGAGGTGAGGTCCTGCTGGGCAATGCGTGTTTGTTGAAAGGTGCTTGATTGAAATGTTATTGAACTTTAACTATATTCACTAATCACATAAAAAGCAGTTGTATTGTTAGAAAAATCTACAGGCTTCTGTGTTATTGTACCTGTTTTCGGTAGACATAGCATGCTGCGATTGCAACCATAGTAGACTCCCCAAGGAAACCAGCCAGGAGGGATCCAACACCAAGTGTGGCTCCATGTACTCTGCACAAATTCAAAGTGTAGAAAGCTTTAAAATACAGTCTAACAGAATTTATTATACATTTTACTGCACTGAAGAACAACAACTGTTCTGAGTACAGTCAAACACAACACACTTACCCCATGTAGGGCAGCACTATGAGACTGGTAATGAGGACAATGATGCGGAGGACAGAGCTGGGCGCCAGGACGAAGGTTTTCTTCAGGGTCATGAGCCAACCAGTCAGGTGAGCACGAATCGTCACTGATGGTAAAAACAACAATTCATGCAAATTCAATGGTACTTGTGCTCTCATTGTGGTTCTTTTTCTCTCTGTTTCTGTAAGCCTGGAGCAATCGTAACTTAAGCATGACCACTCTTGACCGTTGCCTTTTCAAAAGGCATTTTCAAAGAGCAACCGCTCATCCTAAGACCATCTGTCCATTTAATGATGCACTGCACATCAGACCCTGAATCATGCATTTTTGTTTTTCATGAGGACATTGACAAAGTTCAATATGCACTACTGTTCAAAAGTTTAGGGTCAGTAACTTATTTATTTTTTTTAAAGAAATTAAAACTTTTATTCAGCAAAGACATGCAAGGACACATTAATGACATTAGACATTTAAATTTTTCTATTTAAAAATTGTTCATTCAATTGTTTGAATTTGCAAAGAAAAATCCCAGTTTCCATTAAAAAATATTAAGCAGCACAACTTTTTTTCCACATTTGTTTGTAATAAGACATGACTCTTGAGCAGCAAATTGGCATATTAAAATGATCTTGATAGATCGTGTGGCACTTAAGATTGTTGAGTAATGCATTCTGAAAATTCAGCATTGCATTACAGGAGTAAGTTATATTTTAAAATATTAAAATAGAAAACATTCATCAAGTTGTCTTAATAATCTACTAATCTACTGATGTACTATTTAAGCTGCTTCTTCTTCTGAGCCAAAATTTAAACACTAACTCCTCCTAGAGCTTTAAAGCTATAATCACCAAACTTGGGTCAGACCTTCAAACTGGTCTGAGTTAGTGTGCTATATCTTTTCAGCCTGATCCAACTTATGGTTTTCGTAAACCAGACTGTAAAATACACCAAAAATCCCATAGACTTTCACTGAGGGGGTGAAAACTTATGTACATTTACATTTATGGTGTTTTTAAGCTGTCTATTGCTGTAGATGTTTTGGCTGGTCTCCCAGGCTGGTTTTAAAGTGGTTTTGGCCACCTCCTTGCTGAAAAAAACCCCCAGCTAAAATAAGCCTAAGCTGGTTAGCTGGTCTTAGCTGGTTTAAGATGGAAGTAGCTGCTTTTAGCTGGTCTCCCAGCCTGGCTAGGTTGGTCAGTCTGGTTTTAGCTCGTTGTTCCAGCTGGTCTCCCAGCCTGACCTGCTAAGACCAGCCTAACCAGCTAAGGAAGAGGCCAAACCCTTATGAAAATTAACCATGGTTTTATTATAGTAAATGTGTAGTAACCATAATTTTTTGGTGTACTTATGGTTTAAGTATAGTAACCATGGTTTCTTGGTTTTATTTGTAGTAAAACCATGGATAATTTCTATAAGGGAAACCCCTATAAACCAGCCTGCTGACCAGCTAAAACCAGCCAACCAGCTTAGGCTGGTCTTAGTTGTTTTTAGCAGGGTTTTTGGTTGGTCTTAACTGGTCAAGCTGGGAGACCTGCTAAAAGACCAAGCAAGCTTATTTTAAACCAGCTAAGACTAGACAACCAGCTTAGGCTGGTTTTAGCTGGTTTTCAGCTTTTTTTTTTACAGAATCAGCAGGTTTTAGCTGGTTGTTAACTGTTTTTTTTCTAAATTATTAGCTGTTCCCTGCTGAGAAAAAAAAACAGCTAAAACCAAACTAGGCTGGTTGGCTGGTCTTACCTGGTTTAAGCTGGAAGTAGCTGGTTAGGCTGGTTAGGGTGGTCAGGTCTCCCATCCTGACCAGCTAAAACCAGCCTGGCCAGCTAAGGAAGTGGTCAAAACCAGCCTGCTCACCAGCTATGACCAGCTAAAACCAGGCAGGGTTTTTCAGCTGTTTTTTTTTTAAACTAAATCAGCTGGTTTTAGCCGTTTTTTAAGCTTTTTTTCATTCATGTTAGCAACATGTTAACACCCTAGCAACCATTCCAAGTAACCTAGAAACCTCATTTCAACACATTAGAAATCACACTGAGTACCTTAACAAATGCATAGCAGCACCCAAGTAACTACCCCGAGTACCAGTACTAGAAACATGCTAGCAATATGCAAATCATGTTAGAAATATGCTAGCAACATGCTAACAACATGCTAATTATGTTAAAACATGCTAACAAGCTTCTACAACTACGTCACACTTTCAGGCTAGGCTTTCTCAAGCCAACTTCAAGGTTTGTTCTCAAACTTTACTCATCTAGTTTTATTGTAATAATATTTTACAATATTACTGTTATTTATTGTGTCTTACATCTTTATTAAATATATTTGCTATTTTTATTTCGCTTTCTGATACCATTAAGAGTGTAGTATCCTCTGGTTAAAACTGTACTTTCTAAGTACTCTCTACAGAATGTTACAAATAAGCATACATTTGTCATGCCAAAATAATGTAGAATGTTTGTTTTTATGGAAATTGACTTAAAGTGCAATACCTGGAATAGGAAAGAAGGAGAAAATCCGTAATGGGGCGACACACAGCTCAGCAAAGGCATGATCTACTCCAATGATGTCCACCAGAATCTTCTCAGAAATGTGTGGCGCCCAGAAAACCACAAAACAGAGCTGCAGAGAGAAAAACACTACATGAATAGAGCTATCCAGACATATCATAAGGAACTAAATGAGATCTCAAATTAGGCCGATGTCAGTGTAAAATAAAATGAAATAAACAACCCATCATAGTAAAATATAAGAATGATATACAAGAAAAAGGGTAAACAAAAAATAGGTTATTCAGGTTATTTCTGTGAAATGGCACTCTGGTTTTGCTGGTTTTCTAAGGGAATGTAATATCATAGTATGCATGTTGATTTTAGATCCAGCACACGTATAACAAGTATATTATACTTACCCTGTTCACACAGCTATCAAAACACTATCATTTACACTCATAACTGTTTATATCCACAGTGTCTGGGTGGAGAAAAGCCTTTGAAATGTGGCTAACAGCACTGGAATGTGTGCACAGATACGCATGAGCAGACATGTTGGCACAGGAACCTCTTAACATCACTAACACAACCCAACCATCAATGATACTTAATTTTAATAAAGTTTGTTAATTAAAAAGCAAAGAAAGCACAGCATTCATCTGTAGCAGTGCATTCATGCAACATTTTTTTGAAGAAAAGTACATCTGGGCAAAACTATACAGCAATTACATAAGAGATTAAACAGAAGCCTTGTATGAGTGACACAAACTCATACAATCATGATTCTCCCTCCATATCGCTGACAGAGAGGTGAAATTATGGCATAAAAATGCTAGCTGTAGTGTAATACTATGAAGGCTTTAATCTAGGTCAGGAAGGGAAGATCTGACCCTGTTACAGAGGCAGAGAGCATCAATTAATCATTTAGCATGACTCTAAAAGCACTCACAATAACAAGACACACTATCCTAATGCACTACTCATGGCTTTACTATATGTTTAGAAGCTGCAAAAAGAGCCTATGAACAAATGGAACAACTGAATTATAAGGGAAATATAATGTGTACAGATTAGGCTAGTGTGGGTTTAAATATTATACATGTGGACAAAAGGCAGCAAAAGTAATAACACAACAATTAAAAGCACTGTTACCCAGATATACCCAGACGACTTGTTACAACTGGTGAGATTCTAAAATTCATGGAATTCATACTAAATTCAAACCAAATGAGTACAGCAAGCTCTATCTACCACACTTTCATCTTTCTGCTTTCCATATATGGGCTGCTATGACTGACAGATAGAAATCTTCTGCTTCTAATTGGCTAAACAAAGAATATGACTGCCGCCCACGGTCACAATAAACTCCCACAGCACCTTTAAACTCAGTGAACTTTAGTAACAACTATTACCAAACTATAAAACACGTGATATTTAAGCCAGATGGAGACAGAAGTGAATGTGGATGAACTTACTGTTATAGAAAGAGCCAAACAAACAAAAGTGAAGCGCTTGATGTGGGATTTTGTCACAACAGTACCACTGCTGACTAACTTGTTGCTTGGGTTATTCTGGAAAATAAGAGCAAAGACAAACAGCAAATGTCAAGAAACCTGTTCATTTCATCTTCAGGATAATGGACAATGTAATAGGACTTTTTTGAGTATTTTAAATTTTATTTAGCAATTGAAGTGATCAAAAGTGACAGTAAAGACATTTATTATGTTACAAACATTTCTATTTTAAATAACGTTGTTCATCAAAGAATCCTGAAAAAAAATTAGTTTCCACAAAAATATTAAGCACTTTAAACATTGATAATAATAAGAATTTCTTGAGCACCAAATCAGCATATTAAAATGATTTCTAAAGGATTGTGGGAAAACTGGAGTAATGACTGCTAAAAATTATAGGAATAAATTCATTTTCATACACTAATGCAGAAAACAGTTATTTTAAATTGCAATAATATTTCACAATAATAAAAAATAAAAAAGGTAATTGCTACTCTCTATCTCGCAATTCTGACTTTATTTAGTAGAATTATGAGATATAAACTCACAATTCTGAGAAATGAAGTCAAAATTGCATGATATAAACTAGCAATTGTGAGTCATAAAATCAGAATAGCAAGATACAAACTTACAAATCTGACATTTTTTCTCAGAATTGCAAGGAATAAACTCACAAATCTGACTTTTTTATCTCAAAATTGCAAGATATAAACTCACCATTACGATTTATAAAGTCAGAATGAGACATAAACTCGCAATTCTGAGAAATAAAGTCAGAATTGCAAGATATAAACTCACAATTCTGAGAACATATCAGTCTTTTTTCATCCTTAAAATTGAACTTTATAACTCACAATTGTGAGTTTATATCTCTCAATTCTGAGAAAAAAGTCAGAATTGCATGATAAAGTCACAATTCTGACATTGCAAGATATAAACTCACAATTGCAAGAAAGAAAGTCAGAATTGCGAGATACAAACTTGCATTTGTGAAAAAAAAGTCAGAATTGCAAGATAAAAGCTCGCAATTCTGACTTTTTTTTTCACACAAATGCAAGTTTGTATCTCGCAATTCTGACTTTCTTTCTTGCAATTGTGAGATTATATCATGGAATTCTGAGAAAAAAAGCTTTAAAAAAACAAGCTTTTATCTTATAATCCTGACTATAACTTGCAATTGTTCATATCTCACAATTATAAGAAAAAAAAGTCTGATAATGTGAGATAAAAAGTCGCAATAACATTTTTTACATTTTTATTCAGTGGCGGGAATGGGCTTCCACTATTTTTACTGTATTTTTGTCAAAATAAATGCAGATTTGGTGAGCATAATAAACTTCTTTCAAAAATTTTACAGATCCCAAACGGTAGTACAGATCATCTTTATCCATAAAAGTATAAACTACAGTTGGCCAAACAGCTGTGACCAGAGAATGTCCCCTCATTTCCTGAGGACTTCCCAACTGTGGATCCTGCTGATTTTTTTTCTCAGGGCGAACATCCATAAATAACACCACATTACTGTGCGCCTTTTTTAATTACAGTCTCTGGGACTCTGGCTGCAACTTTGTGCCTCCATTAACCCACTCTGTTTACCCAAAAAATAATTGCTTTGTCATGAAATAAACAAGATAATAGACATGCTGCAGTATTAGCACACTGAAAAGGTGGAAGATATAAACTAATTTTGTCATCCCTTAAGGGAATGAGACAAAGTTAGACAGTCTGATATAAATAAATAAAGCCACACTGACTCCACTTCCTGATCTTTCCGGTAGAATACTGGGAGGAGAAGACGGAAAGCTGTCATTTTACCTTAAGTATATATACAGAGGATGATTAGTATTAAGTATTCTGACAACTATATGATTAAGGATTTAAAAAGTGTTAGTTTAGGGTAAAACAACAACATTTACCTTGTCAAATGCAGGGTAAACAGCTCTAAGTTCAGTGAGCCATCCATATGGCATATGACCCACCGGATATGTAGCCGTGAGAACTGCGACAGCCTGGAAAACAACGGTGAGATGATGGTAACATTAAACACCCACAATTTCATGTGTTTATAATGAATGTTTCTAATCATAGAGGAGCTGAGTGACGTGACAATAAAGCTTGTTTTTCATTACAGTTATTGTATAAAACTAGTTTAAGTTTATTTTAGTAATATTTATATTTATATTACATTACCCTAATAAAAAAGTTATATATTTAAAATATGTTTACTTCATACTAAGTTTAGTTCAAATCTATTAACATATTTACTGACATATAAAATTTATAATAAAACTTTATTTGGAGTACTATTTTTTTTATATATATCCAAATAATATTATATATATATTTTTAATATTTTATATGAAGTCTAAAATGTATTTTAATGTAATGTAAAGGTCACTGCACAATGAGGCGAAATTTTCGTTTGCATTTTTTCCTATTAAAATGCCTGCTATGGATACGAAAACGCAGAAAATCAAACCTGATTAATATGTTAATGTATTTGTAGTATACTTAGCATGAAATAAATATATTTTAAATACATTTGATTCTATTTATTTTTCAATAGGGTATAGTATTCATGATTATTTTGAATTCACTTTTATTTTTGTTTTCATTTACAATTTTGTTTATTTTTATACATTTTATATGTTTTTTAAGTTTTGTATTTTTTAAACATTTATCATCAGTTGTAATTATTTAATAGTAGTATTATTTTTACTAATTTTAGTACTTTAACTTAGTTAATAGTTGCCAAAGCAACATTTCTAAATTTTGAACATTTCTAAGTTTAAATCTAATATCATCTAATATAATTTTTCATCTAATATTTATATTTTTATATGTAATACTCTCTCTCTCTATATATATATATCTATATATATACACACATATATATATATATATATATAAAAATATTTTAGATTTTTATTTAGATTTTATTACAGCAGTATATTGACACTATATATCCAGTTTCCATTTCTATAGTGCCAACCAAAATCATGCTCTGTTTTCATCTAATGGTGCTGCTTCAGTCAAAATAATATTTTCATAGCAAGAGAAGTTGAATTTTACTGTGAATTTATTGTTAATTTAAGTATTAGCTATATATTCACACATACGCCATATCTAAATGACTGAAAATAATGATAGTGACTAATTTCGTATCTAAATACTATAAAGGCATGTGTGCTCTTGCGATGGGACACACTAACCTCAGTGGCAGCTGTGCTTCCTTTCAGATCCCGTGACACAAACAGGTTGACGATGGGTCTGCTAATCCTCTGCGTAGCCAGGATGAGAGCCAACGGCCACCAAAAGCTTAGCATCTTTTTAATAGTGGCATCACCCTATTACACAGAATGAGTGTCAGTATATAGCACAGTTGTAGGATTCTCACAGGTTTGACTGGGCAGAGCAAGGAGAAATAAGTATAGAAAATAGTCAGTAGTCACAGATTCGCATACCCCAACCTCAGGCCCACTGGAGTCTGGGATGTTGTCATGAATGTTCCTGTAGTAACCCAAACCAACAATACTGAAGCGTACAAAGGCCCCCATGTATAGAGAGAGGATTGGGATCAACAAGGGCTCCACACACTCCAGGTGACTGTGGAGCAAAATAGCGACAAACACAATCTAGAGAGAGAGAGAGAGAGAGAGAGAGTGAGACACAACCGTGTAACCTGATTACAACGACAGTGATAAATATAGCCACTCTTGCGGCACGTACAGACTCCATTATTAATTTAAACCCAAATACATCATTAATAAAAACAAATCACATAAATATATTAACAAATCACAGCTCAGACACATAACCCATTATTTCCGTTTTCACATTCTCAAAACTTTGAAAACACAAACACATAACAATACAGTAAAAAGAGTGTAAGAACACATCATAAATCAAGCAATGAAATGCTGATTTGATGAATCTGACACATACCTGTGCAACGACATCAGAAATAGACGCACATCCCACCAGGAAACTGTGCTTGTGCTTCAGAAGGATTCCAGCGTGAGTCCAGGCCTGAAACCACAGACAAGAACTAATATCAGCTTAATGGATAGACAGAGATGGAGCAGGGAACCCTGTTATATATTATATTCAATTGTGGGTATATTTTGGTTGACGCAGGAGCCGGTGTTCTGACGTAGAGTCTGGATGTGCTGCGCCCTGTTTACATACAGAGGAAGACGCACACTGTACATAAAACATTCTTCGTAAACATGTCTGAAGATTTCGACAGAGAGGATGACTTGTAATTTTTTGCCCAGCCTTACTTATTTAAACCAGAATATACAAACGATGAACTAAGAGAGATGGATGTTCTACGTCAGAAAGCCGGCTCCTGCGTCAGCAGCACCATGTGCATACGCCACGGTACTCTTGTAAACATGCAACGAAGACTGAGACGAAAGAGAAGAAATTGTTGTTATTTTTGCTTTCTTTGCACACAAAAAGTATTCTCGTAGCTTTGTAAAATTACGGTTAAACCACTGATGTCACATGGACTATTTTAACAATGTCCTTACTAACTTTCCAGGCCTTAAATGTGGTAGTTGCATTGCTGTCTATGCAAGGTCAGAAGTTCTCGGATTTAATAAAAAATATCTTAATTCTGAGGATGAACGTTCTTACTAGTTTGGAACAACATGAGGGTGAATAATTAATGACAGAATTTTCATTTTGGGGTGAACTATCCCTTTAATGTAAAATTCCAATTTCCAAAAAAAAACATGTCCAAGCAATAATTGGCAACCACCCCCTCTGCAGTGTCACATTTAATCCCCTAGGGGTCATGGACCCCTTGTTAACTGGGTTTGCTCCATTGAGACTTAAGACTTTAAACAAAACCCTGCTGCAGTTTAACCTCCATTGAGAGGCACAGGATGTTTGCGTGGGCTGTTATTCATCCAAAGGAGCTTGTTGGATTTCCAGATCTGAATAGGCTCTGATGCCCAGCCTTACCACGCACACTTACACACACATACTCTCTGCCATCTGTGCCAGGCAGGCGAGCCAGATCTGACGGTCAGAGCAAGAACATATTATGACATTACAGCTAAATATCCAGGGCTGGAACGCTGCGATACACTCACCATGGCGTCAAGTAAAGGAAAAGCAGCCAGATAGAGAAATGCCTTCCGGGTCTTACTCCCCACAGACTCATCCACATGATGCAGTTTGTTAATGATGTAATAGCCCAGATTTGTGTAGGCTAAACAAGGAAAAGTGAGAACAAAATGAATATGTATTATTATCAATAATTAAGTCTTATAAGAAGTCTTATATAGCACGGGTATATTTGTAGCAATAGTCAAAAATACGTTGTATGGGTCAAAATTATCGACTTTTATGCCAAAAATCATTAGGATATTAAGATCATGTTCCATGAAGATATTTTGGTAATTTTCCAAATATTTTGATTTTTTTGCATGCTCAGATTTAAATTATATGAAATCTTAATTTGTAGTCCAGGGTCAAAAATAAGATTCAACATGATGGATTTGCTAAATAACATGCAAAGACACAGATGTTTTAATATAAATATAATTTTTTTTAATATAAATTTTAATATTAAATTAATATAATTTAATATAATATAATGCCAAGACAGGCTTCCGCATTCCCATGACCCTTATAACAAGTTATTCTGAGAATTATTTGATAATAAAATAAAATAAAATAATATGCTGGAATAAGCTCCAGAATTCCCACAACCCTACATAAAACAAGCTGTTTGGAGAATGAATTGATTATAAAATAAAATAAAATAAAATAATATAATATAATATAATATAATATAATATACCAGGATAGGGTCCAGCAATAAAACACAAAACATATAAATACATAAAACAAGCTGTTTGCAGAATTAATTGATTATAATATAATATAATATAATACAATGTAAAATAATATATAATAACATATTATATTATATAATATAATGTCAAGACAGGCTTCCGCATTCCCACGACCCTAAATAAAACAAGTCATTCTAATTAATTGATAATAAAATAAAATAAAATAATATGCTGGGATAGGCTCCAGCATTCTCACAACCCTACATAAAACAAGTTGTTTGGAGAATGAAGTGTTAATATGATATAATATAATATAATATAATACAATACATGATGGTTTGTGTCTCCTATTTTTTCTGTGTTCTTTCCCTTTTTTTTCAGGAATGTGTGCAGTGACGTGATCCACAGATGGATGACACGGCTCTACCAAACTCTCTGACAGTGCAAACCACCATAATATGTCTGAGACCACACTCAAGATGATGGAGAGTGTCCATATTATGCAAACAGACCGTAAGTTCTTAATTTAAAAGCACATCATTGCATATGGCGGACAGGTGGTGGCTTAGTGGTTAAAAATTCATGCTTTCTTCCAAGAAGAAAGGTTTGTATCCTATATCCCTCAGGGTTTCCGTGGTAACATTCTTTCTCCATGCACTCATAGCAGTAACTGCCATATGGGCACTGCTGAGTGGCTATAAAATGGCTCTGATTTTCTTGCTTCATATGTAAATGGCTATTTGTGTAAATGCAAATATACTTGGGGGGAGAAAGTGACATAATATTCTTTATTCTTCAAACTAATTTTTAGATTAGATTATATAAATAGACTGTTTTATGATGATTGGACCGTTTTTAGCCACATCCCACAAACTTAACTATTTGTAATTTGGAAATATGGGTGGCTGAACTTATTTCCTGCTCAGTAGGAGTGCAGTATTTTGCACAATTTGTTTAATGACAATATAATTATAGGGGGTGAACGAAGATCTGAAAATAAATAGCAGTCTACCCCTGTGAGTTTGAACAGTGTTTGTATAAGAGACGCCTCTTCATTCACAGAACAGGCATGTAGTAACCTGGCAAAAAAGCCTTTCCGTCAACACAGCGCTTAGTAATATAATGTTCCTTTGTGTAATGAATTTCATCCAGAGGATAGTTACATTTACCGTGATGCATGAAGTTTGAGTGATTCAGACCTCCTGAGCTAAAAGGAGGTCCTTTTCCAGTCATAACATCGCTCACTAAGTCTACCGTCATGACATGTTTGTTTAGAAAAATGCAAAACAAAGCAGTGTTCCCTGTACATTCAGTACACACTAGTCATGCAAGACCAGAGGTGGAGTGAGGATATGATAAACAGGCAGACTGACCAATAAGAGTGTGGAAAATGATAGCCACGGTTCCTGCGGCCACCATACAGAGGACTGCCTTGGTCCTGTCCCGTTTGCTGTTGACAAACACCAGCCCCACGTTCTTGAAATCGCTCATAGGGCCAGTGAAGAACTTCATGAGGGAGTAGGCCAGACCGTAACTGGCCAGCATTTCCACCGCATCCTCTTTGACTGCCGCAATACCCCTGTTCAAAGCCTGTAGAGGAAGAGAGAAATTATAAATTATAAATGCTGATGCTGAAAAATGCTGGTAAATGCTAAAAACACATCTTTTAACATTATAGTAGACAGATTAAAAAATACAGACAAACCTAGATTTGTCTACATCTACAGGAATCTAGAAAATAAACAAATAATCGGTCGATTATTCTAGTGATTAATCGAGCAGTCGGTCGATTATTCTGACGATTAATCGAGTAATTGGTTAATTACGATTATTTTTTTAAGGTAATAAAAAGACCTAAGCTAACAATAGCCTTTAAAATTACTTAATAATTAAAGCGTATATATTAAACTGCATCACATATATTCATTTAATTGAATCATAGCGTTATGCTTTGATTAAGATTTTTAAATGGGTTTCATATAGCATGCAGCCTTGGAAAATGGTCTAATAATGCATAATGCATGGATTCTCATCCATGGAATGTGCCACTTTCGGCATTTTGCCGGTTAATTGCAGTCAAGTTTTTCAAGGAATCGTGACAGCCGTACTATTTTCTGATGTCGAGGCATGAACTGAAAGGGTGATAGGACTAACTGTCACTCCTCATGGGATTCCTCTACACAAAGAGTGTTTTATTCCCAAGATATATATAAGATCTATATATATAAATATAAATATCAGTCATAATTAACCAATTACTCGATTAATCATCAGAATATTCAACCAACTACTCAATTAATAGCCAGAATAATTGAGTAGTCGGTCGAATATTCTAATGATTAATCCAGTAATCCGTTAATTATTTTTCTGAGGTACTACAAAAAACCTACAATAGCCTTTAGAATTACATAATAATTAAAGCGCATATATTAAACTGCATATCATATATATTTATTTAACTGAATCGTAGCGTTTGTGAACTCACAATAGCGTTATGCTTTGATTAAGATTTTTAAATTGGTTTCATATAGCATGCAACCTCGGAAAACGGTCTAATAATGCATAATGCATGGATTCTCGTCCATGGAATGCGCCACTTCCGGTTCTGACTTTTATGCCAAAACTCATTAGGATATTAAGATCATGTTCCATGAAGATATTTTGTAAATTTCCTATCGTAAATATATCAAAACTTCATTTCCAATTAGTAATATGCATTGCTAAGAACTTCATTTGGACAACTTTAAAGGCAATTTTCCTAATATTTAGATTTTTTTGCACCCTCTGATTTAAATTATTTTAAATCTTAATTTGAAAAAAATTTACCCTTTGCCAGTTAATTGCAGTCAAGTTTTTTTTTTTTTTTTTTATCGATCGAGTACTTGAACTGAATCAAGGAATCGTGACAGCCGTATAGGACAAACTATCACTCCTCATGGGATTCCTCTACACAAAGAGTGTTTTATTCCCAAGGTATATATAAGATATATAAAAATCAGTCATAATTAACCAATTACTTGATTAATCGTCTGAATATTCTACCAACTACTCGATTAATCACCAGAATAATCAAGTAGTCAGTCAAATAATCTAAAGATTATTCAAGTAATCGGTTAATTATTTTTTTGATGTACTAAAAAAATACAATACCCTTTAAAATTACATAATAATTAAAGCGCATATATTGGATGGATTAAAGCGCATGGATTCTCATCCATGGAATGCTCCACATCAGGTATTTTGCTGGTTAATTGCAGTCAAGGATTTTTTAAAATCGAACTGAATCAAGGATTCATGACAGCCCTACTATTTTCTAATTTTGAGGGATGATTTGAAAGGGTGGTAGGACTAACTATCCCTCCTTATGGGAGTCCTCTACACAAAAAGTGTTTTATCCCAAGATATACAACACTACTACTGTATCAACTGAATAAATGCCTTTCAAGTCATGTCCCCCAGAAAAAGATCCAGATTCGAGGACCGGTTTGCTACACTGGATAATTTCATGATGCATAGGACCACTAACCCAGAATTTACTCTTTACAGCTTCTGTCTTTTAGAGCCACATGTGTGTAAAACTACAAACTTCACAGTGTAACAATGCACCGTGTCAGATGTTTAACATGATAAAGCAACAGTGTCATGCAGAAAGAGGAAGAACTGTTATTAAAAAATCTGCGTTTAGAATCAACAGTCATTGTAATCTTGAATAATACAGAGCTACAGGGTTGCAGTGATGACCAACTTATGTATTATGAACAATTTCACAGCTTTATTGTCACATGCCAGAATATAATCCCCATCAACCCATGAGAAGGTGATTTCGAAATGTGTCAGATGTCAAACCTGTTAGAAAATGCTGAGATGTACATAAGTTCTACTTGCTCTACAGCCTTGAGTGTTATTGCACAACTGAATAACCTTTTCTGTCCTGTCCTTGACTCTAATTCTGTCAAATATGCTGTTTAGGAAGAACTTTGCTAATGTTAAAATCTTGAGATTTCATATAAATGATACAACAGTAGACAGTCAGTCACACAATTCATAGGAAGCAACAAGACCTGTACAATAACAGATAAAGTCAAAAGGATGTGTGAATGTAGGGTTCTTCTTCTTATCTGCTGACTACTTCTGACTCTGACTCTTTGTCTGCCACTTCATCTTCAACGCCTAAGAACAATGTGCAGTGAGATAATGATTGTCTGTTACTGTGGGCAGACAGGCTCCTTGGGTTCCTGCTCACATTTCTTATTTTTGCCATTAGTGATCCTGAAAATTAATCTGTATCTGACAAAAATCGAATTGCAATGTATCATTCTAGTTTTCCAAAAATGAAATGAATTCTTCAGTGCAGTGACTTGTGTCCAAAAAACCTTAAATTTTCACTTTAAGAACTGAGGGACTACATCAGCAAACTACATTTCTGCAACAACTATATATATATATATATTATATATTATTATATTATATTATTATTTTTTTATTAAAGATCAAGCAATTATGTATTTTTGGGCAATAACAATGCATATTTTTATGTCCAAGTTTTTAATTACCAATTTTTAAAAGTTTTGTTATTGCTTTTGACACAATATTAACTGATTATTATACCACAACAATAAAACAAACAATATGAATATTTGAATTATTATTATTATGTAATTGAGCTACACATTTCTTGCTGCAGAATAAATTACTGTATTTACAAAGTTTAATAAACAACCAAACAATATATTATTAAATAATATTCACCTAATATCGACAAACCAATAACCGATTCAATGGTAAAAGATGAGTATCGGAAAACATTGCTTCGTCAAACAGATTAACAGTTTTTCTTTAAACGTGAATTTCAATAAATAATTTCAAAACAAATATTTTAGTTTAGCATAACAATAAATAAATAACTTTATAAATAAATAACTTAAAGTTTTTTTTTGTGTTTTGTGCTTTTAATGTTAAAGTGCTCATCAAGCCTGCATTTATTTGAATCAAAGTACAGCAAAAACAGTAAAATTTTGAAATACTTTTACTATTTAAAATAACTTTTCGATTGAAGCTGAATTTTTAGCATCATTACTAAGTCACACGATCCTTCAGAAATCATTATAATTTTCTGATTTGATGCTCAAAAAACATTTATTATTATTATTATGTTGGAAACAGCTGAATAGCAGCCCAAAAACAGCCCTCAAAATTATACAGACTTGAATAATATTACACAAGCTTTTTTATTTCAGACAAAGGTTGATCTTTAGATCTTTCTATTCATCAAAGAATCCTGAAAAAACAATGCACTCAACTCAACAAAAAAAAAATCCCTGAACACCATATCAGCATATTAGAATGATTTCTTAAGGATCATGTGACACTGAAGACTGGGGAAATGATGCTGGAAATTCAGCTTTGATCACAGGGATAAATTACATTTTAAAATATATTCAAACAGAAAGCAGTTATTTTAAATAGTAAAAATATTTCAAAACATTACCGCGTTTGCTGTATTTTGGATTAAATAAATGCACACTGGTGAGCAGAAGAGAATTAACATGAAAAAAATGAACACTAAAAAAAAAAAAAAAAATTTTACTGTTCAAAAATTTTTGATTGGTTGTATATATATATATATATATATATATATATATATATTATGGGACACTAAACTCATAATAAAAAACGACTTTCCATTATGCACAAATGATTTATTAAAACCTAAAGTGAAACCATAAGAGCATCAAAATGAGATGTGGATTACACTAATAAAACATTTAATCAGCCAGAGGTACTGGGATTTGTAGCCATCCCATTATAAACATGTAATACCTGTGATAAAAACTACAGTAAGCCGCATAACATTCGTTAATGGTTAACAAAAACAAGGCCAGTTCACGCAGAGGTGACAACAAAATCAGCCCATCCAAAAGTGCACATTCATCTCAGTCAGACTGCTTTTGCATTGTTCAGTGTGACATGTTATTGGATGCGCTGTATGGCCAGCTGTTGACGAACACACACAGCTGATCGGCTCATGTTGTTTGTGATGATGCCTTGTTTACGAAGGACCGCCGTTTCACGGTTTCCCTAGGAAATAAAACCACAGGGTCGCCCTAACCTATAAATTGCGTGAACAACATATTACATATTCGCAAGCCGCTAATAAACAGACCTCTTACAGCGAGGCTGACGGATGGATGAGGGATGCCATTGCTGCAGTGTGCAGCTCCAAGGATACACAACCAATCTTACGTCATGCAGCGCTGAATTTAACGCACAATTCATTCACACTTGCCTGTTCGCCGAGGTCGATGGCTATGTTGGTTATGGCCAGCGGTACCAGGAATCGGATGAGGGGCCAGTAGTGCGTGAGAGCCGGGAATTTCACCATGTTCGCCGGGAGGAGAGCGGCAGCACTGCCAACATCAGCTGCTCGGATCTGGAAGGATGCGAGGCCGGTCACAGCCCGTCGAGTTCTGAGTGTTTTCTAGCAGAAATACGCCGAGATCAGGTCCGTCCCTGCCCTCCTACACAACAACAGCATCATAAACAATGATCTGGTGCATGGGAAAATAGGAGGGTCACCAGAAATTTCTGCTGACGGCTTCTCCATTGTTCACCCATCAGCGGAGAGGAAAATAAATACATATAATCGGCAGCGCGGCGATTAAGTGCGGCACAAGTAGAAAGCCGCACGCACGGAGTCTCCGGGCCAGCCGCTATTCTGCTGCTATAGATGGCCACTCGGTTAACTGTACTTAAATCATCATCCTTCCTTAACAACACGTGGGGGCCGGTCGGCGCACAAAAGCCACTCCTCTTCTAAACGTCACCTGCTGCGTGCAGAAAAACACAGAAACACACGAATGAATAGCAAAAATTGGGTTCATTCTCTTGACAGAAAGGTCTGGGCACGGGACAAGAGGGATTAAATATCTTATCTTGTCCTTATCTTACTTGCACGTAGGGTTATACGTTCATTTGACATTAAATGTTAGGACAATAAATGAAAAATATCAACATGAGACTTAAACGTTAGACAAAATATAAATTACTCAGTGAAAACCACACAACATCTTATTTTTCGGCCAGCTGGTGGAGCTGCAGAGCAGCCAAGTCTTGTGAGACGCGCTGCTGCCTGACAGACTGTCAATTAAAGGGACCGTTCACCCAAAAATGACAATCATGCAGGTTTTTGCAAACTGTATGACTTGCTTTTTTCTAAAGCAAGACAGAGGATGTCAGTTTGACTAACATCTTCTTTTGTGCACCATGTGTTGTTCTTATGCTCCTAGAGAGAGAGAGACTTTATCACATAACCCAAAAGCCCAGAAAAGCAACTGGCAAAAATATTACATTTGTCAAAATTATTAAATAAACAAATATATAATTTAAATTGAAATTGAAATTACTGGCAAAAAAGTGTCCCACTTTTTCACTTTTAATATATTAAAACATTAAAAACTTTAATGTAAAATGCTAAAAAAAAAAAAAAAAGACATCAGTTAAAACCCATATTTCCCTTTGCAATAACTACACTCTAAAAATGCTGGGTAAAATAGTGGGTTGTTTTGATCCAACCTTCTGGATAGTTTTATTTAACTCAACTATTGTTTCAGAATTACTGTATGGCTGGCTTAAAATGAACCCAAAATAGGTTGTAAATTAAAAATCAGACAAATAATTACTAGAGGCATCAGCAATAATCAAAAGGTGTATATTAATTTATAATTAATTTTTTTTTTTTATTTAATTATTATTTATTCAAGTCATTCATAAATGCTCATTTATTTAACATATTAATAAATATTTGGGGTTAATTTTAAGCTAGGAATATAGTCATTTTTAAGCAATAGTTGGGTTAAATAAAACTACCCAGAACGTTGGGTTCAACAATTAAAACAACCCAATTAACCCAATGCTGGGTTTTATCCCATCATTTTTTTTTTTTTTTTTTTTGAGTGTATTGTTTTTATTGAAGAACATATAGTTCACAAAATGTCTGAAATCGAATTAATAGTTTTTGCTTAAATATCAACACTCTCAGTTTGTTAATAAAAACAACTTTTTCATAATTTCATATTTCATAATTATCAGCTTTGTTGTAATTACAGCAGAAATGCCGGAAACATCTTATAGGGTAAAATATTAAATATTGTGTTGGACAACAGGGGGCTTTTGAACTCATATAATTTTAAACTTACATAACTAGCATAATGAAGTAAAAATTGCTAGTACAAATTATAGAAAATACCTACTGGACTGGGGACTCTTGACTACATAAACTTCCGGTTTCATAGACAAAGCTTAAGCCTAGTCCCCAGACTAAAATGCAAGTCTGGGCTGTTTTAACTGAAAGAAACTTGCACTGACTGATCTTGATATGTCAGATTCATTGTTTTGTCTCTAGGTGATGTTTTTATCTAAGGCATATTTCTAAAAACTACTTAAATGTCCTAACTGAACTATGGCCTAATCCTGGCCCTAATCCTAAACGCTGTCTGCGAAAACAGGCCATAATGACAGAAATAAAGAATATTGCTGTCATAACAGATAATTTGTTAAATTAAATTAGTTTAATTAAATTTCACTTAAATTGTTACTGAGATACACTTTATCCTTCTCAGAAATACTGCTTGAATCTGATTTTTATTTCACTGGATGATGCAAAAATATTGATTCATGCATTTATTTTCTCTTTCCTTGTTTACTGTAATCTAATTTTAGCTTGCACTGATAAACTGCATTTGGTACAAAATCCTACAACTGCAGAGACCCTATTACATTTGCATTGCATTTGCATTTGCATGGGTTACCTATTAATAACAGGACTGATTTTAAATTCATTAAAAAGAATGACTTGGCCAATCGGAAACATATAAAGGTCCTAGTAAAATATGCAGATTTTTCCATTTTAACAATGTAATGTTAACCATGCACGATCACTTAAAAGCTGATTGTAACCATTACGCCTCCAAAACCTAAAACCTTTTATCAATTATAAGGTTTGTGCATTCATAAACATCTCTTCTTGCATTTCTTCACTCCTTCGTCATAACATTTCATTAAAAAGTTTCAGTGAACAATTCATCTGAAATGGAGGCGGACTGCTTTAATGCCGCATGCTTCATCAGATGCTATATGAATTATTGAGCTGTGCCTGTTTCTCATTTCCTGCCCACGCTGTGTAAATTGCTCTGCAAAGTAATAAATTGTCAGACTATTAAGATGATGACAACTGAAGAAGTCAATACAAGAAAATACTGAGACCAGTGGAAGGACACAAAGATCTTAAACTGAATGGCTTGCTAAACTAGCTAAATGTAACACCTAGAAATCTAGAAAAGAAAAAGAGCAAGTCTAGATTTACAGTATCATTTTATTGTAATATGCAACACAATAATTAACCTTGTAAACTAAACATATTCAGCTCATCAAAAATGATTAAAAACTCTTCCGCCCATTCTAGCTGGAGGTCCAGCATTGTCTCAGAAAACTATTGCACAGAATTTTTTTAGAAATGCATACTTTCATCCTTTTAAAATTACATAGGTATCAGAATAAGGATACACAAATCTTTAAATTAGAAGAAATTAAACATAAAAAATTATTCCAAAACAAACTCAAGAACAGCCATGTGGAAAACATTAAGGATTGTAACTCCTGAGTTATGTAATTGTGTGAGATTGCCATTTATTATTTAAGGACGTGTCGTGATTGTCCTTCTGAAGGTTGATTCCACTTTGGCCGCCCATATTCATCAAATTTGGAGGTCTTTTTGGGAACGAGTACATTGTAGTGTCTGTCATCTTCTGTAAGCAAGTTTAGAGTAGGCCAGTCCTTCTTGTGGTCGTTCGGGTAGTATGTAATAAACTCTTCAGTGTCACACTTGTAGAGCCGAACCACCCGGATCATCTGTTGAAGGGAATAACCCAGGAGGCACATCTCCACCTACACATTACATCAGTAGAGGTTTCTTCATGAAATATGATCACTTCAACCACCGAAACAATTAACAGTGGATATAAGCTAGTAGTTATTTGTACATGATAGGTCCACAAAGCTAAAGATTTTTTGTAAACATAAATTTTAAACCACACTAACCTGTTCCAGCCCACCACTGAAGCCTACGTGTCGGAGGTGGTTGGTGAAGAACGTCTTGGGGCATTTGGACGAGTCACGAGCAAAGAGGAGCCAGCAGAACTCGGGTACATCAGAGCCCTTCTCCATATCTGAGTGCAACTGAATGGCAGTTCTCAGCATTAAAAACTTAAGCGCTTCCAGAAGCTCATACTCCTCTTTGTGAGCTCTGAAGACCTGCTGGCACATGCGATCCCTCTCCTCAAGACTTTCACACCGGACAGCCTCTTGCCACTGAAGATAAAACAATAAAACAGCATGTACAGTTAAGTTTGGAGTCAATACGATTTTATTTAAAGGGAACCTCGGGTATAAAGACTTGCATGGCTTAATATAACATAAATGATGTCTCTTACTGAAATATGTAGTGGAAAACCCATGAAATATTTACGTTATTTTAAAAATCCACATCATTTCATCCATATTTTGGACTCTGATGAGGCACCATTATTTCGATTAAGTAAAATGGTTGCACTCAGTGAGCTACAGGTGCTACCTGTTGCAATTTTTACAAAATATTTCTATTTTGCTGTTCTGTTAAACCTTCTATTAATCAAAAAAATCTGAAAAAACGTAGCACAGTTTCCACAAATATGTTAAGTAGAACAACACTGATTGTTTTGAACATTAAAGTAACATTAATAATCTTTTTCTAGAGTACCAAATCAGCATATTAGATTTCTGAAAGATCATGTGACACTGAAAACTAGAACAATGGTTGCTAAGATTTCAGCTTTGCCATCACATGTATAAATCATATTTTTAAATATATTTTAAATTGCAATAAAATGTCACAATATTACTCTGTCTACTGTATGTTTGACCAAATAAACACAGCATTTTTGAGCATTAGAGACCTCTTTCAATAACATTTGAAAAAATCTTCCTCCAAAACTTTTGAATGGTGACGTATATAAAAATTCGCACATAAGCAATTAAGAAAAAATAAAACAAAAGTTACCTTTTCCTTCAGTTGCTCCAGACATTGTTCAAGATGCTGCACTTTGCTCTTTTTAATCTCAAATGGAAACTGCCACTCCTTAATGAAATCCTGATCAGCGTGCATTTCTTTTGGCCACTATAATGGGAAAATAATAATGCACCAAATTAATTTAACACATAAAAAACATTCTATGCAAAAATGCAATTTCTTTTTTGCGCAAGAACAGAATTAGTGAGGATGTAATAAGGATGCCTACTCATTTCGAAGCGCAATAAGTCTAAATTACCTTACTAATATCAGAGTCATCTAACCAGGCAGGAAACTGTTTTGACTGGCTGAGCACCTGAAATAGCGTCGCCCTTAGTGCACAATAGTTATCACCTCTTACTCTGCGCAGATTGAACTCACTGGCTATTGCTTCATATCCCTAAAAGAAGAGGCATGTGTGAGCAATGCCCTTTAGAAAACAAACACTTTCAGTAAAGTGTGAAAGAAGCAGACTCACCTTTCGGATAAGCTGACTTTTTGTGGTCTTGCCTTTCCATTCTCTCTCACTGTAGGTCTGAAGATCCTCGGCAGCTGATACACTGCTTTGGGCCTCACCAACAGCCGCTGATGGGAATAAAGACACCCCCAGCTCAGGCAAAAACCTCACAGACATCTCTACAGCATTTGAACATTATTCAAAAACCAAGTGCTACCTGACTTCGACTGCTGCTTGTCCTGAAGCTCTTTTTGTATTTCCTCTTCTCCTCTGTACAGGTCCACATCACTATGAAACAACAAAGACTCAATGCAAAAATGGTGCATAGTGGGTTGTGTCACTTCCTTAATTTAGTACACAGTGAATAATATTTGTCACGTAATCATATATTTAGAAATGACCTATTACATAAAGCTGCCTGTGTGATCAACAGATGCACATGGGAAAAAAAAAGATTTTTCTAATTCTAAACTCTGTCAAGTGACATTTTCTACATAGCATGTCAATTGTGTCAAAACAGAAATAAATAGGTTAACAAACATAGGGACCTGTGATTTCTGCAATGTAGAAAATGCAGACAGAATCACAGAATACAGTAAAAAAAAAAAAAAAGAAATGTAATTTACAGTATAACACAGAATGTCATGGGATTTGGCACATTTTAGATGAATGAATTAAAAGTAGGGCTGTTCAATGAATCAAAACTACATAGACTGGTACCTGTAAATATTAAAATGCAAAAAGACAGCTATTTAAATATGAAGACTGCATTTACTGCCAACATTTCATCTACTAAACATACTTAACCCTGTGTGATGCTTGTGGTGTTTTAGCATTAGCATTTCTGCAATAAAATAAAACCTAGGGCCCTATAACTGTAAAAAAAAAAAAAAAAAAAAAAAAAAAAAAAACCTTTGAATTGCATGAAAAAGTATTAATTCAGTTGATTATTAAAACCTTTTGATCATTTACATTTTATGAAAACATTTAGTCACAAAATTTGAAAAAAAAAAAAAAAAAAAAAAAAAAAAAACTTATTTCATAGGGCCCCACTTTTTTTTTTTAACTTTTAATAAATTGTTGTTAATTTGTAAAAGTTTTGTGATTTCAATTAATTAAGAATTTAACCATTTAAATGGAAACCAGAAAAACATACTCAAAAAAAAATAATGTAATAATATAATAATAATAATAATAAGGTAAAAAAAAAAAAAAATTCATAGGGCCCTACATGCATGCTAAGTGTCAGTGTATAAAACGAAAAGAGAAAAAGCTAATAATTATCAAAATAAGCATTTTCCCAAAAGGGAATGAGTAGTTCACGTCCAGAACAAAAACGTACATATATGTACTTACCCCGTTGTCATCCAAGATGTTCATGTCTTTCTTTCTTCAGTCGTAAAGAAATTATGTTATATGTTTTTTGAGGAAAACATTTCAGGAATGTTTTTCATATAGTGGACTTCTATTGTGCCCATGAGTTTGAACTTCCAAAATGCAGTTTCAGTGCACCTTCAAAGGGCTCTAAATCGATCCCAGCCAGGGTCATATGTAGCAAAACGATGGGTCATTTTCTTTAAAAAAAAAAAAAAAAAAAAAAAAAAAAAAGAAAGAAATTTACAATATATATACACTTTTTAACCTCAAATGCTCATCTTGTCTAGCTCTGCTGTGCGTCGTACTCTGTTCAAGACAGTTAGGGTAGGTTGAAAAACTTCATTCTCATTTTCTCCTCCAACTTCAAAACTGTCCAACATCGCTTTTTTTTGTTGAGGGCGTTTGACCTTTTTTGCGTGTTCACTTTGTGAACACTGGGTCGTACTTTTGCTGCAATGTGGGATGATTTTGAAGTCGGAGGAGAAAATAAGATGGGAGTTTTTCGACATACCCTGACTGAGTCCACGCAGAGCTAGACGAGACGAACATTTAAGGTTTAAAAGTGTTTAAAATGTTTGTTTGTTTTTTTTTAAGAAAATGACAGATCGTTTCGCTAGATGAGACACTTATTCCTTGGCTGGGATCATTTGGAGTCCTTTAAAGCTGCATTTAAACTGCATTTTGGAAGCACCATAGAAGTCCACTATATGGAGAGAAATTCTGAAATGTTTCCCTCAAAAGCATAATTTCATTATGACTGAAGAAAGAAAGACATGAACATCTTGTATGACAAGTGGGTGAGTACATTACCTGTAAATTTTTGTTCTGGAAGTGAGCTACTCCTTTAAGCACATCTCTAAAAGTGATAGAGAGCTTTACGTTGAAATCCAAAAGGAAAATTTGAAATGTAAATGAAATGTAAATGTATTCCAAAATCACTTGTCTTAACCCTTGCTATGAGTTTAACCTCAATTTCACATAATAGCAGACATCCAGAATTATAAATATAAGTGTTCATTTAATCTACAGTTGTTTCTCTACGCCTTAAAGAACATTTAAGTAAAAAGTGGCATAACCTACATTCCTCTCTCCAAAAGCATCTACTGTATGGAAAGCTACAGCCATAACGCATGCACAGAAAGAGCTGAATTGTCAGGAAGAGTACCTCTTTTCATCTTCAGCAGATGATGTCTTCATCAGAAGCTGCTGGGATGAATGACTGTCACTATGAGTAGATTTGACTTCCTTCTGAGCACGTTTTTGCATAGTGTTGGACGTTTGTGCATAGCTTCTCTCAGGTCTAGGAGTACAAGCATCTTTTCCAGCTGCCTGGCCCTTTACATCTGCTTTCTGAGCTCGAGTTCCCCGTGTCGAACTATAAAGAGAAGGATAAGTTATGTTCAACATGAAATAACACATGCTTAGATATAAGATGTTAGAACTGACTAAACTTAGAGTTACTTATCAACTTATATTTTGCATATAAGGAAATCAGTGCTATGGCATACCCATGAGTCGTTTTGACTTTTTTACTCTGTCGGTCAGAATCACAAGCAGACTTTGCGGTTTTATTCATGGTTTTGACTTGGTGAGTTTGGCGACTTTGCCCATCCTTCGTACCTGAATCATAACGACACCTGTGCAGAGACGTCCGACCTGCATCTCTGCATGGCGCACTGATGCAGAGAGGAAATACAAACAGAAACTAAATATCACATGTGCAGATTGAAGGTGACTACATTGCTCTTGAACTTCTGCACTTCACAATGGAAACAAGTATAACGACATGCAATATAAAACAAACAGAAATACTTCCGCACACTGTCACAATCTCATCAGTACTATAACCGCGTAACAAAACGAATAGTAACAATCAATGTAATAATTCTCAGACAAAACAGCAAAAAGAGCTAAAGGCGTTTTTAACTTACCTACTTTTAGTGTCCTGACAAACAGAAAGTATAAAATGTGAAGATTACAATACGAAAAGCCTGTAAATACTTCCTGTGAGTAGGGGATTGTGGGAATTGTAGTTTTCCGGCGCTGCTGCGTACTGTTGCCAGCCACGTCTTCTTATTTAAATCGACCTAAGCTTGATAGTTCAAGCAAATATTCCTTAATCTGAATAGTTTTGACCCTTCTTGCGGCACACATTAGCCTATTTGGCTGGTTAGCGTTTAGTCCCCATAGCATAATAATAAAATAATTATTTTATCGGCATTAGTGGTAAATAACTAAGGAAAGCGTCTCTTGTTCTGACTCTGTTTGAATGATCACTGATCGAGGAGACACAAACCATGTGTGCTTTTCAGTGTTTCTGCTCGAAAATAGTTCCTTCCTAGTATGCCACACAACTATTTGATAATACGTCTGTTTTCTTCTGTGAGAACTTACAGTTGTACTTATGTAAACTTATATTGTTCTGTTAAGGTTGAAATGCAAAATAAAACTGGAAACAAACAAACAAACAACAACAACAACAACAACAACAACAAAAAAAAAAACATTTGTGACCCTGGACCACAAAACCAGAAACTGAGATTTATACATCATCTGAAAGCTGAATAAATAAGCTTTCCATCGATGTATGGTTTATTAGGACAATATTTGGCTGAGATACAATGAGGGTGCAAAAAAAAATCAAAATATTGAGAAAATCACCTTTAAGCTGTTCAAATAAAGTGTTTTTAGCAATGCATATTACTAATCAAAAATTAAGTTTTGAAACATTTACGGTAAGGAATTTACAAAATATCTTTGTGGAACATGATCTTTACTTGATAATGATTTTTTGTATAAAAGAAAAATCAATAATTTTGACCCATACCATGTATTTTTTGGCTATTGCTGCAAATATAACCATGCTACTTACAACTGGTTTTGTGGTCCAGGGTCACATTTATTTTTTTCAAGGCTTATGGGGCAGTTTTCATGATGAGTGGTAAATATTAGTATTTATTACAGGCTTACTTTTTAATCATATGAATTTTCATAATTTAATCTAATATATTACAAATTATATTATGATTATTATTAACTGATGAATATTCATTCTAATATTATGTAACAGCCTATTTATTTATCTGTATGTGTATGTTTTATGCAATATATTTATCTGTGTACTGTATGTTTTATGCAATTGTTTGCAACAATAAATCAGATAAAATAATTCAGAAGTCCTTTAACACTATCAAAAGTTAGTTTCGTATCTGTTTTTCTAGCAATATCTGGCAACAATGGAACAGTTCTTAGTTGTACATGGTATTCTGTGTTTTTCTGAACTGTTATAGGAAAAACACAGGTTCAGAGAAACATAAACTTACCCTTCATTATCAAACTCCTTTTGGTAAAGGTCTGACATCCCGCTTGTGTTCTTTTTGTTAAGTCCTCCATTGCCCCCTGCACTGGTTGCAATGGTCGCAATGGTCAGTATCCGAACTTCATTAAATCCTGTTTTTTCTGTGTTGACTGATGGTGTGGAAATACAGCAATTCCCCATTACCACCATGGAGACATGGTGTCCAAAAAAAAAAAATCTATAGATTATTTACATCACGGTTGTGGTTCCGGCCTAGTCTGTTTTGTTTGCCTTCAGGATATGACCAATGAGATACATGTGTTTGAATTTTAAACTTAAAATAGTCTGACCAAAATAGAGCCCTATGATATCCGACCCTGGTAATCTACTGCCCAGGCCAAGGCTGTGCAGTATATTTTTTCATCCACTAGATGACAGCATTTAGTTTGTTTCAGAATTGTTGAGAATATAATTTTTGAAAGGCTGCACTCTAAAAAAATACTGGGTTAAAAACAACCATTTCTGGGTTATTTGGTAACCCAGCACTGGGTAAATATTGGTTCATATACAATATTTGTTTATTCAATGTGAAGTCTTTTACAATCATAAAATGTTCAAAAGCTTTCAGAAAACGTTTCAGGACATGACAGGAGCATCAAGAGCAGCCAATGGAAATCTGAGTAGAAAAACTACCCAGCACCTGGGTAAAAAATATTAAAAATAACCCAATAAACTGACCAATTTTTAGAGTGTACACTCTATTATTTTTACTCAGGTGCTGGGTAGTTTTTCTGCACTCTAAAAAATGCTGGGTAATTTTTTTAACCTAAATGCTGAGTTCAGCTTGTTGGTTCATTTTATTGGGTTATTGTTCATATTCTGTACCCAGGTGCTGGGTAGTTTTTCTGTAACTAAGCTGCTGGGTTATTTTTTCCTACCCAACCACTGGAGAAGGGTATAACTGCAGCCTGGAGCTCTCCAAATGGGGGGGGCGGGAACTCCAAAACTGGGTGGGTGCTCCAAAATAGGGCGTGGCTTCCTCCCATTGACAGATAGGCACATGACACTCATGCTACACAAATGCTAACCCCTTAACCTACCCCACACCTTACCCTAACCTTAACCAGTGAAACCGACTGCACAGTGGGATTAGCGCTGAATAGCATGGCAGATAAACAGTTAATAAGATTACATGATATGAGATCTTCAGGCCGTTCCGTAACTCCCCAACCGGACCTCACCGGAAAATTTGAACTTAGTAACACCCAGCGCCATTACCCAATCCTACCCTGCAAATTTAGAGTCCTGGGATGCCTCCGTTGCTTATAACAAAGTGATAGAGTAAAACCTTTCCCTCTGCTGCGCTATGATGGCTCATGGGTGATTCCTGTTTATATCATTAAGCAGAGGTTCAAACTCTAGTCCGAACACCACTGCCACAAGCTCTACGGCTCTGCTCTCACTGAGCATATTTATTTATATAGCATATTTAATTTTATTTTAGATCAACTAAAAACAATGTTTAATGTATAAAGTTTTATTTTGAAATGTAAGTCAATAACAATTGGCTGAAGTCAATTGTTTTACCTTTTTCTTCCCCATTTTGGAGGTTCTGCCCACTTTTGGAGTTCACGCCCCATTTTGGAGATCTCCGGTCTGCAGTTTTACATTCTTGGGACCACTGGGTTAAGCCTGTCTCTGATGAAACAACCCAGCCAGTGTTGCCAAGTTTGTGGTTTTCCTGCGGAATTGGGCTACTTTAACACTGTTTCCGCAGGTTGTTTTTCTTGTCCGTGGGTTGAAGCAACCCCAATAATGTAATATGTAGCCCCTGGAATGCAAATTTTACCAGGGCACTTCTTCAGCGAAATAAAGGTTTGTACACATTTTATTTCATTTATAAAATCTTCATTGTGCTGTAAATTATTTTACTCAACCCGACATACAAGGATGAGATGTTAGTCAGCTGCGTCAGCAACGGTTGTTTCGCATAATGGAAACGCCTTTTGCCATGAATAACATAAACTGATTTTATTAGTAATAATACTGAATATAATTAAATTTGATGTTAAAATATGTTTTCTAATGTCAGTACTGTTTGTTTATGGGCAAGTTATGAAGTCAGTCACAGCATCTTTCTGCCATGAGTAAAATACTAGGCAGCGGTCTGAGGTTTATACTTTCCCCAGCGAACAGCAGCCCATCACTGGCTCAGATTTCGATGACACACCAGTACAAGAATTAGCACTATTTCGGTGAAAAGTGATTACAGACACAGATGAATACACTTAAATTAAAATGCCACTTTTAAATGTTACATTTTCCATTTTTAAAATGATTGTTAAATGAGTTTAATGGAATCTAATAGTGTAATCTTTTCTGTATTCACCCAAATAAATTCAACTTGTCTTATATTTTTGTTCATGGGTGTTTTTGCTTAATAATAAATGTTCATCTTTTGATTATTGCTGTTATAATTCTGTTAATTTCCAGCCCATTTTAATCCAGCAATATAATAATTTTTAAACAGTAGTTGACTTAAATAAAACAACCCAGCATGTTGGGTAAAAACATTTAACTCAACCAGCTGGGTCAAAATAACCAACCATGTGTTGTGTCCAATATTTACCTAGTGCTGGGTTGCCATATAACCCAAGTTGAGTTGTTTTTAACCCAGAATTTTTTTAGAGTGTAGTAATAACATGAGATTATTTGGAAATTGGTTATAAATGAATGAACGAATGAATGAATAAATAAATAAATAATTATTTTGCATATGCACGGATTTCAAAGTATGTAAGTAGAATATAGTATGTACTTAAGTAAGATAAAATAAGCAATTATAAACAAAAAGGAAAAAAATATGCAGTTTATTAAAATGTCTTAACTTTAAAAAGAAGATGACTATAGAGATAGTGGCTGTAGGGGTGACCGTCCGTGACTACACTGCGCCTGCTTTGCCTTTGCCAATGAGGGGGCATCAAAAGTAGGCAACAGGGAGGGACTGGAGCGTAAAACGTGAGAGTGTACAAATACATTCAACCACAAGAGATGCAGTCGAGCACATTTATTTGGAACGCTCTACCAGTCTCTCTAGGCATCCACATCGACATACACAAGCTGATCCGTGTTACATTGTTCACCGAAAAATCACAGATTCAACTCTCAAGCGTATTTAATATCCTGTATTTTAAATATTGATAAACAGCCGTTCAGCAAGGGCTCTGTGTGGTGCGTACTGTGGCTTTAAATGGCGCTCCTCCCCCTCCGCTTTCCTCCGCTCTGGAGGTGCTGAAACGTCGCCTTTCTCGTTTCAGAGCACTAGCAGCCATGGCTGAAATAAAGACAGGCATATTTGCCAAAAACGTCCAAAAGAGGCTCAGTCGGGCACAGGAGAAGGTATGAATTTAATTAATTGCTTATTTGTGATAGCTCAACAATGACTTGATTGTTAGAGGACGTTTGATAAAGCCAAAGACAGCATTTTGTGTTCGTGGAGCTGTCCAGCAGATGCTCCGGGCAGGGGGAAAGAGATTCAGGTGTGCGATTTAACCTGAAATATTTTGGGTTAGAGGAAAATGGCTTTTCTTGTCTCCTTTCTCACATGCATAGTTAACATTTTCACTGCATCAGACCTTAAACATCATTCTCGGTGACAAAAATGCGCAGACTGCAATCTTAGCCAGCACTGCCATTAAAAAGCGACTGAGGAGCTGCTCCATGACAGAAATCTCACTTAAAACCACGAGGAATTATGGTCATTTGTAATGTAAATTTATTCCATACACCTTCTTGAATGAGAAATGTTTAATCTCAGTTTGAAAGCACTGGATGACTGGTGTATCATAATGTGTCACGGATACAGTGACGTGTATTAGTTTGTCTCGTCATTCATTTTGCCAGATTTTTTCTCCTAAATCAGTTTTCTTTGCATTTCTGACTGTGCAGTCTATTATTACTCAAGATGCTGGTTGAAGCTGTCATTTTCCTGCAAGGTCAGGAGAAGGGGAGGTGGGGGATGCCCTCGTCTATGCGGTATGAATACTAGCAGGAGGATTTCCGAGTGACCACGAGATTGTGAAGGCCGCTTAATGTGGTTGTAGAGACACGCGACAGTCTTTCTCTGTTCAAAACGAGATATAAATAGACTAAGAAGTCTATGTCGCATTTTCCTGATGTTTTGGACAATAAACTGGTATTTAGTTGTAGAATGAGATTTGGCTTTCGTGGTTTTGCTTAGGCAGTCTGCGCAATACTTGGTAGCGAGCTGAATATGAAATGTCTGTCAGCTTTTCAACTGAAGGCGTCTGGTAAACAGAGCGGTAGTGGTTTTCCCGAGCCCGAGCCGAGCTGCAGTAAGAGGATTGTTTTTCTTTTAATACCCATGGTTCACCCACAGACTGAGGGCCAGCTGTAATGAGACATCGAAAGTGAAGATTCCCTGGAGGTCCGTGTTTCACGTTTTCATGAACTATGGGTGGCACATCGTGGTGGTGTTTTTCAGAGTGAACTGTGCAAAAGTGGGACAGTTTGTGGTGGGAGGTGGATGAAAGATTTATGTTCTCTGCCTTTTGGGATTTTGCAATGCCAAAACACTGTAAATAGATCCAAACAATAGATTTGTGTTCACATTTTTAAGGTGAAACTGGGAAAGATCATCAGCAAACGTGGGATTGTGTTTATATCATGTTCATGTTAGGTTTATCTCATGTATGCCTGCTTTGAAGTAGGTGTGTGCCTCTACTGTTGAAACATGTAATGTTTCATGCCAGTTTCAAGTGGTCAAGCTGGCTTTTGAAACATTATTCTAAATAATGTTTAGCTGGTTTGTTACAGGTGCAAGACTTGACTAACCAGCTTGATGGACGTCTTAGTTGTTGTCTTTCATGTTATCTCTTGATAATATAATTATTAGTGGTCGTTATCTATCATAGCATTTAAAAAAATAAAAAATAAAAAAAATGTGTACTGCCGAAATGTACTCAAAATTGATAAAGTGGAACAACTTGCAATTTTTTACATATAGGCTATATTGTAGCTTTTAATATTAATGATTTTGACATATACACTACCTGTCAAAAGTTTTTGAACAGTAAGATTTTTAATATATTTTTTAAAGAAGTCTCTTCAGCTCACCAAGCCTGCATTTATTTGATCCAGAGTACAGCAAAAACAGTACAATTTTTAAATATTTTTACTATTTAAAAGAACTGATTTCTATTTGAAGGTATTTTAAAATGTCAGATTTATTGCTGCGATTTCAAAGCTGAATTTTTAGCATCATTACTCCAGTCATATGATCCTTTAGAAATCATTCTAATATTCTGATTTGCTACTCAGAAACATGTATTATGTTGAACAGCTGAGTAGAATTTTTTCAGGTTTATTTGATGAATAGAAGTTCAGAAGAACATTATAAATGTCTTTATCATCACATTTAATTAATCAAAAGCATTTTTGCTAAATAAAAGTATTAATTTCTAATTCTTAAAAAATAAATAAATAAAATTATACAGACTCCAAGCTTTTGAGTGGTATAGTGTATAATGTTACAAAATGCTGATCTTTGGATCTTTCTCTTCATCAGAGAATCTTGAATAAAATGTACTCAGTTGTTTTAAATATTGATAATAATAATGATAAATGTTCCTTGAACAGAAGATTAGCGTATTAGAATGATTTCTGAAGGATCATGTGACACTGAAGACTGAGTAATGATGCTGAAAATGTAAAGTTATTTAAATAGTCAAAATATTTCAAAATTTTACTGTTTTTGCTGTACTTTGGTTCAAATAAATGCAGGCTTGGTGAGCAGAAGAGACTTCTTTAGTGCCCCCTCTTTCTCTCTAGCTTGTGTGTGGGTTTTTTTCCAACCACAATACAAGTTTATATTCTTCATAGAGGCTTATTTTGAAGAAACCTGTAGATTTCATGTGTATAATTTTATTTGGAGATCATTTTGACATCAAAACCACAACCACTACAATGACATCAGGCAAATGAAATGAGAAGTTTCATAATGATAAGATGTGGCAGTTATTAATGACTGTTATATTTGATTGCCTCATGATATTTAAAAAGCAATCAATCATGAAACTTACTTTCTTACTTTTTTTCTTACTTAAATGACGACTCATGCTTAATTGTAATAATTAAAATCATAGCTTTGGTCTGTTGCCAACACAGAGTAATATTATTTGTCATATTCAGGTATCATTTATAGGTCCTATAATTTATGATTTCACAATTTTGATGATGCAGTTTTGAAGCCAGGCTAATCAGATTTCAAATATCTCTCTGATTTCATAAGAGCAACGTTAAGCCACGCAGTTCAAGAATGTTCGATCTGGCTGCTCACAATGTCTATCAATGTAATATGATTCCTTTAAGGGTTAAGACCTGCACATTTAGAAACAGGTATACAATTTACTGCCTCTGGAACAGAAGATCCCAACCAGGGCAGATAACACGATAAGAGGTGTAAGGGATCCTTTAATCTGGGTCCCAGTGGGGAGAAAATACCTCACAATCAACTGAAATCACTCATAATCCTGTTGCTTACTGTCACAGGAAGATTGCAGCATCGTGACAATGCAATAGTGAACTGAATGCCGCGTTGCACTAAGCTCTGTGACTTAATGTTTTACAAATATTTGGATGCCTTTGCTAAGCAGCATCACAACAACAACAAAAATATGCATGCAAATTGATTTGTCTAGTGCTCTTGTGTATTGCAGAATAGATATTAGCATCCACATCTTGGGAAATCGTATATAATTAAACTATAATTGTTGGCACTGTTCAGTTTTCTTTAAAAGATTTGCTTTTCCATTTTGTTTAGCATTACCAAAATTATTGTTTTACATTCAAACACTTTATGAAGGCTATTTGTCAACATAAACTAGAGGACATCACTGCGTGTGTGGATGAGGCAGGGTGGAGTGTGTTTTTAAGGCCGTAGTTGTGTTAATATTTTATTGGCTGGCTGCTTCTGTTGTATAGTGTTTCCAGGTTGGGCTTTGTGCCTTAGATTAGTGCCGTTTGCCTTCTGGAGAGTTCAGTGTTGATTTTCTGGCTCTAGATGTGAGGTTTAGGACATTTGTTAAGAACTGAAACACACAGATGAACACACAGATGAGTGATGTTGGTCTTTGAAATGCTCTGTAATCAGAAACAATATTTATAATGCACAAAAATATTGATAAAACTGACAAACAGATATGTAAAAGTGCAAAGTAATTTAAATATAGTGCTGTATCACACTAGAAAAGGTATAGTGTGGTACAGTGCTATATTTGAACTACTTTGCACTTTTGAATAATTATATATTTAGGCAGAGTTTGATCTGTTTTTTATTACTGTTCCCAGAATAAAAACATTTTGAACTCTTCCTATTTGTCATTTGTATATTAATATTTTTGTGCATTTTAAGTATTGTTCCTGATTACAGAGTATTGCATGAATGTTAATAAACTGTATCTTTGTGAAGTAGATAATTTCCTCATGTCATTATATATGAATGATGGGATGTTATCTATTGATCCATATCAAAGCCTCTTCCAGTGTATGAGTGTCTTACAAAGAAACATCCAGATGGCACGTTCTTACCACCCAGGAATAAAGCGGAGCTGTTGTATGACATTATTCATGTTCCCAGGGGGTGTCTGTGTGGTTTACTGAACGAGACCCATGCCATATACTCTCACTTTCACATGTGGTGGGAGGTAACAGCTTCATAGCTATTGTCTTTACTGAACTGTACTGTACTTACAGTTTACTGTACATATTAAACACATCGAACATGTTAGTATAATTGTAACGATTACTTACACATAACACTTGTTTTTTAACAGATATTTTGCAACCTTCGTTTGCAAATGACAAGCAATAAGTTCTTGTCAAAGCAAACACAGATTTCTTGTTCAGCAAAATATCAACTAGTAATACATTAAAAATTGTCAGCATTTCATTGTTATGGTTTTATATTCATATGGTTGATAGTTAGCAAATTTTTTGCTAACTAAAAAGAATAGCCAGTTTACATTTTTGTTAATACTGAACATAAATCCCAATAATGACATTCAACAAAGATCATTAAGTGAAAAGATGAGCTGACAGCATGCAGTAAATAAACAAAATAACAAGTATTTAATAATAACTGCATAATTTATTCATATTGCAGTGCATGCTGGGATCTTGTAAATCTGCAGTATTGCTCAATATGAACTATGTTGACTGCTCAGACAAATCTGGGGAATGTTGTGATCTAACATATTTTATGTAGAGTTCACTATTGAAATTCACTGAATAATACACTTATTATTAGGAGTCATTAGGAGTTACTTTAAGGCACTAGGATGACATTAGATTATATAATCGAATATTACATAATAAAATAGAATTAAAGTAGTTAAAGGGATAGTTCACCCAAAAATGAAAATTCTGTCATTAATTACTCACTGTTGTGTCGTTCCAAGCCCGTAAGATCTTTGTTCATCTTCGAAACACAATTAAGATATTTTTTATGAAATTCAAGAGCTTTACAAGATTACGTTTTGCGCGCAAAGAAAACAAACAAACAAAAAAAACGTGTCATTTTTGTTTTCTTTGTGCACAAAAAGTATTCTTATAGCTGGACTATTTTAACAATGTCCTTACTACCTGAGGGTAAGTAATTAATGACAGAATTTTCATTTTTGGGTGAACTATCCTTTTAATTTTTACACCACATGAAGCACAGGTTTTAGGTTGCCTGACAAACCATTTGTACAGGATAGTTGTACTATAGAAGAACATACTACCATCTGGGTTTGCTGTACTGGTTGAAAAAAAAACAGAAAGTTGTTGGTGAAGCACCATGTGTGTGTTTGCCAAAGCAAAACATCCACATCCTTTGTAAAAGACTATAAAGACTATTGTTTGCATAGAATCTGCTTACATACAATGTTGTCATTGTATGTATGTTGTATATTATTCATGTTGAGTCAAACTGTGCAAACATTTAGCAATTCAAACTCTGCTCAAAAAGGATATAACGAAAAGTACACCCGTTAATACTGAGTTAAAATTGAAGCAGGCACCCCTTTTTGTTCTCAGCAAATGCGGTGTTTGTGTAACAGATGACAGCCATTTTCATGTGTTAGTCACTATGGGTAGGCAGCGAGGTGGTCATGTGACAGAAGGCCTCTTTTTGGCAGAGAGACCTGACAGACTAGGAAGTGTAATTTATGCCCGTTCTTCCTCCCCCGCTCCTGCTTAGCCCTTTCTTTGTGTGCATGTCATACTGTCCACAGGGTGTTCAGTCACTGTTAGAGGATTCCCCTCATGGGAATTCAGTCATGGCTCAGCTGAATCAATGAGAATGCTGTGGGAACCTGGTTGCAACGTCATGTTTCTCAATGTATATGCTGGGCTTTAAAATTCATTTAAAGGGACAGTTCACCCAAAAATGAAAATTCTGTCTTTAATTACTCACACTCATGTCGTTTTAAACCTGTAAGACATTTGTTCATCTTCAGAAGAAAAATTAAGATATTTTTGATGAAATCTGAGAGCTTTCTGACCTGCATAGACAGCAACACAAATAGTCCATGTGACATCAGTGGTTCAAACGTAATATAATGATGCTACGAGAATACTTTCTGTGTGCAAGTAATTAATTACAGAATTTTCATTTTTGAGTAAACTATCCCATTTATATAGACTACAAAATGTTTGGAATTGTTTGGGAATCATGTCTCACTTTTTTTGTAAGGAAAATGTGTTTCAATGTGGTTGCATCTTGTCAAAAACGTAATTTTTGACAATATATTTTGACTCCTCGTGTTTCTGACTCTGTTTTCAGGTTCTGCAGAAGTTGGGAAAGGCAGATGAGACGAAAGATGAACAGTTTGAGCAGTGTGTGCAGAACTTCAAAAGACAGGAGGTAAGATTCTGTCAGAGTCTGATCTATAGAGTGATGCTGTTTTTGGGTGGTATAATGGCTCTTTGGATCGTTGTGATGCTGGATTGATTTTCCCACCAGCAGCAGAGAGCCAAGTTGTGCTTAACCAGCATACACTTCTGTTGTCTCTCATTCTGTGTTAATATATCACTTTTAAATGTGAAGGGTCAATATTAGTAGGAAAACATCCATTGACATACTTTATCTTATAAGAGTTCTCTATGCTAATAAGATAAAGACTTTGAAGGTGTAGACACATTGTCTTTTTTGTCTGAAAAGTCTTTGCAGTAATGATTCTCATTACTGCTGTCACTACAGCACTTCAATGCCACAGTACTACAAAGGCGCTGCCAGGATGCTCGGCACAGATACGGCCTCTGTTCTCTCTTTCTTTAGAAATCTGTTGGTAATGCAGTACACTTTGCATTAGGTACTCAACATCTCAATATTTTTTCCCGTTGATTATATATCTCAGCATTTATGTTTTCAATTAAACAAACAGTCATTTCAACCAAATAGCCAATGTAGCCAATTAGATTCAGAATACAAGTTAAAAACAACAATAATAATAACAACAATAAAAAAACCCTTAGTAAAAAAACTGGATAACACTTTACAATAAGGTTCATTAGTTAACATTAGTTAACAACATTAGTTAACATGAACTAAGAATGAACAATATTTATATAATGCACTATGGCATTTATTAATCTTAATGTTAGTTTTGGCATTTACTAATGCATTATTAAAATTGAAAAGTTAAAATTAAATGTTGTGTGTTAACATTAGTTAATGCACTGTAAACTAGGATGAATAGACAATGAACGACTGTATTTTTAATAATGTTAACAAAGATTAATAAATAGTGTAATAAATGTATTGTAAAGTGTTACCAAAAATTACTTCCACCTACTTCCGGTATATTCTTACTAAAACATATTGGTAACACTTTACAATAACGTGTCATTTGTTAACTTTAGTTAATGTATGAACTAACACGAACAAGCAATGAACATTTATAATATTATTCAGCTTTGTTAATGTTAGTTAATAAAAATACAGTCATTCATTTGTTCATGTTAGTTCACAGTGCATTAACTAATGTTGACAAACAACTTGTTATTTTAATAATGCATTAGTAAATGCTGAAATTAACATGAACTAAAATTAATAAATTCTGTAGTATTGTTTATTCTTAGTCCATGTTAACTAAAGTAGTTAACTAATATTAACTAATGAACCTTATTGTAAAGTGTTACCAACATATTAATAAGAAAATATTATAATACATTTAAAAAATAGTATTGTCATATAATATAATTGTCACACAGGAACCTCCGTTAACATTTTTGAGTGACACAAAGTGAACTGAGTCAGATTTTTGAATTGATTCATTGAAATTAATGATTTGAACTGATTTACAACAATGAATCAGACTTTTACTATTAAAGTTTAAATCAAAGACGCTGTTACAACATTTCTGCCTTAATGTTTTTTCCCCTAGTGAGTCACAAGACATCTCAAAACAAGTCTTTATGAAATGTAATTATCATTATATTCACAATAATGCTTAAAGGAGAAGTTCACTTCCAGAACAACAATTTACAAATAATTTACTCACCCCCGTGTCATCCAAGATGTTCATGTCTTTCTTTCTTCAGTCGGTTTTTGAGGAAAGCATTTCAGGATTTTTCTCCATATAATGAACTTCATTGGTGCCTCATTTTTGAACTTCCAAAATGTAGTTTAAATGCAGCTTCAAAGGGCTCTGAATGATCCTAGCCGTGGAAGAAGGGTCTTCCTCAGAGTCTTCCTGGGACACACATCCCATAGCACAGGCTCTGGGATGCGTTTCCACGATGCTACGAATTAGTGATGGGTCGTTCTTGAACGATTTGTTCATTTTGAATGAATCTTTAATGTGACTCGGGAAGAACGAGTCGTATCGGGAAGTGTTCAGTCGTGCATGCGCAACATCCTGTTAGGTTCTGTACTGGAATGTACTGGTCTTGTTTGTAGTGTGAGCAACGTTTGTGTAAGCAGTAGATGTGTTAGGGAAGTAACACATAACTTTTTAATTATATTTTGCTAAAATGAACAAAATGACTCAAAAAAAGATTTGTTCATTTTGCTGAACGAGACTCGAAGGTCCGAGTCTGTAAAATGATCCGAATATTCCATCACTACTACGAATCACGTCTAATTTCATCGTCTGTGTACTCCGGCTCAAAAAGGTAGAGAATGGCGAAAAACTCCATCTTATTTTCTCTTACAACTTCAGAATCGACCGACATCGTTGTACCATTTTGTTTTTAAACAGCGTTTGACTTACTTGCACTTCCTTAGTCTTTGAGCGTTCGCTTTGTAAACACTGGGTCTGTAGTTCCGTGTGACCTTTCGCTGTGATTCAATCCCAGACCCTGTGCTACACGAGCTTTTGTGCTAAAAAAGTACACAAATTTTAATTTTCCGAAAAATTGTCTCGCTAGATAAGACCCTTCTTCCTCAACTGGGATCATTTAGAGCCCTTTGAAGCTGCATTTAAACTACATTTTGGAAGTTCAAAATTATGGCACCAATGAAGTCCATTATATGAAGAAAAATCCTGAAATGTTTTCCTCAGAAACCATAATTTCTTCACAACTGAAGACAGAAAGACATGAACATCTTGGATGACAAGGGGGTGAGTAAATTATTTGTGAACTGTTGTTCTGGAAGTGGAGCTCTCCTTTAATATTATATACCACCACAATTGTAAATATGCCATAGTTTACACAGCTGGATACATTTTATTGACCTAGTTACTGCACACTATTTAACTGGAATTTAACAGCTCCATATTTAATACTAAATTATTAGTCTCAAATAATTTGATTACTTTGATGATGAAAAGCTATGCAATTAAATTTAGAGTTGTGGTGAAGTGTCTGTGAGGGAAGATAGGAAGAGAAAAGTGTAGTTCCAAAAGAAGTGTGTGTTTGCTGAAGAAAAAGCAGCAGTCTAATCCCACCCTCTCCACCTGTCCTCACTAATCCTGATTAGACTGCTTTATGCTCCAGTGTGCCAGTGCTTCCAGAAACACTCTCCTTTCCTCACCTCTAAACATCTCTTCTCATTTAACCCCTCTCTCTTCAGTCTTTTGGGCTACACCAAGGACTGTTTGCTCTGTACTATCTGTAGTCATCACCATGTGATAAATTGGTTTGTGCTAAGTGAAGTACATGCAGAATAAATTGGTCCAATATTAAATTTGCTGAGTCAGAGTCAATCACTACAGCTGGAGGATACCAGTCGCAAGCCAAAACTGAACCCACACACCATATGCTGGCAGTCTGTCATAAAACGCTTATTGGAGCAGATACATAGAGCCATCAACTGCGCTGAGATATCGTACACATCAATTCTGTGTATCAGGGCCTGTAAAATACTGTCAGTCTGATACTGGCTAGTAATGGCTACCCAAGACTGTAAAAGACACCAGACTCACTAAATGTTAAACAACCACATCCTATTCCTTTGGTCAAGCTAAAATAACCTTAATAATAATCCATACAAAATTACATATTGGCATCTAGTGGCCACTAATTAAGTTGTCTATTAAAACAACCCTTTTTGTTGAAATGTTTGTGTATTTAATCAAACTAATAAGACACTCATCAAAAATATTCATTTTATGCTTAATGCTGACATATTTCAGATTTCTGCATCTAAAGGAGCATTATTCAAGCATATTGTGTAGAGAAAGATTATCAGAGCTGATAGAGGCCATTTGGGCTTTTCATTTTAATTCTCCTTGTAGCCTTTTGCTGTCTCAGGATTGCTTGCTTGTGCAGAGAATGAAATGACTTCCATCTGCTGCATTGACTGGAGAGCTCATTGTGAGCACATCTTTTGTATAACTGCCTGTGATTTTCAGTGGGATGCTGTGATTTCAGCACCACGGACAGCAATTATTCTCCACCGCTTGAAACTCTAGTTATTATGTAGACTGCAGTATGAAGAGCTTTTTATTATGATTCAGTTCACTTCAGCTATGAATTTAAGAATGAATGCTAAGAATAAATGTTAGGGTATGTACAAAACAACTGCCATTTTTTTTTCAGAAATTCATTCCCAGATCTGAAAAGAAAACCTTGCTAGTACAGTTAAGGTCAAATGTTTACATACACCTTACAGAATTTGCAAAATGTTAATTATTTTACCAAAATCGGAGGGTTTATACAAGCTCAGACGAAGGAAACATGATGCATTAAGAGCCAGGGGGTGAAACTTTGAATTTGAAGATCAGGGTAAATGTAACTTATTTTGTCTTCTGGGAAACATGTAAGTATCTTCTGTAGCTTTTGAAGGGCAGTATGTGACAAATGTGACAAACCTTAAAAATGACAATAAATCTTCTGTTTTGTGTTCCATAGTTTGAGGGCTCTAGGCTACAGAGGGAAATGAAGGCCTACATAGCAGCTGTGAAAGGTAAGCCATTGCAAAATACACACATACAAGTACATACATGTGCCTTCTCTAAACTGAACTGGTTTCTATTTTTGTTATGATTGCAGGGATGCAACAAGCTTCTAGGAACCTGACAGAGTCATTACATGAAGTATATGAGCCTGACTGGCACGGCAAAGATGACGTCATGACCATTGGAAAGGTAACCAGAGTTATAGCTGTGATTGTCCATGTGTACTTAAAATACTGACATACTGGTGTAAACAGAAAAGTGTCAAATTTACATGGAAGAATATTTTCTATGGATCATAAAATATATTACTGCTTATATATTAGCGACAAGTTGATGACATCCATCAAGTCGATGAGATCCACAAATGGCTTGTGGGAAATGCTGAGTAATTGCATATGTAACAGCGTCAAAAGAGCTGCTAAAGATCAAGGATAGGTGTTGATTTCTCTTCGCAGTTTTATATGCTCAAGAACTGTTGTGAAAGAAGGTGAAAATTAAATACATGACCCTTGGTAACCTGAGCATTATGTTTATTTGAAGATGGTTTTGAAAATGGAGATCATTCTCACCAACTCCAGAACATTCTTATCTGTTCTGGTCTGATCTGAGGTTTAAGAACAGGCGAGAGGTTTTGGCAGACTCTCACACCACTCAGCTGAGGGATTTGTACTCAGTACCTGAGCCAAAGCTAAAATGCTGCGCCTTTTCGGGAAAATGGGGTCAAGTCACTGAGCCATTAAGGTCTATTATGCAGCCAATGCACATGCATTTCGCAGACAATTTATGAGATGGATTCAGAAGCGGTCATGTCAACTGGTCATGTTAATCCTCAGGATGTTTAAAATCCCATACAGCAAATTTAATAGCTGGAATTACAGCATATGTGTAACGGAGCGAGGGAGATGGGAAGCGAGATCGGAAACAAAGACACAGTCAAACATAGGCAGGGTCGAACACTGGCAACAGGTATATTGGAGCAAGACAAAAGAGAAATCCGTAAAACAGGCGGTGAACGTAATCCAAGGGTTGAGGCAAACTGGTATTGCAAAAAGACAGGGTTGAGTTCATACGGGGGGCGAACAGAGTCCAAAACAACAAGGCAAAGGGTTAAATCCACAACAGGCGAAAAGTCCAGGGCAGGCTGAAGGCAGACAAGACGATATAACCAGGCAGGAATACAAGACTAGAATGAAAGGATACAGGAACAAGGCTTAACAGTTGCTAACACTAGACGAGTGCTAAACGCAATACAATACTCTGTAAATAGGAAGAGGAAGTCCAAGGCTTATATAGTGTGTCTGACTGGTTGCAGCTGTGGGTGTGCAATGGATGATGGGAAATGTAGTCCAGGGTGTAGTGCAGCAGTCTGTTCACTTTTACATTCAACTACAAAACTACAAGACGTTGTTGCTACAGTTGCTTGTGAGTGAAGAAAATGGTGGACAGCGTACAACTGGCTGAGGGCGGAAATATGCTAATACGGGACAGTCCATCAGTGGTCATGTGCTGGGCCCAGAAAATCTAAATGGCTTGATTTTTGGGGAATAAAAAAAGAAGTGAATAGATTTTTTTCATTGTAGAGTGGTTGTGTTCATACACTAAGACTCATTTACATGCAAACACCATGTAAAGGTGAATTTTGCATCCGATGTCCCCTTTAAATCATTTTACTTTATTATTTACTTATATTTTGAGTATCACACAAGCAAAACTGCTGTTTTTCTGAATGTCAGAATGCATATTGTTTTTATTAGCACTTTTTACACAAGCAGCAGAGAAAGTTAATGTGTCAAACTGCTGAAAAAAATCAAACCATCCCATCTGTCCTTCTGCACACAGGCACACAGATGATGTGGTTTGAGGGAGGGAGTTATTAATAGTGGATAATGGCATATGTCATTTCTAGTATGGGAGTGGGGCGGTGACTCAACCCTGTCTCAGAGAATTTCAATTTAATTTACCGAAGGACGCTCTTTTTTGTTTACTCACACCTCACCAAGGGGGAGCGATGAATTCAGCTTCCTGAATCTGATTTGCATCCTCTGTGAATGAGTAAGCCTAATTAGATTTTAATTTCCCTGCTGCTGAATCATAAATCCAACACCTAAACTCATGTGTTTATGTTGCAGTAGCCGTAGAATAACATTCAAAGGGGGTTATACAGTAGACTCTCTCTGTTAAATCTCTCATGCTTGTCAAATGCTCTCGGTTAATCTGTCTGATGGCTGTCCTGTCTTCTCTGCAGAACTGTGACGCTCTGTGGGAGGACTTCCATCAGAAGCTGGTAGACTCTACCATCAACACGCTGGAAACATATCTGACTCAGTTCCCAGATCTCAAGGTGCCGATGTCATTTTTTCTCAAGCTGAATTGGTTTGTGGGGATGGGTAATATCCCTATCATCATCATCCATATTGTTTAAGCTGACGCGTGTGCCAGCGCAGCGCTGAGAATAAATGCAAAACGTATTCAGCTGAAGAGTTACCATAGTAACCACAAGTGTTTTCCCTCCCTCCAGATGCGTGTTGCAAAGAGAAGCAGGAAGTTAATTGACTATGACAGTGCAAGGCACCATCTTGAGACCCTGCAGGCTTCAACCATGAGGAATGAGAAGAAGATAGCAAAAGTATACAAAGCCTTTCTGTTTGTGAATCACAACTTTGCTTATACAGTGTTCTAGGAAAATGCTTAAACATATGTCCATATCTGTGTGCATGTAGGCAGAGGAAGACTTGAAAAAGGCCCAAAGGGTTTTTGATGATCTCAACGTTGGCCTGCAAGATGAACTGCCCACACTCTGGGATAGGTGAGACATTTTAAGACTGGCTGGTATTGTAATTGAGTTTTATACTACAAGAAAAGCATTACGGTTTGGTTATCCTGATTTCTTTCTGGTTCATAATTTTAAATCTCTTGAAGGATTAGTTCACTTCCATAATAAAAATGTACTGTTAATTTACTCACCCCCATATCATCCAAGATGTTCATGTCTTTTTTTCTTCAGTTGTAAAGAAATTCAGTTTTTTTGATGAAAACATTCCATGATTTTGGACTTCTAAGGGGTTGAAGGTCTAAATTGCAGTTTCAGTGCAACTTCAAATGGGTCTACACACATAAGAGTCTTATCTAGTAAAACGATTGGTCATTTTCTAAAAAAAAAATAAACATTTCATGAACTTTTTAACCACAAGTGCAAGCTCTGCGATGCACATCAGCGACTTCACACCTTACATAATCATGTTGGAAAGGTCACATGTGGTTAGTTCTTCGTCTGTACTCTGTGTAAAAGGTAGGGTAAGGGTAAGGCGAAAAACTCCATCTCATTTTCTTCTCCAACTTCAAAATTGTCCGACATCGTTGTTTTTGTAAAGAGGTCAATGCGTGAGGTAAAGCTAGTGCAAGATGATCATTTGTGGTTAAAAAGTATGTAAATTGAATTTTTTTTTAAGAAAATGATTGATTGTTTCACTAGATAAGACCCTTAATCCTCGGCTGGGATCGTTTAGAGCCCATTTGAAGCTGCATTTAAACTGCATATTGGACCTTCAACCCACTGGCCACCATTGAAGTCCACTATATTTTCCTCAAAAACCTATTTCTTTTCGACTGAAGAATAAAAGACAAGAACATCTTGGATGACGTGGAGGTGAGTAAAATATCAGGAAATTTTCATTCGGGAAGTGAACTAATCTTTAAAACTGTCTTGTTGTTCTAGACATTTTTGTGGGTCATGTTTTGACCCTTTGTTCACATTCAGTACTAACCGGTAACCAACTTTATATGCAAGACTCAATAATTAGCCATCAATCTCTTATATAACTAAAGCCTTGCAGTATCATGCCCAGTATAATTATTGTACTCCAGAGGGGTGGCAGTAATAGTTACAGCCTGGTGCCCTGTCAATACAAGGCTCTGGTCGATAATATTGATTTCATTTGACCAAAGGCCGTCCTGGAATGTACATTTACATCCCAGCATTTCACATTTATCCATTAGTTGCACAGCATGCTGGCTGTGAACACTCATGTCACCACTGCGGTATCATACAGTAGAGGAGGTAAGATAAAGTTTTATTAACACTTTGAAAGGGAAAGGATTATTTTGCAGTGATACAAGAAGAAATTGGGGCTAACTAATAAAATGTAATTTAAGCAGACTGAATACAGTTTGTCTTGCAAAATTGTCTGGCGGGCGTTAATCTGGATATTTAAAGGAACTCTGTGGTATTAACCCAGCTATATGAATGTGTGGTTTGACGTGTGGGTTGAAGGGTAGTGTATTTTTGCATTGTTTGAATGATTTGCATATGGACAACATTCATATTGACATTAATATCAGGATTGTTATGGTAGATGTGGTAACATGCTATATAAATAGCTGGTTTACACAGCAGGAGTCATCCGCTTTGTCACAAAGATCAGACTGTAAGTGTCTAGAATTAGTCATCAGTTTATTTCGAGCACTTGTTTATAATGTTTTTTTATGTAACTACATGGACTGATTTAACTGCATGTGCAACTGCATATTTGTAGTTACGCCTTGCAGTATCCTGTGTATTGCAGTAATATGTTTTTAACAGAATAGTTTGACCAAAAATGAAAATTCTGTCATTCTGTTTACTAACCTTTATGTCATTTCCAAACCTGTATGACTTTTTTCCTTCTGTGTTTCAACTGTTTTTATCTATATAATGAAAGTCTTTCTTACTACCATTCATCGGTTCACACTGAATAAATGATGACAAAATTTTCTTTTCTTTTCTGAGGTCCATTTATAATGTTATCAAGATATTTGCATCAAAAAACCTCACATCTCACATAGGCATCTATTTTTATAGAAGCAGTGCGGAGAGAAACTGAAACAAGCTGCAGCTCGCCTGGTATAAACACCAGCACTGACTAGAGTGGCCACGATCAGCTCTACAGACTTGTGCAGTGTAAATAAGGGGTTATCCAAGCTTTAATGCCCCTTATTCAAGAAATGTGTAGTCAATGCTTGCGTAAGCATGTTTTTTTTTTTTATTAAAGTCAACCCAGTCTTATAAAAATATGTATCTCTGGGTACTTTTCTGCAGCACCATTTTTACGTTTCAAAGAGAAATGTCCACTGAGTGCGAACCTGTGGCGCTAAAACACAGGTTCAATATGTGAACCCTGGCACGTTTTTATTATGTTGATATAGGTACGTATTGCTGTTTTTATTACGTTGCTTCAGGTATGTATTGTGGCGGTTCAGAGTTCAAATATTCGGGGACTGTCGCTAAAAGTTAAGAGAAGTCCACTTCCAGAACAACAATTTACAAATAATTTACTCACCCCCTTGTCATCTAAGATGTTCATGTCTTTCTGTCTTCAGTCATAGGGAAACTATGGTTTTTGAGAAAAGCATTTCAGGATTTTTCTCCATATAATGGACTTCATTGGTCCCCCGATTTTGAACTTCCAAAATGTAGTTTAAATGTGGCTTCAAAGGACTCTAAATGATCCCAGCCGAGGAAGAAGGGTCTTATCTAGTAAAACAATTGGTCATTTTTTTCGGAATATACAAATTTGTATACATTTTAAACACAAAAGCTTGTGTAGCACAGGCTCAACGCTACGAATCACATCTAAGTTCATCGTCTGTGTACTCCAGCTAGAGAAGGTAGAGAATGCTGAAAAACTCCATATTATTTTTACCTACAACTTTAGAATCGTCTGATATCGTTGTACCTTTTTGTTTGTAAACAGCGTTTGACTTACTTGCACTTCCTTAGCCTTTGTGCGTTCACTTTGTAAACACTGGGTCTGTCCCTCCACCTTCCTTCCACGTGATTCAATAGTACGTAGTGTTGGAACGTGCATCCCAGAGCCTGTGCTACATGAGCTTTTGTGCTAAAAAAGTATAGAATATTTTTATTTTCTGAAAAAAAAAATTATTGATCGTTTCACTAGATAAGACCCTTCTTCTTGGGATCATTCAGAGCCCTTTGAAGCTGCATTTAAACTACATTTTGGAAGTTCAAAATTGGGGCACCAGTGAAGTCCATTACATGGAGAAAAATCCTGAAATACTTTCCTCAAAAACCATAATTTCTTCACGACTGAAGACAGAAAGACAGGAACATCTTGGATGACAAGGGGGTGAGTAAATTATTTGTAAATTGTTGTTCCGGAAGTGGACTTCTCCTTTAATCCTCTATTGTAATGGAAATATGCCCTACACCAAACCCAACCCTAAACCTACCCGATAGTGTTGATAAATGCAAAACTAATATAAAAATGCATTTGTTGACACAAGCGTGCCATGTGAATCTTCCGTGTGTTCAGATTTTGTTCAGAACTGTTTTGTCGAACCGTAGTTACACAGGATTTGTATCGGAGTTCTTCAACTCTCAAGTACATCTCTCTACTGCGTGAGCTACCAAACAAACCTACCGGCTATGAAAACCCATAGACATGAAGCTGGATATGTGATGCTAACATTTACAAAACATCAGCAGTTTTCAAATCTCCCAGCATATTAAAATTGTTTTGAAGTCATAACATAATATTCTTCAAGTAATTGTGTGAAAATTACACTTTATTAATCGAAACTCCATAAATCACACTTTGTGTGAAAAGGAATAAAAGGTGTCTGAGTTTTACTGCCGCTAGTGTTCATTTCTTTTGGAAACTGTAGTGATATGTACTTATTGCATGAGACCAGGTAGATTATAGTACGTTAAACAATGATCATGTGACTTTTATGTACGCAAGGTGACCTGTAAATGCGAAAAAGCCTTTTTCATTGCAGTTTTGCAAAATATTCCTTTTCTGAATTACCTGTAAAACCACCTCGTTTTTGCAACGTGAGTTTTTGTGAAATTGACATGTTTCCATTAGGCGTATTTTCAATTTGAGCAATTTGAAGGGTAACAGACATGCAACTACTGTCGGATTTAATATAGTCGGCACAGCAATGCCTTTTAGTTTCATTCTGAAAATCGCGCGTTGAATTGTGCTTTGTTTATAAACAAATCTGTGGTAAAATAAAGTGAACAAAGGACCAAGTTCTTACTGACGTGATCTGAAACTTCCTTAAAAATAAAGTTCATCCACTCTTTCTCAATCTTGGGATTAATTTAGCTTCAATATAAGCTGTTTTTAGACTAACAAGAAAGTTTTGAGTTCTAAAACTTACAGGATGTTTATGTCAAAACATCCAAGGCATTTTGATTTCTCAGCTCATGACCCCTTTTTAAATACTTAGTATTTTGAGTGTTGTTGTAGACAGTATTGTGATGGTAATACGAGTAAGGTGTATGTACTGTATCTTGTGGTCATCTGTATGTTGTGTGAATAAACATGCAGCTGTGTGGTGAATATGCTCTGGTAAGCAGTATGCTGTTTTGAGCTGAGAGGGTCTGTCTGCTCACTGGAGCAACAGCCCGGTTACATAATCTATCCAATCGGCTGCTTCCTCTCTGCACCAGGCCCTGCAGCCATGCTCATTTCAGCTCTGACCAGAAAGAAAGATGACTGAGATACATTCATAACTGTCGCAGATAACAGAAATGGCCGTTTCACTTTAGATTTGCATTATTTAGGATTTTAGGGTTCTTACTGACGTACAGACGTGGACTAAGGCATTTCAGTTCATAGAAGCAACTTGCAGATATTGTATAAGTCCACATTCTTTGTTTAAAAAGGATTAAAAAGCTTTAATATCTTGCTGATGTATTAATGTTTGAGGTGCAGAGGTTCTATTTTTCAGTTTCTATTTTTAAATAGAAACCAGGAATTCTTAAACTCCACATGACATCATCAGTGTCCATCTGTTTTTCTTTTGAACATAGTCCAGATGCTTCTTCAACATATTGCGCACTTGTTGGATGCCGGAGCCTAATCATTATTCTTCTCCTTTCCTCTTTGCAGTCGGGTGGGGTTCTATGTGAGCACCTTCCAGAACGTCTCCAGCCTGGAAGCCCGATTCCATAGGGAGATCTCTTTTGTGAGTTGGTTTAATTCCTAAAGCTCTTGAAGCTGTTCAACATGCTGTTCCTTCTAAATGTCACAAACAATGAACTGGGTCCTCAAACAACACAAAGCACATGTTCCCTCTTTGTGAGTCATACATGTTTCTAGACATGTAGTGAGTAACCCGTGATTGACATCCTAGGAACAGTTCCTGCTACATGAGGGTTTACAGAGCAGTCACAAGCTACTGTGTTTTCAAGAGTGGTTTGGGACAAAATTCACAGTTTAACATAGTAAGATTAGGAGCTTTGTTTCTGAGCCATGCAGTCAGTCAAAGAAAAGCTCTCATGCTTCTTCTGAAATCTCATTTTCTTTTCAAGCTGCTAGTTGTGCTGTAGCTATTACTCATGAAAGACAGATAATGTGTGTGTGTGCGTGTGTCTGTTTTTTAAATCACAGAAGAGACACTGATGAACGACTGAGCGATATTTATAGGGCTGTTTAACTCTTTAACAATGCAGTGTGGGAAAGCGACTTTTTTTTAAAATACACCTCCTGCCAATAGATAAACTCTTAAAATACTCATTAAATACTAAATATTGCTCTTTAATTTTCTAGTATTGGAAACATTAATCAGTGCTACCACATCTGTCATTATCTGTCATTTTGGGTCCACAACCTGAAGGTTATAATGTTTTAGCTAGGAACTCCGCATTGGTACATTATGTTTATTATTAGACACAGCATGTGGCCGTCAGTGGGCATCAGTGCATTGTTAAAGACTTTTTTCGCCAGAAGGGGTTTACAGTGCAGCTCGGCACAGAAGCTGCAGCAAAGGTCTGTTCTATTTGTGTCAGTGTGATCAGAGGACAATGCATCACTCTATTGACGCATACATTATTTTTACTTTTATTAAAGGAATAAAAACCATTTGCTTTACTTAATTTCTAAAACACCATTGAGCATTCATTGTTCATGAAGGTGATGATGAATTCTTAATATTATTAACGTATTATGGTTCACATACTATGGTTATATTTTACGACTGTGCGATCATGTACAAGTCAGTGCCAATAAAAAGGAATGGAAATAATGAAAATCTTAGCAGGCACAAAAGCATATTCAGTAGCACCACAGTACCTGCATGACAACATTTATTTCACTAAGGTTGCCTAAGGCAAGTGTTAGTAATTGTGCTTGAGTTCTTCTCATAATTATTTTTTTCATTTATTTCTTTCTCTATGTTTTGGACCCAGCTCTGTCATAAGCTGTATGAAGTGATGAATAAGCTCGCTGAACAGCACTCGGACAAAATGTTCACGATTCAGGGAGCACCCAGGTAGGGAACAATCTTTAACCTCTATTAACCTCCCTGCACAGAATGTACTTATCCACTGAGGGAACTGATGGTTGTGCATAGTAGACAAAGATTGAAGAATCATCATGTTATAATGTTTTATATTTGTTACTTTGAAGGATGATAAGAAAACAAGATTACTGCCCATAATTCTGACCTTTAATCAAACATTTATATGGTTTGTTCATGTTCGTTCTGTTACAGAGTGAAACGGTAAGTGGAATAGCATGGAATACTGTGTATAGGCATTGGAGATTTACTTCCTCTAAAGTGTTCTTGGTTTAGAAAGGAAAATGAAAGAACACCTTTGTTCTTTGTGAGAGAACATCTTTGAGTGAGTAAATGTCCTGTGCACAAAATTGATTAGTATTGCAGAGGACCCCTATAGTTCAACAGCACTGTGTTTGAAGCAGATGATGGTGTTTAGTTTTGTAGATCTGTTAGTTTAATTTTAGTGATTCTCAAACTTGTCTTACAATGTAGGTGCATCATTACATCCAAATATACAGTCAAAGTGAAAAGCCAGTGATAAGCAGAGCTCATTGTTATAGAAATTATAAATTTAATGGTATTAGGATACAATGGAAAACTGTGACAAAGTAAGACCATTTCTTAAATGTGACATATCATGAAAATCTGACTTTTTCCATGTTTAAGTGCTATATTCGGGTCACAAGCCAACCCAGAACATAAACAACAAGTAAAATTTGTTTTGGTAAGCTTTTTAAGTCTGTAAACAAATGAGCTGCTCAGATTTCACTCTCCTGTGACGTAGAAATGGGATCTTATTGTAATATTACCACCCCTTAGTCTGCACATTTCCACCTACGGTGCCGCCGTTGTGTTTTCGCAAACGACAACAGTGTATAAGTTCTAACACAATGGCAGAGCATGCTAACTGTTCTGTCGTTGGCTGCACAGATGAGCACAGAACACTATTTAGAGTCCCAGCTTCAGAGGAGACAAGAGAGCAGGGGATTTATTGATATATTTACTTTATATTACGCTGCTGCCACACAGATCTAATATAAACATGCCAATTTTTTCCCACCTGTTTACCTTCACAGACATAACCAACTGTTTTTGTAACTCATGTGTTTTACAGAAGCGTGTGTGTATTTGACAGTTTAAGTGCAATAAGACATGAAAGGGAACTTAATTTAGTACACACATGCCGTGTGACAGCCGCTTTCTGTGTATGTGCTTCAGATGTGTGTGCTCAGAAAACAGTATATCAAAAGTTTGAACGAATATGGTTTAAAAGGTATGATTTCAGTGCAACAGGCATGATAATCAAAACCAAACAGATATTTTTTTGCAGAGTGTCTGAGGCAGGAGCTATAAAGGCACAGCCCTGTTCTGGAAAGGGGGCATGGAGCAGCAGCTCATTTGCATTTAAAGATACATGCACAAAACAGCATTTCTGCTTCCACTTAAAATAGGCATTTTCAAAATGATCTGTGCAATATTTTGAGCCGAAATTTCACAGACACATTCTGGGGACTCCAGAGACTTGTATTACATATTGTAAAAAGGAGCATAATAGGTCTCCTCTAAAGAGATCACATAGCAAAGTCTGGACCTGTTGGTTGCAAGCTGCCCTTCTTAGAAATCTCCACTCTGATCTAGTGACAGTAATATATTCAGAATTAAAAAAGCCATATTGAGTAGTCAAGATGTTATTTGTGTCATTTTTGATTGACAGCGACTCAGGGCCCCTGAGATTAGCCAGGACTCCCACCCCGCCTGATGATGAGAGCCCTGACAGCAGCCCAGCTGCCAGCCCCAACCACACACTAAGGCCTACATCACCTGGTCCACCTCGACCCAAATCACCTTCACAGGTAGGACTGAAACCCCTCAAAGTCCTGCAGCATTCAGAATGAAGATTAAGTAGTTAGGAGGTTTGCAGTTTATTCATGATGTGCAGCACTAAAATTAGTACAAAATATTGTCCTTGATTAGTATTTGTGAGGATTTGATTTGCGAGGTTCAAAGATACACATGGTATCTCTTCATATCAGCTCAAGATGGGACCTCCAAAACCACCTCCTCCAAAAGTTACTCCAACCAAGGAGCTCCAACAAGAGCAGATAATCGACCTATTCGATGGAGGCTTTCCTGAGATCAGTGTTACATCACCACAGGTGAGTGAGAATTCACTTATTTTACTGGCAGTATGGAAAAAGAAAAATACTTTCTAGAAGTACTTGTTCATTTTATTGTTATGTTCTTACTTTAGCCAAACGAGAAACCTGGAGAATCTCTCCTGGACTTGGATTTTGATCCGTTCAAGCCTGATGAAAGTACACCTATTGGCCAGACCCAATCACCCATATCTCAGGTCCTTCCTCACACTGTGCTTATTTTGTTATGAATTATAGACAGTAAGAGGTCAAATAAAAATTTATGCGGCTTAGCAATCCTCTCTGTTTTTACTTACATAACATTATTCAATCAGTAATTAAATAGAATTTAAATTCTTGCATATTTTTTTCTTACAGACATTACCCTGGGATCTTTGGTCTGTAAGTCTGCTTTCTTTGCCTGTACTCTTTGATCTGATGTAAAGGAGAGAAATCTTGGTGTTATTAGTAACTTGGTGACAGAATCCTGTCTCCTGTCCTGTCAAAAGAAGTGGCCTAGATTTGTAGTTTTTCAATAAATTGGCACTGACAAATGTGAAGATATCACTGTAATTTCATGACAAGCTTACAGACGTTCCTAACGAGCATTAATTTGACAGCAAATACCTCTTGATGTCTCTGTTCATTTCTAGGGAAATGCTGCACAGCCTGCACAGCCTGTAAGTAATGATTGGAGAGTGTCTTAGTAAAAAGCAATTGCAAATATAATTAAAGTTCATGGCAGATTTAACCTCCAGCTTTCGAGACTTTGAAAAAATGGCAAATAGCTTCTTAAATGTTCATTTATTCATTAATGTTACACATTTGAAATCTGTCCCCATTTTTCCAGTTGTTCTCAATCAAAATATTCCTACTTTGCTTGTCTGTTTTTGGACAAATCTGTCTTATTTCGCCCCCCACTCTGTCTGCCCCCTACTCTGTTGGCCCCCATCATGGGGGAACCTAATTTGGACAGTAACCACTTGTTACCTTTCTTTCCTTGATCAGGCTGCAGATGCTGGCTTCACTGCCAACTGGGCAGCTGACTTTGGCTCTTCTGCCACTACGGGTACAGAGGAATCTGCAAATGCTCAACCTGCAGCGGATGGGCAAGGATGGCCACCTGCCGAAGGTTGGCCTACAGAGGCACCATCACAGCCTCAAGGAGAGGCAGCCACAGATGAGGTTAGAGCCTGGAATCCGGAAAGCTATCCTGAGCCAAACCCAGACTGTGATCCTTGTGATGTGGGGGGTGGCGAGGCCAAGCAACAGCATCCAGAACAGGGGAAAGAGAGTGTAGAGCAAGGTCAGACAGACTGGGCTAAAGATCAAGTGGAATGGGCAGAAGAAAAGGCAGGTTGCGGGTCAAACGAGAGAGATGCAGAGGAGACAGTGGGCTTGCAACCAATGCCTGGAATTATTTTCACCAATGAATTTGGTCAGGAGATTCAGGATCCCACAGAGGGCATAGGGGGAGATAGTTCCAGATGGGGCCTTTCTAGCCAGGTTGATCTAGATGGATCCGGGTCAGAGTATGAGACTGCTGAAGAATGGGGTGATGTCCCAGGACAAAACGGTGGGTGGGTCAGTGCAGATGATGAGCTTGAATGTGCCGAGAATGAGAATCCAGTTGTGGCACCTGAACAAGGCACTGTGGCCCAAGAGGGCTTTGCAGACTGGGCCACGGCTGATAGTGTCCCCGAGCAGATTACCCCTGCTGACTCTGGGTTTGGTGGCGATGCATTTGCAGCCAACTGGGATCAGCCTGAAGCAACACCATGTGTCTCAGAGCTTGAAAACGAAAGCTTGGATGAGTCACTTTCAGACCCAGCCAAAGCAGGAGCAGATACACCTCAAAATGTTCTGGAATCTACTCCAAGTTCAGACCCATTTGACACTGAAGGTAATGATCCATTTGGAACAGGGGATGATCCTTTTGCAGCTTCAGGGGATGACCCATTTGGCATGGGAAACGATCCATTTGCCACCTCACACCAAGATCCCAGTGGCTTTTCTGGGAGTGATCCTTTTGCTAGTACAGGCAGCGATCTTTTTGGTACTGAAGGGCTGTCAACAGAGAGTCCAAAAAGTGGGTTTCCTTCCGATCCGTTTGCAGAGACCCAGTCAGCAGGTGAAGGACAGTGGGCAGCAGACCCCTTTGCCACTGAATTCTCATCAGACCCTTTTGCTACTGGGGGCAATCAGGACCCATTTGCTAACGAGATCACATCTGATCCTTTTGCCAGTGAAAGCGGTGGAGACCCATTCACCAGTGAGAACAACCAGGGGTGGGCAGGGGGTTGGGAATCCATTGGGACAAAGGAGAGTGATGAACAAGGAAAAGACTCTGATGTCTTTGATGACAAAACTGGACATGCCAATGGGTTTGCCCAGTGGGCAGCTTTTCCTACACCAGCTGCAGACTCTGAGAACTCCAGTAAGGGCTCCTGGCAGGAGGTGAGTGATAGCAGTGGCTTCTTCTCTTCTGATGGCCAAGGAAACTTTACAGCAGGCTGGCCAGGTGAGGCTGTTCCATCTCAAGACCCCTTTACCTCCTTCCCTGGGCAACAAGACACCTCTAATGCTAAAAGCACCATTGCAGAGGACCAGGTCTGTCATAAAGAGCCAGAGAACTCAGACCTGTCTGAAGACGAAGTTGCAAACCGGAGATATGGAAAGTTATACCAAGAAATAGATACAGAGCTGGAAGAGGTACCTGACTTCCTGCTACTCTGCTTAGCTTAGTGTAGAGTAGACTACAGCAAGAATACTCCCCTCCTTTCCTGCCTGCAGATGAAGTACTGTTTTCCTGCTACAAAACCCTTTGGACCCTGGAACCCCTCCCAAAGTCCACAGTCCCAAGACCTGTTCTCCTCTCTCTCCTTCGCTTGCTTACATCGTTTGATGGTTTTGCTAAATTCAAGTAGAAATTACAGTCCTCCAAGTCTGTGCAATTAAAATACATGTCTTTGAGGGTTTACATGCTAATTACTTATTTAATTTGGTTTAGGTGTCCAACAAGGCTTTTAACGGATTTTCTAAGGTAAATAGGAGCTTAGGAAGTCTACTCTAACTTTTCAATAGCATTATGAATTACTGTCAATGCGGCCAAACACAACAGCCACATTGTCCAAGTGATTGTGCTAGCATAATAGCATTTTAGCAATGCTTAGAATTGGTGGTTTTGTGAAAACAAAAACAATGCATAAATGATGACATCAATTTTACAATAAACATGCAGAACTTGGTGTTAAAAATAATTGTGGCCCTGATTTAATACACAATGGGGTTTTATATCTAATGCTGTGATGATCCCTACTAATTCCTCTTCCCTAAAATATCCAATTAACCATTTCTCACAGGAATTATTTTGAAAAAAATAATTTCCAGTCTAACTTAGCTGATTATATGTTTTAGATTTCATACCAGTAAATCTGATTTGCCTAACTCTACCTTTTATTCTCTCTCTTATTTTTAGGATGCAACAGTTCCAACATTTGTGGCCGACTTTGATAAGATGGTGAGTTGACAGTCTTTTGATAGTAAAGATAGATTTTGACTGTAATGCTCTGTACTATTCCTGAAAAAACCCTCTCATTAATAGGTGTCATTGGGTTCCATAAATGTTTCTTTGTAATATTATTTTTTTGTGTTAGCTTTTCTTATGCACTGTTATTAAGACAATACTTTTGTTGTCATGCTTTTCAGTGGCTGTCATGCTTCAAAGTGTAGACATTTGAACATGGTTTTAAAAATATGGGTTTTGATACTGGTCCAGTAGTAAAGGTGTCATTGGACATTCTTTGATATTGTTCTCTTATAAATGTATATAAAGTCTGAGGCTGAGGCCCCAGAGGGTGATGTAGCTGAAGGAGAAGGTGAAGCAGCCCCAGCCTCAGAACCTGAGGGTGGGGAAGGTCCTGTCACCACTCCCCCCGCAGACACACAACCAGAGGAGATCACTGCTTCAAGCCCTCCTGCAGAGACAGCCACAGTGAGTGACAAAGAGTTAAACTCTTAACGTCATCAGAAATATCGTCATCACCGTCGTCATCAACACCATTATCAACGTTTTTACATCAATGCTTTTCATCATTTCCATCAACATCCTCATCAGTTTTCCTGATCGTCATCTTAATTTACATCATACTGTTGATTCCATTTTTTCATTTTCATCAATATCGGTGTTTTTAGAATTCATCATCACCATCATCTTCCATCAGTGCATAAAACATGATCATTGCCCTTGGTGTCATGATGTGATTGTCAGGTTATGTTTTGGCTTCATAAACATGCATTCCCTCATATCAGATTGATCAATAAGCTGTAGCCATTGATCATATCTGTGTACTGTTGTTTATAAAGAGCACTGTGGAGTCTCCAGTGTCTGCTGAGACTGAGGCAGCTGAGCAGGCTGAGGTATGTACCTCTGAAAAATAATTCAAAAAGTGCCTGCATTTTGTATTATTGACATAACTGTACATAAACATATTTATTGTATTGTTGACATCAGGGTCAGAAATTAACTTTTCCATTAAGGGGCAATATTTGCCCGTGGAATTGATTTCCAAAGGCATTTTTTACATTAGTAAGGGTAATTTTATTATCACCTTATTATTATACAAACCATATTTTGTCTTTAATGTCAAATACTTAAATTTACCCAATTTAATCAATATTTTAAACTGTCATTAACAAGACTGTTTAAAATTATACATGTAAAAAACAGTAGCTCAATAGGGCTGCAATAGTTTGACAAAATTTATTGTAGATTATTGCTCTTTATATTGTAATAATAATAAATAATAATATCGATATAGAAAACAATATAAAAACATTTTTGTCTGCGTTTTTAACACATCACATTTTGGCTTCATAGACAAACATGGCAGTCCATGACGTTAGCCAAGTCTTGCAAAAGTTATGGAGAAAATCCCGTTATAATCACCGAAGCTATGAAATCTTTAATCTTTTATTTACATTATATCTGCACTGTTGTTTATGATGAGGGAATTTGCGAGTGTGCGCACTCATCAACAGCTCCGACGTTTTCAGCGCTGACTAATCTAAGCATCTCTGATTGGCCAATGCATTCCTTAAGTTCAACAGATATGTGTTTGATTGGTTATAAGGCTTAAGGCTGCACAAAACTGCATAAAAGCTGATGCAGTGAGCGATTCTAAATGTAGTTCCACGAATTGACACTTTTCATTAATTTTCACCTTTCATTTTAATCGCGACAGCCGTAATACGTTGTTTAATTGTGCAGGGGCATTTGTCTTGAATCTGTGGGGATTTCTGTTCATTTTGGTGGCATTTTTGCCACAAGCCCTCATTAGTTTCTGACCCTGGTTGACATTTCGATTTTTTTCCATACACAAATTGCATACGCTACCAGTGTAAGTTCTGACTTTTTTTTTCCCTCATGTGTTAGCCTGTTACATTTTTTATGAAGGTGAATTTTAATTTGTAAATTAATTTGTGTTTAATAAGTGGCATCCCAATTATTGTTTTATTACTTTTTTTTGTAAATTACACATGCTTTGGGATCGGTTTTAAGTATTAGTTTTATTTTGCATCAGGAACAGTAGGATGTCAGCAGCACAGTTATGTAGTTACACAAAGACTTTGGTTGAGCCTGAGAATTTTGTTGTTGATGAAAAAGTCTCAACCGTTCTTTAGCTTCCAGTTGAGGACATAGAAAAGGAGCAACCCAGTGAAGAAACCCCGGTAATTATAACTTATGTCTAATAAATGGCATAAGAGAAACTTAAGTCATATGCAGCATTGTCGCATATGTGCTTGGTTATGTACTGTATCTAGACACAAATCCTGTTTCTCTGTAGAAACAGCCTTTTGGCATTTGCAATGTGTCCAAATGAATTATGTATGAGATACAAGATATGAAAACAGGTGGTGTTATTTGGAAGTATAACAGAAATTGAAGATAGCATTCATGTTTTTTTATTTGCATGTAGGAATCTGCTTCCGTCCAAGAAACACAGAAGGAGTCACCTACAGAGGCGGCTCTGGTAAATTTCACTTCTGTAATCTTATATTTCACTGCCTTCCAATTATGAAATCAGTACTGCTTTTTATTATTAGTGAAGGCCTTTCAGTATCAAATCCCTCATTACTACATTTAAACATGGTTTCAGTAGTTCACCGAGATGTTCATGAGCATCTAGGCTCTGATGCAGATGAGTAGTAACGGTTATGAAGGGAAGCCAGATACTAACATGACCAGAGACAGATTTGTTGACTTATCACTGCAGTATGTGTCATTATTAATTTGAATAAATGAATGTGTAATGTTGCTGACAACCACATTTCTTTGTGTGTAGGCTACTTTTGAGGATAAAGAGTCTCCCATTGAAGAGACTCCGGTAACTATAAGTCTTAATAGATCAATTACTTTTTTTGTACTGTTGTTATATTTTTGTTTCATGCTATTATTTCAACATTTCTATGTAAATATTTACTGTATTTTAATTTATTTATGTTTGCTAATTGTTTTGTTGCATCATGAAGCCATATGAACATACATTTATTTAAACATTTTTTATTCAAACACTTATATTGTCAGATATTTCCTGTTTACCCAGTTGGGCTTCCTTTAATTTCTATTCTTAATATTTTAAGTGAGTGCAATAGAATGCCTTGTAACATAGAATTATTTACATATTATATAGAGTTTAAATATTAAATCGTCATCTGGCTTCATATGGAACTTGGAGTGGTTACCAAACTGATGCACTGGGACAGGATGGTAGCCACACATGTCATTATTTAGCCTTGCAGAATGCTTTTTTAACAGTATGTGTTGATGGATGGAGACTTCTAACATGCACTGTGGCATTAATCAAAACCTATAACCCATCTTTTTGTTTATGTGTATGTATTTTAAGTTGTTGTTTTTTTGAGGGTACAATGAGCAGTTGCAACACCCGGCAGTGCAACAACAAACACCATACAGTTCTGATGTGATATATTCTTGTTCCAAACACAAAACTTTAGATCCAGAGATAATTAGAAGGCTAACACTGCCAATGTTTCTGCCATTTCTGATTGTACCTTTCATTAATTTTCATTTCATGTCTTCCTTTTCTGTTACAAAATTTTGATCCACATAAGGTTGCACACACTAAAGCCAATTTAACAGAAATGATGTTATAACATGATAATTCCCTTGCTTACTGAACCTTTAAATAGCGACTTAACTGATGACTGTTATTACCCCTCTAATCACCATTTTCGGTTTCCATGGTGACTCCATTCTTACATCATCGTAACAGCCAGTAATTTTACATTCTCTCTTTCTGCGCTCATTACGTGACTAAGCAAGTGGAGCAAAAATGTTTATTATAATCTATGCATCTATGTTTAGTTGAATCTGAATTCAGCAGTTTTAAATTGTAGGGATTACAGTTATTCTTGGGTCATTGTTGAATAAGTTAGATTGAACTTATTAATGACTTCTTCACATGTATATTGAGATCATATAGTCACTATGATCTGAGGAATGTTCACCCATACAGTTGAGGTCATAAGTTTATATACACCTTGCAGAATCGGCAAAATGTTAATTATTTTACCAAAATAAGAGGGATCATACAAAATGCATGTTATTTTTTTATTTAGTACTGACCTGAATTAGATATTTCACATAAAAAATGTTTTCATATAGCCCACAAGAGAAAGTGATAGTTGAATTTATAAAAATTACCCCATTCAAAAGTTTAAAGATTCTTAATACTGTATTGTTACCTGAATGGTCCACAGCTGTTTTTTTTTTGTTTAGTGATGGTTGTTCATGAGTCCCTTGTTTGTCCTAAATGGTTAAACTGCCTGTTGTTCTTCTGAAAAATCCTTCAGGTCCTACAAATTCTTTGGTTTTTCAACATTTTTGTGTATTTGAACAACTGAGGGACTCCTATGTAACTATTACAAAGGTTCAAATGCTCACTGATGCTTTAGAAGGAAACACAGGGGGTGAAAACTTTTGATCAGAATGAAAATGTGTACATTTTTCTTATTTAGCCTAAATATTATATATATTTTTAATTTAGTACTGTTCTTCATAAGCTACAGAAGATACTTACATGTTTCCCCAGAAGACAAAATAAGTTAAATTTACCCTGATCTTCAAATTCAAAAAGTTTTTGCCCCCGGCTCTTAATGTATTGTGTTACCTTCTGGAGGATAAGTGAGCATTTGAACCTTCTCTAATAGTTGCATATGAGTCCCTCAGTTGTCCTCAGTGTGAAAAGATGGATCTCAAAATCATACAGTCATTGTTGGAAAGGGTTCAAATACACAAAAATGCTGAAAAACTGCTAATTGCAAGGCTATTCGCCAATAAATAAATGTGTGGTTATGAAATATTAATCCATATTGTAATGTGCAAGACTTCTGATTCATTAGTCACTCAATGTACAGAAAAAAATGTGGTAAACTGTAAAATCATTTGTTGTATCAGTCTTCAACATGGAAGTAAGCCTATGGTTGAGACTTCCTGTTTATTAGCGGCTATAGGGAAATAACGAGAATAATCAGTTAACGGTAAAACTGTTTGCACTACAAACCACCCTTATGAAAATTAACAATGTTTTTTTTTATAGTAAATGTGTAGTAACCATGTTTTTTTGGCGTATTGATTAGTTTTACTACAAATGTCATGGTTAAACTATGGTTAGAATACCAAAAACATGGTTAATTTGTAGTTACCATGTTTTTTTGGTTTTATTTAGTTAAAACCATAGTTAATTTTCGTAAGGACACTGCGTTAAGATAATACATTAAAATAATATGATAAGACACACCAATTTGCAATATCAAGCAGCAAAACCAGCTGTTTTATACAGCTAAAAATAGCTGGAAGCTGATGAGACCGGAAGCCAGAACCGTAACGTTTACAAATTGAAAAACCAAAGATTTTGTGGGACCTGAAGGATTTTTCTGAAGAACAGTGGGCAGTTTAACTGTTCAGGACAAACAAGAGACTCATGAACAACTATCACTAAACAAAAAACACAGCTGTGGATCATTCAAGTAACAACACAGTATTAAGAATCAAGAGTATGTAAACTTTTTAACAGGGTAAATTTTATGAATTCAGTTGTTATTTTCTCTTGTGGACTATATGTAAACATCCTTTATGTGAAATATCTTATTCAGGTCAGTACTAAATAAAAAGTAACATGTATTTTGTATGATCCCTTTTATTGTGGTAAAATAATTACCATTTTGCAGATTCTTTAAGGTGTATGTAAACTTTTGTCTTCAACTCTCTTACTTACTGCCAATAGGCAGTGGTCATCCACTATGAATCATGACCCCGTTCCTTCATGCCGTCTGTCGAACATTTCTCCCTAACCAAAGTACTTGACTTTTGGTAAAACTCAAGTCTGTTTTTTTGAGAACTGACTTGCCATTCCACATGAGGGACAGTTTTAACCTCAGAAGTTAAACTGGTCCCTGCACCCCTCATTGTGACACTCTGAGTGCTCCCCTCCGTGGTGCCGTAAACCGATCCATCCACACGAGTGGCTTGTGTTGAGTGTTCAAGCACTGGCTCTCACTCCTGAGCACCTCTTCTAGACTATAGATGCCAAACCAGAGGAAGAGGCCAGTTCACTAGAAGCCAAACCAGGAGATGAACCAGATAATGTTGAGCCCAAACCAACAGATGAACCAGATAAGGTTGACACCCAACCAGGAGATGTTCCTGATAATATTGAGCACAAACCAGGAGATGCTCCTGATAATGTTGAGCCCCAACCAGGGGATGAAACCAGTAAGGAGGGTGCTGCAAACAATGGGAAAGCAGAGGTAGATATTCACATGTGATTCTGCACATTGGTATGCAGGCCATTGACAAGACCCTGGTTTCTTTATGTAATCATTTAGGGCTGTATTTTAATACTCTCTGATAGTTGGAACTGAATCAAAATGCTTTGAAACAAAACTGTTCTGCTGAGTTTTTTTTTGTGTTATTTTTGTGATTTTAGTTTTCAGTAGGAGAAGGAGTTAATGTTAGTCAATAAAAATACAGTTGTTCATTGTTTGTTCACATTACTTCATAGCGCATTATCTAATGTAAAGTGATAGAGCTTTTGATTTTAAAAATGTATTAGTGAATCTTTAAATTATTATGAACATAGTCAGCTGATGTTAACAATTGAAACCTTATTGTAAACTGTTACACATTTTTCTTTTATTCAGTTGTTTTTAATTTATCACATTTCTTAAGTATGCATTATGTGTATATGTGTAATGTTTCATGTGTTTTATGTAATTGTGTCAAGCTACTTGTCAAAAATATACTTGCATATCTTACTTTTAGGTTTGTCACTTGAGTTGCATGTTGAGTGATGCTGTTTCTTTGCCTCACCTTAGGAAAAGATGCCTATCCCTTCTGTTGTTATTGAGCCTGCCTCTAGTAATGAGGGTGATGATGACCGTGATGGTGATATCACATCTCCAATAGCCACCAGTGGCAATGGGGTGATCCCTGAATGCCAGACAACCAAAGACATCTCCTCTGGAATGCCTCTTGGATTCCTTTTCAAGGTGAATATAAAGCAAACACCATTTTAGTAAAGGATAAAGTACAGTCGTGCATTCATCTTGCATTGATTACCTGCTGACTGTACATTATTCTGCTAATTGCAAGGCTATTCGCCAATAAATAAATGTGTAGTTATGAAATATTAATCCATATTGTAATGTGCAAGACTTCTGATTCATTAGTCACTCAGTGTACAGAAAAAAAATGTGGTAAACTGTAAAATCATTTGTTGTATCAATCTTCAACATGGAAGTAAGCCTATGGTTGAGACTTCCTGTTTATTAGCGGCTATAGGGAAATAACGAGAATAATCAGTTAACGGTAAAACTGTTTGCACTACAAACCACCCTTATGAAAATTAACAATGTTTTTTTTTTATAGTAAATGTGTAGTAACCATGTTTTTTTTGGCGTATTGATTAGTTTTACTACAAATGTCATGGTTAAACTATGGTTAGAATACCAAAAACATGGTTAATTTGTAGTTACCATGTTTTTTTGGTTTTATTTAGTTAAAACCATAGTTAATTTTCGTAAGGACAGTGTGTTCAGATAATACATTAAAATAATATGATAAGACACACCAATTTGCAATATCAAGCAGCAAAACCAGCTGTTTTGTACAGCTAAAAATAGCTGGAAGCTAATGAGACCGGAAGCCAGAACCGTAACGTTTACAAATTGCCGCGCCCACTCTTACAGAAAAAATAAGGTTGATAAATCAGCTGTGTGTTTCTGATTACGATTACAAATTAACATAATATCATAACGAATAACAATTTGTAACATCAAGCAGCATAATATACTGTTTTTGTAGAGCTAACTTACAATACCTGGAAGTTGCTGAAACCGGAAGCCCTGGCTTGCATGTTTAACCTAAAAATCACCGTGCCCGTAATTACCTTTAAAATAAGGTAGATATACAGTAACTTTAACAATTCCTTCAAGAAAACGAGACCGTTACAGTGTATAAAACATGTACTGTAGGTAGTCTTTAATAATTTTCACTACAATCGATAACTGAGACACAAGACCCTGGTGAAAAAAACAGCATATGCTGGTAGGTATGTTTTGATGCTGGGATGCTGGTTAGGTAGGTTTTGATGCTGGTTTAAGCTGGTTCTTAGCTGGTTTATGCTGGTCCTTTGCTGGTTCATGCTGGTCCTTGACCAGCAACATGACCAGCAAAAACCAGCAAAGGACCAGCTTAAACCAGCATCAAAACATACCTACCAGCATATGCTGTTTTTTTCACCAGTGGATGGCGCCGGTTGCATTTATAAAAAGAGAGACATAGGAAACATGTGACCGCCAGATGGCGCCATTAACATTTCAGAATAAAGTATTCTAAAAAGCCATGGCATAAAAATGAACACATTGAAAACGAACAGCTTTACTGTACATCAAGATTCTTATTATGCTGTTTTGCAGGTTGAAACGATGCATGATTTTGAAGCAGCAAACCCAGACGAACTGGAGCTGAAGAAAGGAGACATTGTTTTGGTAGTACCCACAGAGCTATCTGAAGATCAGGTATGATTTGTTTTTAATGTTTACCTATTGTTCTATTCTCTTAAGATGATCATAACCTGATGCTTATTTTGTTATTTCTTCAGGATGCTGGTTGGCTCACTGGCATCAGAGAGAGCGACTGGGAACAGCGTGGCACCTCGGCTCAAAAAGGACTGTTTCCTGAAAACTTTACACAGCGTCTGGAGTAAATGACCTCGACGTACAGATCTGGACGTATATACTCGCCGTGAAGTCTGATGTACTGATGACAGCTGTCGATCAGACTAGGCTAATACCACATAAGAGGAAATAACACAATCTACTAACGAAGCAAGAGGAGACACAAATACCTACTCAGAGCATAAAGAAAATATCCAAGCATGACGTGATAGTATGGTCAACCTTTTCTCGCAAAACCAAGATAAAATCCCTGTTTTTTGTTCGTTTACCTGTGAGCAGCAACGACTTGATGTGTGCTTTGTTGGAACTCTGGTGACCTCCACATGTAATCTCTGTCTGTCTAAAGAAGAACTAAAGTGAGAGTTTCCCCTCTAAAGACAAAAAAGCTACCTTATCCTCTCTGCACCAAGTGTATTGTATTGACTTTGTTGCTCTGCAGCGAATTTTATCAGAATTTGTAGTGAT